>NC_045485.1:28126319-28426319 GCF_009650955.1 Corvus moneduloides
TTTCAAGTCCACAGGCCTTGTTCTATTACACCCACACACCAAAGTATGCATCAGGGTAGAGCAGCTCTGGGCCAAACCCACTCAGGCACCCATGACACAGGAGATGACAAATGAGGGGACCCAACAAGGAGAGAAAACTCTGGGCTAGATGATCACAAGGACCGAGAGAATGAGGAATGAGACGACTTAGGTGAGACCGACAGTGAGCCGACAGGGCTCCAAGAAACATGGCAGAAGTGGATGCTGACACAAAGAGGATCCAAGAACCGCAAAAATGGATGCCTGAGAATTGTACGGGCAGAATCCTCTAGCTATCTTCGCATTTTCACAAGTCCTCATCCCCTTTAGTGGATTGTTGTGGTGCGCAGCTGTCGATGCAGCTCAGAACAAGACCTGAAAAGACACCCGACTCAACGTCGCTGAAGAGAGATGTGATTCTGATGCACCTCCAAGCTCACAAATCAAAGGATCAATGGTATCGGCACCACACTGAGGAACACCAAGAGCAGAGATGCTAAGAATAATGCCCAGCATTTGCAATAAGCATCTCAAAGGGCTAAGGCAAAACACCTGTGACACGAGATGGTCAAAAGACCGAGAACACACACTAGACAAGTGACATGCACCAGGACTGCTGTGCCCTGCATACCTTGGCACTGCGATCAAAAGCAAGATTTTCCCTTTATGTTGGCCTAAGGGGCCCCTTCTTGGGTATGCCCACCTCCTAATCTGACTCAAAAATCCCTCCTGGCGAGTCCCAACTCAACAACCTGATGTCACCCCCTCTGTGGGTCACAAGCCTCGACTTATCTCTCAGACGCCTGGGGATGTGAATCTGCCTTGGGCGCAAAAGAAGGCCGCCTTGCCGTCCTGGAAGCTCCTGCCGTCACTGGGCTGTTCTCTCAGTCAGCTACAAAAAAGAAAACCAAACCCAACATCAGTACATTAGCTTTGTGGTGCCTCAGCCAAAACCTGACAATTCTGCTACTCACCGTCTCCTAATAGGGCCAGGGTCCTCAGGCCGCACGCTTTGGCTGCAGTCCAAGGCTGACACTGTCGTTGCAGGGTATACCTGGATTAGGAGGAGACAAGATGATGTGGCATTGCTGAGACTCGAGCAGACCCTCGTTCCTCCTCCTTCCCCGACTTGCCACAGCTCCCCAGCTGTTTCTAAAGGCTGCTCAGAAACACCATTCAAATGGAAAAGGTGAAGGCTTGGTCAAAGAGTCCCATAATACTTTCAGAGGGCTCACAAGGATGGCGAGCCGGGCCTGCCGGCAAGGAGGTTCAGAGAACTCAAGCAGACCACCTGAAACACACAAATGACAATGGATGCTTGGAGCTGTACCAGAACTTGACACCCAAGGAATAACAACTTTTTCTTTCCACCGGTCACCGCTTACCACACTCACTTGACCTTGACTGCTGCTATCCAGCTTTACCTCCTAAAAATAAAAACAAAGAAGAGTGCTGGAACATAGCCACCATTTACACTTGCCCTGCAAACACAAATGGTGACTCACCTTCCTGCGGGAATCCCCTTCAACCAGTAGGGGGCTCTCTGCCACGGGTTTAACCCAGCTGCATCTGAAAGAAAGAGATGACAAAAGTCAAAGTGCTGCATGAGAACTTAACAGCTCCAGCCATCCTGTGTCAATCTAGGAATATCATCTAGAGGCCAAACTAAACCCTACATAACAAATCTCAAGTCCTGGGGCCCTGTCCTATTACAACTATATGCCAGACTGTGCAGCAGGGCAGAGCAGCTCCAGACCAAACCCATGCAGGCACCTGTGACACAGCAGATCACAAACGAGGTGAAGGGATGAGAAGAGAAAACTCTCCGTGAGAAGCATGACTGCAAGCACACTGAAGAGCTAAAACAGAAGACATGAGATGCCCAAAAGAGACAGGGTGCACAATAGACAAGTGACATGACATGCACTGGGTCTGCTCTGCCTGGCGCACCTCGGCCTTGTGATCAAAAGTGAGACTTTCCTTTCATGGGGCCTAAGGGGCCCCTTTTTAGACATCCCCATCTCTGAAGCAGACTCAGTATTCCCTCCCGGGGAGCCCCAACCCGACACTCCGCTTTCATCCCCTCGACTTATCTCTCGGACGTGCAGGGATGCAAATCCTCCTCAGGCACAAAAAAAGGCCACCTCACCATCCAGGAAGCTCCTGCCATCGCCAGGCTGTTCTCTCAGTCAGCTACAATAAAGAAAATCAAACCAAACATCAGTGCACGAACTTAGTGACACCTCGGCCAGAACCCAACAATTCCACCGCTCACCATCCCCTAAGAAGGCCAGGGTTCTCGGGCCGCACGCTTTGGCAGATGCCATCGTCGCCACGTATTCCTGGGTTAAGAGGAGACAAGGTGATGCAGCATTACTGAAACTTGAGCAGACCCTCACTCTTCCTCCTTCCCTGACTCACCACAACTACCCGGCCATTGCCGAAGAGTGCCTGGACAGCACCTTTGAATGGAAGGGGTAAAGGCTCCGTCGCAGAGTCCCGTAACACTTCTGGAGGGCTCACAAGGGTGGCAGACCGGGTCCGTTGGCCGGTCATGGAGGTGCTTCAGTATAACAGAAGTGGACCACCTAAAACACACAAATGATTGTGGATGCTTAGAGCTGTACCAGAACTTGGCACCCAAGGAATAACAACTTTTTCTTTCCATCGGTCACTGCTTACCTCGCTCACTTCACTTTGACTGCTGCTATCTGGCTTTACCTCCTACAAACAAAGACAAAGAACAACGCTGGAACATAGCCACCATTTACACTTGCCCTGCAAAGACAAACAGTGACTGAGCTTCCTGCGGGAACCCCCTTAACCAGTGGGGGGCGCTCTGCCACGGGTTTAACCCAGCTGCATCTGAAAGAAAGTGATGACAAAAGTCAAAGTGCTGCATGATAACAGCTCCAGCCATCCTGTGTCAATCTAGGAATAACATCTTGAGGTCAAACTACACCCTACATAACAAATCTCAAGTCCCAGGGTCCTGTTCTATTACACCTATAGGCCAGGCTATGCAGCAGGGAAGAGCAGCTCTGGACCAAACCCATGCAGGCACCCACGACACAGGGGATGACAAACAAGGGGACGCAACAAGGAGAGAAAACCTCTCAGCAAGAAGAATGACTGCAAGCACATTGAAGGGCTAAGACTAAAGACATGAGACACGAGATGCCCAAACGAGACAGAACGCACGACAGACAAGTGACATGACATGCATCGGGACTGCTCTGCACACAAGCATTTTAACCAAAAGTGAGACTTTCCCTTTATGGGGCCTAAGGGGCCCCTTCTTAGACATCCCCATCTCTGAAGCTGGCTCAATGTTCCCTCCCGGCGAGCCCTGACCCGACACTCTGCTTTCACCCCCTGGACTTGTCTCTCGGACATCCAGGGATGCAGATCTACCTCAGGCATAAAAGAAGGCGGCCTCACCGTCCAGGAAGCTCCTGCCATCGCCGGGCTGTTCTCTCTTAGTCAGCTACAATAAAGAAAACCAAACCAAACAACAGTGCATGAACTTAGTGGCAACTTGGCCAGAACCTGACAATTCTGCCACTCACCGTCTCCTATGTAGGCCGGGGTTCTTGGGCCACACGCTTCAGCCACACTCCGAGGCTGACGCCATTGGTGCAGGGTATACTGGGGTTAAGAGGAGACAAGGTGACGTGGTATAGCTGAAACTTGAGCAGACCCTCAATCCTCCTCCCTCCATCCCCAACTTGCCGCAAGTCCTCGGCCGTTGCCAAAGGCAACGGGATGGTAGCTTCGAATGGAAAATGTAAAGACTTCATTGCAGAGTCCTGTAATGCTTCCGTCGGCCGGTTGGCGAGGAGGTTCAGCATAATACAAGTGAACCCCCTAAAGCACACAAATAACAATGGATGCACCAGAAATTGATACCCAAGCAATAACAAGTCATTCTGTCCACTGGTCACTGCTTACCTCGTTCACTTGACCTTGACTGCTGAGATCTAGCTTTGCCTCCTAAAAATAAATACAAAGAACAATGCTGTAACACAGTCACCATTCACACTTGCCTTGCAAAGACAAACGGTGACCGACCTTCCTGCAGGAATCCCCTCACCCGGTATAGGGCGCTCTGCCATGGATTTAATCCGTCTGTGTCTGAAAGAAAGTGATGACAAAAGTCAAAGTGCTGCATGAGAACTTAACAGCTCCAGCCATCGTGTGTCAATCTAGGAATATCATCTAGAGGCCAAACTACACCCTACAGAACAAATTCCAAGTCCCCAAGCCTTGCCCTATTACACCTATAGGCCAGACTGTGCAGCAGGGCAGAGCAGCTCCGGGCCAAATCCCATGCAGGATTTGCATGCAGCAGATGACAAAGGAGGGGACGCAACGAGAAGGGAAAACTCTCGGCGAGAAGAATGACCGCAAGCACATCAAAGGGCTAGGACAGAAGACATGAGACACAAGATGCCCAAAAGATACAGAACACACAATAGACAAGTGACACAACATGCACTGGGACTGCTCTGCCCTGCACACCTCGGCATTGTAATCAAAAGTGAGACTTTCACTTTATGTGGCCTAAGGGGCCCTGTAGCAGGTTGAGTTCGAAACCGGGCAGAAACACCAATTAAATGTAGTGGTTTTGATTCAAAATATTCATTATTTACTTATTTTCCTTCTATGAGATAAGAATTAGGAGAAAAGCAAAGCAGGCACAAACCTTAAACAGTTGCAGTACAATGAAAGAGCTTTATTACTAACAGAATTAAAAATAAAGAGAAAACAACAAAACAAAATTAAAGTAAATTCCCCCCCCCCCCCTCTTTCCAGCACTTCTCTCCTTTTACCCAGCTCACACAAGGGATAACAGAACATGGGATGTTAGTCAGTGTTGCAGTTCTTGAAAATTCTCTCTCTCATGCTTAAGGAAAAAAGGGTTTTCCTTCAGTTGCACGTGGTTCCCAAACTGCCACCAATAGCAGACCCGCCCGGAAACAAACAGTCTGCTGTGTGTAGAACATCTCTCCCATGAAGAATTTCACAGTTCTTTCACACTACAAAACATGGGCCATCACATGGGGTTATTCATCTTTTTAAGGCTAAGTTATTTTGGCCTGCACACAGAGGCTTTTCTTCGCCACAAGTCTCTAACAGCCTCTTACTACTTCTATATAGCCTGGCATAGGCACTCTTCACAAACTTCACAGGCACACGAGGATACTCCATGCCCCCATGTTCTTCAAATGGATTAAAGAGACAAACAGTTTGTGGTATTACAGTTTCTTACCACGGCATGCAAGAAGGTTTCCTTTAAGCTGCGCGCCAGAATCGCGGCACCGCCCTCTTTTCTCCTGTCGCCATGCTCAGCTCCGTCCCACGTGACTCACTTCTCTTTCTCTCTGACTGTGAAGCCGCCATGTTGAAGAGTGCTCCCGTTCAGGCTTTACGGTGGGGAAAGCCTCGCTCCCTTTGTACTGCTGGCTGCATGGTGTCCTCTTCAGTTCAGCACGAAGTGTGCTGGCTGCAGACAGGAGGCTCTGCCGGCTCCCGCTGGCTCCGCCGGCTCCGCATGGAGAGGAGAGGGACCCGCCTGTCCCCAGAAGCCGCGCTGGATGGGTTTAGCTGTGAGCAGTCCATGGCTGGTTTTAGCTGCCTGCGGCTCTGGGACAGTCCCCCTGCAGCGACCCAGGGTCCGTGCCGTGGTGCTGGGAAAGGGGCAGTGGCCCCAGCCCGGCCCAGCGGGGCCGGGAGGCTCGGAGCGCCCCCACCTTCCAGCAGGCGAGCTCCGACCAAAGGGGCAGTCCCGCCTTTCTGTGCGGTTTAAATATGTAAATTGTGAGAAGCGTAATTGGTCTTAAAGACTGTCCATCAACTCAGGGTCAACCCAACACAGGCCCCTTTGTGGGTAGCCCCGTCTCCAAAGCTGACTCAAAAATCCCTGCCGGCAACCCCCTACCCAACACCCCACTTTCATCCCATCGACTTATGTCTCAGATATCCAAGGATGTGAATCCTCTTCAGGTGCAAAAGAGGGCCGCCTTGCCATCCAGGAAGCTCCTGCTGTTGCCAGGCTGTTGTCTCTTAGTCAGCTACAATAAAGAAAACCAAATATCAAGGCTTGAACTTAGTGGCACATTAGCCAAAACCCAACAATTCCACTACTCACCGTCTCCTAAGAAGGCCGGGGTCCTGGGGCGACACACAAATGTTCGAGAACCTAGAGATGGTGGCTGACACTTGCCATAAGGTCCTCGAGGATAAAAGGCAGACATATCTGATCCAAGGGATCCTGAAGACACGCTAGACAACACAACACACCAGACAACACAACACAGTCTGGAACTGCTCTGCACTGCATACCCTAGGGTTGCAATCAAATGTAGAGCCTCTCCCTTTAGCTGTCCTAAGAGGCCCCTTAGAGAGCATCCCTTACCCCTGCACTAATTATTAAGTTTTTCCCAGGAATTTCCAACTCACTACCCTGCTGCTATCCCATCTCCAGGTCGTAGCCCCCGACTTATCTTTTGGATGACTGGCAACATTAATCCACGTTGGATGTGAAATGAGTCCTCCTCAGTCGTCTTGGAAGGCCCCATAATAGCCGGGTTAGCCTCTTAGTCAGCGACAATAAAAAAAAAAAAAAAAAATCGAGATCAATGCACAAATCTAGTGGCATATAGGCCAAATCCCCACAATTTGGCTACTCGCCACCTCCTAAGCACATCCAGGTCCTCGGGTCTCCGGCTTCACCCAGAATCAAAAGCTGTGGCCATTATTTCAATAGACATGTGAGACAGTGAGGGGCAAAGTTATATGGTATTTCTGTGAGTGTGGTGCATTTGTGTGCTTTAAGATATATAAATGCATCTGCTGTTCTTGGGAAAAAGCCTTAGGTAACCCCAAATAGACACCTTTTCCCACCCTATGGCCTTCAAAACCCCTTCTGGCACTTCCTAAGCCAGCTACCCTGCTCACACTCTCCCGGCTGCAATCCATAACTTACCTATTGGAAGCCACAATTTTGGATATCATCTTTGATATGGGCAAGGTCCTTTTTATGACACAATGAATGCACTAAAAAAATTTGAAGCTTCATACTCAATACAACCTGGAAGTTACAATGTTCCTAAAGAAAAAAAAAAACACAAGAAGAAAGACTGAAATTAGAAAAGCACCTTACCACCCCTGAACACTCAAGCCAAAATTATGAGCCTAAATACTCCCTGTATTCAACACTATCTTCTTCACAATGTCTTCAAAGCCTCTGTTGCTTTAAAGGCCAAAAGCATCTACTGGGGGGGGGAAAAAAGAAACCTGATATAAACTGAAAGACCCCTTTCATTGAAATGAGAGGAGATCTCTCATCCCACTCAATGCCAGGGAGGAAATAAATCCCTTTAGCAAAGGCTGGGGTTAATATACCCCTGGCTGGGTCCGCCTCTCATTCCCATCATGCCCCAGAAAAGGGAGGAGGTAATTACCACAAGGTATAAAAGCTGTCAAAGGAGCTGTAGCTGCTTGGCTCCTCTGATTTAAATTCAAAATGAGTAAAGGGCTAGAGAGAGAAAAAAAGCTCTTCAGGGAATTAATGATACCTTCTTTTTTACTACAGCTACATCAAGCAAAAGGGCAGAGACCAGGTAAGAAATAAAACTTTGAATTTTGACAGCGTAGATAGCTAAGTGGGATAACTAGCTGTTAATTTGCACAGCTGCTCCTTAGTGATTAGTAAGTAGTACTTCACATGTGACTAAGTAGGGTGGAGAAGAATAGTAATTATATGAATAGTGAAGCTCTCATTGGGACGTCCAATTAGGGCTAGATACATTATAAATAAAAATAAGAAGACTAATAGATTCCTGGGTGCTGTTAGGGTTACATATGTGCTGGGCTTGCTCCCATATGAGATATTTGGTACCGTGGCATGGGTAGAAGTGCCCTGAAATGCAGATTTAAACCCTTAAAATGCTGAAAAATGAGCACTTCCTTTAACAGAACCCCTAAAATGAGGAAATGGGGTGTTTACCTCCACTTAAACCAATACAATGGCAAATAAATGGCTTCTCCCCTTTAATTTAATCCCCTAAAAAATTTGGAAAAGAGGGGATTTTCTCACTTTAAATCTCTGAAATGACACAGAAAGAGTAATTTTTCCCTCAGCTCACACCCTTAAAAAGGGGGGACAACTGGGCTTCCCCCTCCATTTACACATTTGGATGAGGAAAATGTAGGAGTTACCCTTAATCCAAACCCATAAAATAGCACAGTCAAGGTTTTCCCTTTCCATTTAAACTAGAAAATAATGGAAAATGGGGATTTGCTGTCAATTGATACCCCTAACAGTACAGAAGGGGTGGAGTTTCATTCAAATGATACTATTAAAATTGCAGGGGAAGGGGATTCCCCCTCAATTTTGATAGAGACAATTATGGAAAAGGAAGTTTTTTCCTTCAATTTAAGCCCCTTTTCTCCAAATAATACCTCTCTTTTCTGGGGACACTGGGGAGGGACTGACAAGATAAAAGGGGAAAGTTGAAAGTTTCCCCATGGCACCCACATGCTGCCCGGCATGCTCAGGTGCCCAGGTGCATCTGGCTGCTCCCTAGCTCCTGCTAGGATGCTCCAACTGTGGTTCCTGGACGGACACTCGGGATACCTTCATGAGCCCCTCTGAACTAGTAGCTCCCAGTGCAGGTGTGCCCGGGCAACCCTCTGCAAGCAGCTGGTCATGCCTGGACCTGCTGTGCCTTGGAGCAGGGGGTGAGGCGGAGAAAGGCCCTGCCGATCGTTCCCTCCAATTCTCTATACTTTATTTCCCTCACACCTCCAGTCCTTTTCTGTGCCGCACGTTTACCATCAACACCACCCCAAAGCTGGCCTCGGTGCAGATGTTTTAGTGACAACACGCAGCGGCCACTCCTGCTGCAGTACCTTTACAATATTTCTTAGACCATTCTCAATATTTTATTCCGCTCACACTTCCCAGCCTTTCCGTGCTGCTCTTTTTTAACCAGCAGCGCCGCCCCGACAGTCCCGCGATGCAGCTCTTTTAGTGACACGGGGCAGCGGCCACACCTGCTGCAGTACCTTTATTGTACCTCTTTTACCATGCTCAGCATTTTATTCCCTTTACACCTCTCACGCTTTCCGGGCCCCTTTTTTACCAGCAGCGCTGCCCTGACGGTCCCGCGGTGCAGCTCTTTTAGTGACGCGGGGCAGCGACCACTCCTGCTGCAGTACCTTTTGAATATTTCTTAGACCATTCTCAATATTTTATTCCGCTCACACTTTCCAGCCTTTCCCGTGCTGCTCCTTTTAACCAGCAGCGCCGCCCCGACGGTCCCGCGGTGCAGCTCCTTTAGTGACACGGGGCAGCGGCCACCCCTGCTGCAGTACCTTTATTGTACCTCTTTTACCATGCTCAGCATTTTATTCCCTTTACACCTCTCAGCCTTTCCGGGTCCCTTTTTTACCAGCAGCGCTGCCCCGACGGTCCCGCGGTGCAGCTCTTTTAGTGACACGGGGCAGCGGCCACTTCTTCTGCAGTACTTTTAAAGCATTTTCGACCAATTTCTCAATTTTATTCCCTTTATAGAGGCGACCTTTGCCGTGACACCTTTGAAGCAGCACCCCTGGCCCAGCTGCGCCGCGATGCAGCTCATTTTATCCTGAGGAAGAGGCTACTCCTGCTGCGGTGCTGTTATTATTTCTCAGACCTTTCTCTATATTTTATTTCCCTCACACCTCCAGTCCTTTTCTGTGCCGCACGTTTACCATCAACACTACCCCAAAGGTGCCTCGGTGCAGCTCTTTTAGTGAACACACGCAGCAGCCACTCCTGCTGCAGTACCTTTACAATATTTCTTAGACCATTGTCAATATTTTATTCCGCTCACACTTCCCAGCCTTTCCGTGCTGCTCTGTTTAACCAGCAGCGCTGCCCCGACGGTCCCGTGGTGCAGCTCTTTTAGTGACACGGCGCAGCGGCCACACCTGCTGCAGTACCTTTATTGTACCTCTTTTACCATGCTCAATATTTTATTCCCTTTACACCTCTCAGCCTTTCCGGGCCTTTTTTTTACCAGAAGCGCCGCCCCGAAGGTCCCTCGGTGCAGCTCTTTTAGTGACACGGGGCAGCGGCCACCCCTCCTGCAATACCTTTATTGTACCTCTTTTACCATGCTCAATATTTTATTCCCTTTACACCTCTCAGCCTTTCCCGTGCTGCTCTTTTTTTCCAAGCAGCGCTGCCCCGAAGGTCCCGCGGTGCAGCTCTTTTACTGACACGGGGCAGCGACCACTCCTGCTGCAGTACCTTTTGATTATTTCTTAGACCATTGTCAATATTTTATTCCGCTCACACTTCCCAGCCTTTCCGTGTTGCTCTTTTGAACCAGCAGCGCTGCCCCGACGGTCCCGCGGTGCAGCTCTTTTAGTGACACGGGGCAGCGGCCACTCCTGCTGCAGTACCTTTACAATATTTCTTAGACCATTGTCAATATTTTATTCCGCTCACACTTCTCATCCTTTCCAGGCCCCTTTTTAACCAGCAGCGCCGCCCCGACGGTCCCGCGTTGCAGCTCTCTTAGTGACATGGGGCAGGGGCGGGGAGCCCTCTAGGTGCGGCTCCTCTATGGCACTTTACCGTGTTCTATTTTATTTCATTGGCACCTCGCGCGTTGCGCCGGGCGGCCCATTCAGGGACAGGCGCCGGCTCCCACAGCGCCCCGCCCGCCGCCGCTCCCCGGGGGCCTCCCCGCTGCTCTCGGGAGATCGCACACCGCAGGCGGCCCAAGCCCCGTCTCGCCGACGGCACTCACCACCCACCGCCCGCCGCCGCGTTCTCCCGCTCCCTACCGGCACGAAGCGGCGCTGCCGATGACGGAGCCGATGCGCGGCTGCCATGCCGCTTTCCCCGCGCCTCAGGGCCGGCGCCTTCGGCCGCACACGGCGGCGTCCCCGCACCCGGGCCAGCCCGCGGAGCTCCTGCCGCCGCCGCCGCCGCCCGCCGACTGAGGGGCCGCGACGCCGGCGCCCCCTTTTATACTCCGCACCCCCTTTTCCCGCCACTGCCGCGGTGGGCTCCCCCTGCCTCAAAACCGCCCAGAAGCGCCCGAGGCGGGAACGGCGCAGCCCCGCTGGTGCCTCGGAGAAGCTCTTTTAGTGACACGGGGCAGCGGCCACCCCTCCTGCAGTACCTTTATTGTACCTCTTTTACCGTGCTCAGCATTTTATTCCCTTTACACCGCTCAGCCTTTCCCGTGCTGCTCTTTTTTACCAGCAGCGCTGCCCCGACGGTCCCGCGGTGCAGCTCTTTTAGTGACACGGGGCAGCGACCACTCCTGCTGCAGTACTTTTAAAGCATTTTCTCAATATTCTATTTTATTCCCTTCACAGATGCGACCTTTGCCGTGACACCTTTGAAGCAGCACCCCTGGCCCAGCTGCGCCTCGGTGCAGCTCATTTTATCCTGAGGAAGCGGCTACTCCTGCTGCGGTGCTGCTGCTATTTCTCAGACCTTTCTCTATATTTTATTTCCCTCACACCTCCAGTCCTTTTCTGTGCTGCACGTTTACCATCAACACCACCCCAAAGGTGCCTCGGTGCAGCTCTTTTAGTGACACGGGGCCGCGGCTACTCCTGCTGCAGTACCTTTACAATATTTCTTAGACCATTGTCAATATTTTATTCCGCTCACACTTTCCAGCCTTTCCGTGCTGCTCTTTTGAACCAGCAGCGCTGCCTCGACGGTCCCGCGGTGCAGCTCTTTTAGTGACACGGGGCAGCGGCCACTCCTGCTGCAGTACCTTTACAATATTTCTTAGACCACTGTCAATATTTTATTCCGGTCACATTTCGCAACCTTTCCCTTTCTGCTCCTTTTAACCAGCAGCGCTGCCCCAACGGTCCCGCGGTGCAGCTCTTTTAGTGACACGGGGCAGCGGCTACTCCTGCTGCAGTACCTTTACAATATTTCTTAGACCACTGTCAATATTTTATTCCGGTCACATTTCGCAACCTTTCCCTTTCTGCTCCTTTTAACCAGCAGCGCTGCCCCAACGGTCCCGCGGTGCAGCTCTTTTAGTGACACGGGGCAGCGGCCACCCCTCCTGCAGTACCTTTATTGTACCTCTTTTACCAGGCTCAATATTTTATTCCCTTTACACTTCTCAGCCTTTCCCGTGCTGCTCCTTTTTACCAGCAGCGCTGCCCCGACGGTCCCTCGGTGCAGCTCTTTTAGTGACACGGGGCAGCGACCACTCCTGCTGCAGTACCTTTAGAATATTTCTTAGACCAGTCTCAATATTTTATTCCGCTCACACTTCCCAGCCTTTCCCGTGCTGCTCCTTTTTTACCAGCAGCGCTGCCCCAACGGTCCCGCGGTGCAGCTCTTTTACTGACACGGGGCAGCGGCCACACCTGCTGTAATACCTTTATTGGACCTCTTTTACCATGCTCAGCATTTTATTCCCTTTACACCTCTCAGCCTTTCCCGTGCTGCTCTTTTTAACCAGCAGCGCTGCCCCGACGGTCCCGCGCCGCAGCTCTTTTACTGATGCGGGGCAGTGGCCACCCCTCCTGCTGCAGTACCTTTATTGTACCTCTTTTACCATGCTAAGCATTTTATTCCCTTTACACCTCTCAGCCTTTCCGGGCCCCTTTTTTCCAAGCAGCGCTGCCCCAACGGTCCCTCGGTGCAGCTCTTTTAGTGATGTGGGGCAGCGGCCACTCCTGCTGCAGTACATTTACAATATTTCTTAGACCATTGTCAATACTTTATTCGGCTCACACTTCCTCTTGTCTATATTTTATTCTGCTCACACTTCCCAGCCTTTCCCGTACTGCTCTTTTGAACCAGCAGCGCTGCCCCAACGGTCCCGCGGTGCAGCTCTTTTAGTGACACGGGGCAGCGGCCACTCCTGCTGCAGTACCTTTACAATATTTCTTAGACCACTCTCAATATTTTATTCCGGTCACATTTCGCAGCCTTTCCCTTTCTGCTCCTTTTAACCAGCCGCGCTGCCCCAACGGTCCCGCGGTGCAGCTCTTTTAGTGACACGGGGCACCGGCCACCCCTCCTGCAGTACCTTTATTGTACCTCTTTTACCATGCTCAATATTTTATTCCCTTTACACCTCTCAGCCTTTCCCGTGCTGCTCTTTTTTCCAAGCAGCGCTGCCCCAACGGTCCCTCGGTACAGCTCTTTTAGTGACACGGGGCAGCGGCCACCCCTCCTGCAGTACCTTTATTGTACCTCTTTTACCATGCTCAGCATTTTATTCCCTTTATACCGCTCAGCCTTTCCGGGCCCCTTTTTTACCAGCAGCGCTGTTCCAACGGTCCCGGGGTGCAGCTCTTTTACTGACACGGGGCAGCGGCCACTCCTGCTGCAGTACCTTTTGAATATTTCTTAGACCATTCTCAATATTTTATTCCGCTGACATTTCGCAAACTTTCCCGTGCTGCTCCTTTTAACCAGCAGCGCTGCCCCGACGGTCCCGCGGTGCAGCTCTTTTAGTGACACGGGGCAGCGGCCACTCCTGCTGCAATACCTTTATTGTACCTCTTTTACCATGCTCAATATTTTATTCCGCTCACACTTCTCAGCCTTTCCCGTACTGCTCCTTTTTACCAGCAGCGCTGCCCCGACGGTCCCTCGGTGCAGCTCTTTTAGTGACACGGGGCAGCGACCACTCCTGCTGCAGTACCTTTACAATATTTCTTAGACCAGTCTCAATATTTTATTCCGCTCACACTTCCCAGCCTTTCCCGTGCTGCTCTTTTGAACCAGCAGCGCTGCCCCAACGGTCCCGCGGTGCAGCTCTTTTAGTGACACGGGGCAGCGGCCACCCCTCCTGCAGTACCTTTATTGTACCTCTTTTACCATGCTCAGCATTTTATTCCCTTTACACCGCTCAGCCTTTCCGGGCCCCTTTTTTACCAGCAGCGCTGCCCCAACGGTCCCGGGGTGCAGCTCTTTTACTGACACGGGGCAGCGGCCACTCCTGCTGCAGTACCTTTACAATATTTCTTAGACCACTGTCAATATTTTATTCCGCTCACACTTCCCAGCCTTTCCCGTGCTGCTCCTTTTAACCAGCAGCGCCGCCCCGAAGGTCCCGCGGTGCAGCTCTTTTACTGACGCGGGGCAGCGGCCACACCTGCTGCAGTACCTTTATTGTACCTCTTTTACCATGCTAAACATTTTACTCCCTTTACACCTCTCAGCCTTTCCCGTGCTGCTCTTTTTTTCCAAGCAGCGCTGCCCCGACGGTCCCTCGGTGCAGCTCTTTTAGTGACACGGGGCAGCGACCACTCCTGCTGCAGTACCTTTTGAATATTTCTTAGACCATTCTCAATATTTTATTCCGCTCACACTTTCCAGCCTTTCCCTTTCTGCTCTTTTTAACCAGCAGCGCTGCCCCGAAGGTCCTGCGGTGCAGCTCTTTTAGTGACACGGGGCAGGGGCCACTCCTGCTGCAGTAGGTTTACTATATTTCTTAGACCATTGTCAATATTTTATTCCGCTCACATTTCGCAGCCTTTCCCGTGCTGCTCCTTTTAACCAGCGGCGCTGCCCCAACGGTCCCGCGGTGCAGCTCTTTTACTGATGCGGGGCAGCGGCCACTCCTGCTGCAGTACCTTTACAATATTTCTTAGACCACTATCAATATTTTATTCTGCTCACACTTCCCGGCCTTTCCCGTGCTGCTCCTTTGAACCAGCCGCGCTGCCGCGAAGGTCCTGCGGTGCAGCTCTTTTACTGACACGGGGCAGCAGCCACCCCTCCTGCAGTACCTTTATTGTACCTCTTTTACCATGCTCAATATTTTATTCCCTTTACACTTCCCAGCCTTTCCCGTGCTGCTCTTTTGAACCAGCAGCGCTGCCCCAACGGTCCCTCGGTGCAGCTCTTTTAGTGACACGGGGCAGCGGCCACTCCTGCTGCAGTACCTTTACAATATTTCTTAGACCTGTGTCAATATTTTATTCAGCTCACACATCCTCTTGTCAATATTTTATTCCGCTCACACTTCCCAGCCTTTCCGTGCTGCACTTTTTAACCAGCAGCGCTGCCCCGAAGGTCCCTCGGTGCAGCTCTTTTACTGACGCGGGGCAGCGGCCACTCCTGCTGCAGTACCTTTTGGATATTTCTTAGACCACTCTCAATATTTTATTCTGCTCACACTTCCCAGCCTTTCCCGTGCTGCTCATTTGAACCAGCAGCGCTGCCCTGACGGTCCCGCGGTGCATCTCTTTTACTGACACGGGGCAGCGGCCACTCCTGCTGCAGTACCTTTACAATATTTCTTAGACCACTGTCAATATTTTATTCTGCTCACACTTCCCAGCCTTTCCCGTGCTGCTCTTTTTAACTAGAAGCGCCGCCCGGAAGGTCCCGCGGTGCAGCTCTTTTAGTGACACGGGGCAGCGGCTACTCCTGCTGCAGTACCTTTACAATATTTCTTAGACCACTCTCAATATTTTATTCCGCTGACATTTCGCAACCTTTCCCTTTCTGCTCCTTTTAACCAGCAGCGCTGCCCCGACGGTCCCGCGGTGCAGCTCTTTTAGTGACACGGGGCAGCGGCTACTCCTGCTGCAGTACCTTTACAATATTTCTTAGACCATTGTCAATATTTTATTCCGGTCACATTTCGCAACCTTTCCCTTTCTGCTCCTTTTAACCAGCAGCGCTGCCCCAACGGTCCCGCGGTGCAGCTCTTTTAGTGACACGGGGCAGCGGCCACCCCTCCTGCAGTACCTTTATTGTACCTCTTTTACCATGCTCAGCATTTTATTCCCTTTACACTTCCCAGCCTTTCCCGTGCTGCTCTTTTGAACCAGCAGCGCTGCCCCGACGGTCCCTCGGTGCAGCTCTTTTAGTGACACGGGGCAGCGACCACTCCTGCTGCAGTACCTTTTGAATATTTCTTAGACCATTCTCAATATTTTATTCTGCTCACACTTCCCAGCCTTTCCCGTGCTGCTCTTTTGAACCAGCAGCGCTGCCGCGAAGGTCCTGCGGTGCAGCTCTTTTAGTGACACGGGGCAGCGGCCACCCCTCCTGCAGTACTTTTATTGTACCTCTTTTACCATGCTCAGCATTTTATTCCCTTTACACTTCCCAGCCTTTCCCGTGCTGCTCTTTTTTACCAGCAGCGCTGCCCCGACGGTCCCTCGGTGCAGCTCTTTTAGTGACACGGGGCAGCGGCCACTCCTGCTGCAGTACCTTTACAATATTTCTTAGACCAGTGTCAATATTTTATTCAGCTCACACATCCTCTTGTCAATATTTTATTCCGCTCACACTTCCCAGCCTTTCCGTGCTGCACTTTTTAACCAGCAGCGCTGCCCCGAAGGTCCCTCGGTGCAGCTCTTTTACTGACGCGGGGCAGCGGCCACTCCTGCTGCAGTACCTTTACAATATTTCTTAGACCACTGTCAATATTTTATTCTGCTCACACTTCCCAGCCTTTCCCGTGCTGCTCTTTTTAACCAGAAGCGCCGCCCCGAAGGTCCCGCGGTGCAGCTCTTTTAGTGACACGGGGCAGCGGCCACTCCTGCTGCAGTACCTTTACAAAATTTCTTAGACCATTCTCAATATTTTATTGCGCTCACACTTCCCAGCCTTTCCCGTGCTGCTCTTTTATGCAGCAGAGCTGCCCCGACGGTCCCGCGGTGCAGCTCTTTTAGTGACACGGGGCAGCGGCCACACCTGCTGCAGTGCCTTTATTGTACCTCTTTTACCATGCTGAGCATTTTATTCCCTTTACACCTCTCAGCCTTTCCGTGCTGCTCTTTTTTACCAGCAGCGCTGCCCCAACGGTCCCTCGGTGCAGCTCTTTTAGTGACACGGGGCAGCGGCCACTCCTGCTGCAGTACTGCTGCAGTACCTTTACAATATTTCTTAGACCATTGACAATATTTTATTCTGCTCACACTTCCCAGCCTTTCCCGTACTGCTCTTTTGAACCAGCAGCGCTGCCCCAACGGTCCCGCGGTGCAGCCTTTTTAGTGACACGGGGCAGCGACCACTCCTGCTGCAGTACCTTTACAATATTTCTTAGACCATTGTCAATATTTTATTCTGCTCACACTTCCCAGCCTTTCTCGTACTGCTCTTTTTAACCAGCAGCGCTGCCCCAACGGTCCCGCGGTGCAGCTCTTTTAGTGACACGGGGCAGCGGCCACTCCTGCTGCAGTACTGCTGCACTGCCTTTACAATATTTCTTAGACCATTGTCAGTATTTTATTCCGCTCACACTTCCCAGCCTTTCCCGTGCTGCTCTTTTGAACCAGAAGCGCTGCCCCGACGGTCCCGCGGTGCAGCTCTTTTAGTGACGCGGGGCAGCGGCCACTCCTGCTGCAGTACCTTTACAATATTTCTTAGACCATTGTCAATATTTTATTCCGCTCACACTTCCCAGCCTTTCCCGTGCTGCTCTTTTGAACCAGCAGCGCTGCCCCGAAGGTCCCGCGGTGCAGCTCTTTTACTGACACGGGGCAGCGGCCACCCCTTCTGCAGTACCTTTATTGTACCTCTTTTACCATGCTCAATATTTTATTCCCTTTACACTTCCCAGCCTTTCCCGTGCTGCTCTTTTTTTCCAAGCAGCGCTGCCCCGACGGTCCCTCGGTGCAGCTCTTTTAGTGACACGGGGCAGCGGCCACCCCTCCTGCAGTACCTTTACAAAATTTCTTAGACCATTCTCAATATTTTATTTCGCTCACATTTCGCAGCCTTTCCCGTACTGCTCTTTTTAACCAGCAGCGCTGCCCCGACGGTCCCGGGGTGCAGCTCTTTTAGTGACGCAGCGCAGCGGCCACACCTGCTGCAGTACCTTTATTGTACCTCTTTTACCATGCTCAGCATTTTATTCCCTTTATACCTCTCAACCTTTCCGGGCCCCTTTTTTACCAGCAGCGCTGCCCCGACGGTCCCTCGGTGCAGCTCTTTTAGTGACACGGGGCAGCGGCCACTCCTGCTGCAGTACCTTTACAATATTTCTTAGACCACTCTCAATATTTTATTCCGCTCACACTTCCCAGCCTTTCCCGTGCTGCCCTTTTGAACCAGCAGCGCTGCCCCGACGGTCCCGGGGTGCAGCTCTTTTAGTGACGCAGCGCAGCGGCCACACCTGCTGCAGTACCTTTACTGTACCTCTTTTACCATGCTCAGCATTTTATTCCCTTTATACCTCTCAACCTTTCCGGGCCCCTTTTTTACCAGCAGCGCTGCCCCGACGGTCCCGCGGTGCAGCTCTTTTACTGACACGGGGCAGCGGCCACTCCTGCTGCAGTACCTTTACAATATTTCTTAGACCACTGTCAATATTTTATTCTGCTCACACTTCGCAGCCTTTCCCGTACTTCTCTTTTTAACCAGCAGCGCCGCCCCGACGGTCCCGGGGTGCAGCTCTCTTAGTGACATGGGGCAGGGGCGGAGAGCCCTCTAGGTGCGGCTCCTCTATGGCACTTTACCGTGCTCTATTTTATTTCATTGGCACCTCGCGCGTTACGCCGGGCGGCTCATTCGGGGACATTCGCCGGCTCCCACAGCGCCCCGCCGCCGCCGCTCCCCGGGGGCCTCCCCGCTGCTCTCGGGAGATCGCACACCGCAGGCGGCCCAAGCGCCGTCTCGCCGACGGCACTCACCACCCACCGCCCGCCGCCGCGTTCTCCCGCTCCCTACCGGCACGAAGCGGCGCTGCCGATGACGGAGCCGATGCGCGGCTGCCATGCCGCTTTCCCCGCGCCTCAGGGCCGGCGCCTTCGGCCGCACAGGGCGGCGTCCCCGCACCCGGGCCAGCCCGCGGAGCTCCTGCCGCCGCCGCCGCCGCCCCCCGACTGAGGGGCCGCGACGCCGGCGCCCCCTTTTATACTCCGCACTCCCCTTTTCCCGCCACTGCCGCGGTGGGCTCCCCCTGCCTCAAAACCGCCCAGAAGCGCCCGAGGCGGGATAGCCCCCGCGCCGGAATCCCTCCTGTCCTGGAAAAGGGAAGCTAAACAAAAAAAAAAAAAGAACTCCGAGCTTTCCACGAATGTCCGAAAAAACGAAGCCGCTGTGAGGGGCTTCGACCTTTGCCTGGTCCCTCAGGAAACGGCGCTTTCCATTGGCTGCCGGAGTAGCCAGGGCTCCTATTGGCTGCCGCACGCTGCAATGCTTCCGATTGGCTGCTGCCCGATCCGCAGCCCCCGGGCAGCTGCTGCTGGGGGTCTCGCCAGGCGGGCTGCAGCCGGAGCAGGACACACCGCAACGCCAGCAGGCGTCCAGCGGTGCTCGGTGTCTGTCGGCGTTTGCAGTTCAGACAGACAAATTGAATCCCAATTGCCGGCGATTTCCACCACCTGCTATTTCTCCTCTGTTTTCCTGGATGGATTTGACAGCGCTTTCTTTCCCCCCACAGAGTTGGAAAGCAAAATGCTCAGCTGCCTCTTGGCCATCTCCGCTTCCTTCCACAGCTCCAGCCTTGTCCCTCTTTCTCTCCCCTTTACTTTGCACCAGGTTCTCCCTCCTCCTTTCCCAGGCAGGTCGCAGCAGAGACATTTCACCCACCGGCACCACCTGCTTCCTCTTTCTCCGTCCCAGTTTGCCCACTTTGAACTACTGTAGCCGCCTGCCCGCGGAGCCGGACCCGCCACGCGCCTGGGTAATGGTGGCGTGAATTATCGCAGGGATTATTGGGGTGGGCTGGGCCTGGCCAGGTGCCTGGTGGCAGCAAAACCGCTCTGTCCCTCTCCTCCTCACCCTGGGCAGGGAACAGAACACATCAGGAAAGACTTGAGGATCGGGAAAAGGGCCTAGACAGGTCACTCACGGGTCACTGGAGTAAGAGACACGACTGGCGGGAATAAATTGAATTTCTTGTCAAACAAATCAGAGCAAGAGAATGAGAGGTAAACCTGCAGGGGTTCAAGCCTAGGAACGAGGACTTTTTCCTTGGCAGCTCGCTGCTGCACGAGGGGGATAAAGGATCCTCCAGGGCCCCCGAGCAGCGGCTCTGCCCCCCTCAATGGGGATGTGTCCAGACCCACCGGTCCATCCCGGGCTTTGGGGGGCAAGAGTGGAGCAGGCGCTGAGCTACTCCATGGAGCTTCCAGCCCCTGTTTGATCTGTCAGGGGCGTGACACAGTCACTGCTGGGCGTCTGTCGGCGCTCGGTGTCTGTCGGAGTTTGCAATCCCGACAGATAAATTGAGTCCAAACCGGCAGCGCCAGCTCATCTTTACTGTTCTTTTTCAATTTCTTAATGAATTAAGGGAAAACTCCCTTTAGTCACCATTTCAAAGCCTTGAATCAAGGGGAAAACGGAGGTTCCCTCTCAGTTTAGACCCGTAATTGATGCATAAGGAGGGTCTCCCCTAAATTTAAACCCAAATAAAAAGTGAATCAAGGGGGAGTTTTGCTCAATTTAGCCTCCTAAAATGAGGGGAAATGCAGCTCCCTCTTCAATTTCCCTCAAGAAACACCATTTTGGGGTCTTTTGGACACATTTTTCCTCTATGAAGGTCCCTTCAAATGAGGGTCCCCCCACGATGGAACTCTTATAATGGCACATAAAGAGGTTCTTCTCAAGGGAAGCCCTTTAAAACCAGGGACGGTGGTGTTTTGCCCTCAATTTTGACCTTAAGATGATGAAAATGGGGCGGTTTCCCTCAATTCAAATCCATCAAACAGCACCATAAAGGCTTTCTTCATCCATTTAGGTACGAAAATAATGGAAAACGGTGATTCCCTGCCAATTGAGATACAAAATCATGAAAACGTGTGTTCCTTCAATTTAGACCTTCCAAATCGTAGATGAAGTGGGATCCTCCTAAGTTCAAACACAATTACAGAAACTGAGTGTTTTCTCCTCCATTTAAATCCTTGTTCTTCTCGTACTCCCCCCCGCACCCCCCCCCCAACTTTTTTTTTGGCGGGGGGGGGGGCGGGGCACTGGGAGCACTTCCTCCTCCTCACTGGTCGCACTTGGGGCTGCTGCACGTTGGAGAGTGGTGGGAAGTTTCCTCCCAGTTCCCTCCCAGTGTTCCCAGAATCTCTTCCAGTGCTCCCACTGGCAGAACACTGGGGGACACTGCATGGTCTGATGATGGGGGGATGCATTGTCGAGGATCACAGAGGGGCCCGGGGGGTCCCGGGCATCCTTGGGGGGGTTCCAGGTTCAGCAGTAGGATTTTTCTGACTATGAGTGAGCTGTGTGGCCTTTGGAGGTGTCCCTTCCTCTCCTGCTCACAACAGAGCAGCTCAGAGGTGATTTGGCTCCTGAGCGTTTCAATTTAGGCCCCCAAAGAGAGGAGGAGCTGCTGCCCACATTACACCTTACAGCTCTGCCAAAGGGCATCTAACCCCATGTGTGCTCAGGAGGTGGGGATGAAAACCCCAAATCCCATCTCCACCTCCCTCTGCAGTGCTTTAAGGGGTTCCTCTAGTCTGGAAAACCAGTCCCATAACTACAGTAAACCCAGAGTCTCCTGAGTGAGAAACCACGTACTTGTAATTCCTCTGCAATAGCCTCATCCCACCTCCAGCAGCCCCTGGGAAGTTGCAGGCAAGAACACCTAAGCTGGTAAGCAACTCCATTTCTTGGCAGATTTCCAGGGCAATGCAAAAACATTTCAAAGTATTTTTTCAAAACATCTGCTTATTGTCCTTTAATGCAAAATAGTGATTCCATACCAGTCCTAAGAAGAACAGGCCCAGAGAAGACCTTGCTCTCTACAACTCCCTGACAGGAGGGTGTAGCCAGGTGAGGACTGGCTGCTTCTCCCAGGCAACCAGGAACAGGACAAGAGGAAATGGCCTCAAGCCGCACCAGGGTTGGACATCAAGAGGACTTTCTTCCTGGAAAGGGTGGTCAGGCCTCGGCAGGGGCTGCCCAGGGAGGTTTGGAGTCCCCGTTCCTGGAGGTGTCCGAGGAACACCTGGACATGGCACTCAGTGCTCTGGGCTGGGTGACAAGGTAGGGATTGGGCACACGTTGGACTCGATGACCTTAGAGGGCTTTTCCAACCTCAGTGGTTCTATGATTCTCATTATTCCAAATTCATTTGCAAAAGCTCTCACACCTCTAGTCACACCTTAGCAGGTGTGTAGGCCCAAGCTCATACATTTGAGAGATTTACTGCCTCCAGTGGGATCTACACCGCAATTTCAGGGAGAGGCAAGACTTCAGCCGTTACGAGAGAAAACTTTGCAAAAGCATTCCCTGGAGAGACATCCTGAAGGAAGGTGTCTCCCCCTCTTCTGACCATAGAGGGAGCTGAGTCTCCAGTGTTAATTCTAAAACTTTCAAGCTCCAAGTCTGACTCCCAGAAATTTTATTGGCCCCACTTCCCAGCACAATACTCAGACCTCACACGTCGAGGAAAAAAGCAGTGCAGATTAAATAATTAATGCTTCTGGGTACTGTTCTCCCTCTAAACTACACACAATCCCAAAGGAACAAAACCCTTAAAGAAGATGGATTGCTCTTGCTAGCAGGAGAAATCTGACAGGGATATACTTCATCATTCTGCCAAGGCTTTGTCAAACACCTCAGCTCCTGCACTTCAGGGAATAAGAAGTGGCTTATAAGAAGTGACTTTTATGTCAGTGAGCATGTTATTATGGATTAATCTCGCACTGGAAAACAGTCTTCATACTCTACTGCATCACCCAAAGAGTTTGGAGGCTGCTGCCTAGTGAGCTCCTGAGTTGTATCTTCCTTGTCAATCTTATCAGCCCCTTGTTCGATTGTAAAAACGTAAACAAAATGCAGCAAGCGTTGGCCCAATGGCTCAGGACTTGCTCCCTCTTCCAAAGAGAGGGAGAAAAAAGAGTGTTTCTCCCAAATCACAGAGTTTAAAAGTTCATGTTATCTACATAAATTTTTAAAAGAAAAAGAGGAACAGTAAAATATCAGTTACTGTGCCAGTGGTGCTCCACTCTATTTCTGTTCTCTTCTTCCACTTGTAGCATCTCTAAGAATACTTTAAAACCAGCCAACCAACCAAAACAACAACAAAAAGCCAACGTTGAATTGAAGCTGAACAAGAAGCAATCTGGCTGCTGGCTTGTGAGCACTCCACTGCCTGAGTTCCAGTAAGGGAGTTTATCCTCTCCACAGTTTTGAGCCAGATCCCAAAGTACTGAGCATCAGCTTTTAGCTTTTTAAAGGATTTAACTGTAAGAAAAGCTGCTGGGGAGGGCCACGCTCCAGGCACATCCATGGGATTTCACCTGTGCAGCTCCCTAAGCTGAACTTGTGTCTTTTCCTCTACCTTGCTGGGCTTGGCTCATGCATTTCTTGAGGGGAAGGCCCTGCGCTGATCAAAGCATGTACTGACCTCAGATAAACAGCTTCTGTCAGTGTGGATCTATCCTAAATGGACCATTTCCCAAAGTAATTCAAGTGCCTGAATTTCACTTACTCAAAACTGCTTTTAAAGAAACCGGGTTTAACACACTCCGTTTCTAAGCAACTACTGGGCAGCGCTCCTTCACTCCCTGTCAGTGTTATTCTCTGACCCTTGGAGAAAGGCTTTAAAGCAACAAAGGGCTTGTTAAGCACCAAGAATTTACTCAGTCAAGAATTCAAATCAATAGCAAGGGCAGAGCCTGACTTCAAAACCTATTTTAAACCAGAATTTAAAAGCAGTTGCATTGCCAATTGACAAGATTAGAAAGGTTTCCTTAGTAGTTGTGATTACAAAGTAATGAACTGTGCATGGAGCAGGTGGGGGGCAGGGGGGAAGACGGGAGAAACCTTCATTTGCATTGTGGGTTTTTAACCATCATGGTCACATCTCAAGGACCTGCAGAAACCAGTCTAATCTCAAAAAAGGAAAAACTTCCTGGATATTTTTCATTTCAGCAAGAGCCTAAGGAAGCCCTCAGCAGCAGGAGATTGGAATAACTGCAATCCCTTGAGCAAAGGGAGCAGGGTGTGCTCCTCAAAGCCAGACCTTCATCCACAGCACCCAGAAGGTAGCAAAACAAGGATACAACAAAGCCTTAAGTGGGGAATGGGTTATCAAGGGTTTTATAAGGAAAGAACGAGGTCTGAAAAACAGGACCTGGAGGGTGAGAGAGGAAAGAAATAGCGAGATAGCTGAGGCCTCTTGGGAAAAAAAAAAAAGGGGAAAAGGTTGGGATTAAATTCTAACTCAGCTGGAGCTGATCTTAAATGTAATAAGGGGAAATAGCAGCAAGAGGAGACTTCTTTATAGCAGCAAAGTACTGGGATAAATTCACTATAGAAACTGAGAAATCTTTAGCAGCAGCAGCTCTCTGCAAAGAGGTCAGGCATCCATTCCTCATGGCAAAGCAGGGCACAGGGAATTGGGCCAGATAACCTCCCCAGACTGATCCCAGCCCTAATTTCAAAAAATTGCACAAAAATGTAATTGTGCATTAACACAGCAAAGTCTTCTTTCCAGCTTATCAGGCTTTGAAATGCCTTAGATTGAGATGCAAACCCAGCTCCTATCACTGTGCTGTGCTCGGACTCTCCCCCCCTTTCCCCTACCCAATCTCCTCAGCAACCAACAGCTCACAAGGAGCCGGCACCCCTGGAATTTCACACTCAGCATCTCTTCCAAGCTCAACAGGTGAACAAACAGGTACTCCAACACCTCCTTCCTTTGTACTTCGGGCAGCACAGACCCACTGGAAGAAAGTGGAATCCAAGGGCAGATGTAAACATGGGACTCCCGCTTGCCACTGTCTCCACCCGTTCTCCAGCTCAGCCCTGGGCTGGGAAACAAAAGACAACAAACATTTAAAAAACATCCTTGAGGTGTCTTGAGGATGCCCAGGCCTAGAAGAAAGGCCTTCCCATCACCCTCTTGGCCTTCTCCCACTCTGAGGAACTGTGGAAATGCACATCCACACCCAAGCTGGACAGCCTGGGATGTTTTCTGCACACCAAACGCCACAGTCCCGAGCACCAGGAGCCTGAAGATGCCCCGGATTGCAATTCACAGCCTCAGTGAACCCTGCACAGGACAGCCAAGTCGTTTGTGTGCAGAAGAAATAAAAGTTGCTATTTTTAGTAGTTAAAATACTCGTGGGAGTTATTGGCTGCTTACACCCGTGGGCTTCATAGGGCCTCCCATACTTACGGATTTATCAGAAGAAGCGGTTTCAAGTTCCTTCCTTTTGGAGCCCAACTCCAAATGGGAAACTTCTCACGAGTGCTCCTGAGAGAGTCAAGTGGAACTTCAGGAGCTCAGGAAAGCGACTCCCTCCCCTGAGTCCTGTCTCACCTGCCCGAGCACCCGGTGCTTTTATACCACCTCTCTCCCTGCTTTCCACGTTCATTTAAATGTAAGAAACCTGCACGTTCTCGCTCCAGCACCAGCCGCGTCTTCCCTGCGCCCGCACGCTGCCGCCCCTGCTCAGGCGCTGCTCCCCTCCCTTGCCACGGGGCCGAGGTGGGACAAACTCCAGGTTTTGTTTCCCAGGAAAGGCTCTGCAGGGAGGTCCCGCCGTGCCGCCCGCAAGCCCCGGCCCCAGCCCCGCAGCTCCTCCCCAGCTCCGCGCCCGCGCCGGGACTGCCTTCGCCCCGCGCAGTCCCCGCCGCCCGCTCCCGCCCGGCTCTGCTCCGGGGCCGCCCCCCCTCGGGTCTTTTCCCGGCACACGCTGCGTCGCCGTTCTCCGCTCACTTTCCACCTCGCTGCAGCCACAGCAACAGCCGCCCTCCTCCATTGTCACCACAACCCTCGCCCGCCGCTGCTGCAGCCGGGAACCGAACCCGATGCTTCCAAGCCGCTCCCGGGCAGCGCCGGACGGTACCCACGGAGCAACAGCACCGGGCGGGTAAAGCCAGTGCGCATGCGCAGCGCTGCCCGGCTCCGCCCCGCCCTTCAACGCCACATGACGTAACCAGGCATAGCACTGCTCCTGCGCTTCCCTTCCCACAACACCGCGCATGCTCAGCATTGTTTCCATTTCTCCCTTAATGACCACACGACCAAGGGCTTCCCCAGGAAAGCTGTTTTGGACAAATCTCATCAAACTGTGCTGGGGGAGAACAAACACCACAAAAACTGGGATTTGCTGGCACAGGGCCTTGGACATCACACATCCTTCCCTGTTCTTGGGTAACAGAGTTATCAGAGATCTCCTGAGTAGCTACACCAGTAAAAAAGTGACTTTTCCAGCCCAGATGCAGCTGCATAAGCGTTCGGAGTGGCAAAATGAAAGGAATGTAAAAATCCCACCATGGAGTGAGATGGTGCCGCCTCCTGCACCTGGGCCACCGTGGAACACTCCAGGCTGGGGGAAGAGGGGCTGGAAAACTGGGAAAGGCCCTGGGGGTGCTGGGGACAGCAGCTGGACACGAGCTGGGTGTGCCCAGGTGGGCAAAGCCAAGGGCACCTGGGCTGTGCCACCTTGGGGTGACAGCAGGGCCGGGGCAGTGCCCGTCCCTGTGCTGGCACTGCTGGGGCACCTCCAGTGCTGGGGGCAGCTCTGGGACAAGAGGGACACGGAGGGGCTGGAGCGAGTCCAGGGAAGGGAACAGAGCTGGGAAGGGGCTGGAGAGTTCCTGAGGGAGCTGGGAAGGGGCTGGAGAGTTCCTGAGGGAGCTGGGAAAGGGGCTCAGGCTGGAGCAAAGGAGGCTCAGGGGGGACCTTGTGGCTCTGCACAACTCCCTGACAGGAGGTGGCAGCCGGGGGGGTCGGGCTGTGCTCCCAGGGAACAGGGACAGGAGGAGAGGGAACGGCCTCAGGCTAGGCCAGGGGAGGCTCAGGGTGGATATTGGGGAAATTCCTCCATGGAAAGGGCGCTCCGGCCTTGGCATAGCTGCCCAGGGAGGTTTGGAGTGCCCACCCCTGGGAGTGCTCCAACACCTGTGGCTGTGGCATGGGCGGACATGGTCAGCGGTGGCCGTGGTGGTGCTGGTTGCACTCAGTGATCTCTGAGGTCTTTTCCAACCTTGATTCCGCTCTCAAGTCAGCCCCACGGAGGAGCAGCACAAAAGGCACCCCCAGGCTGCGAGCGGAGGGTTCAGAACACGCTGAGGCAGCAGGAACGAAGCTCTGCAGGATGAAACCGAAAAGGGGAGAAATGCCGGGCTCTGTGAAAGGGAACAAGTGAGAGAGCCACAAACGAGCCACCAAACTTCTCACAGGGGACACCACCAGCAGCACAGGTGTGAAGGGACTTCTTTTTGCCCCAGAATTGTGAATGCACAGCCCAAGCCACGTGCACACACTGCAGATGTGAAGTGTATTTTTACTGCCAGCAAGCACCTGGGAATAAAAAACCTCAGCCCCAAAGCTTGATGTCTAAACAGCAACACAGAAGTTCTAAACCAGCTGTCGAGAGAAACAAAACACAGCAAAAACAAAGCAGAAAGGGAGCAAAAACTTGTCACGCTGGCCGTGTTTCCGAGGGTGACAGGTTCTGCCGTGCTGGGAATGCAGCACCAAACACAAAAATCCTACTGCAACTCCTGGATCCCACAGCAGGAAGGAGATGGAGAGTCCCAGTGGGAATCAGGGATGTAGGACTCGGCTGTGCTGCCATCACTCCCTCAGGAATAGCCAGGTTTAGCTCATTCTGTCTGCCCAGAGAGGGGGGATCTGCTCCTGGATCCCCTGGAATGTTCCAGGCCAGGCTGGACATTGGGGCTGGGAGCAGCCCGGGACAGTGGGAGGTGTCCCTGCCCGTGGCAGCGCTGGCACTGAATGAGCTTTAAGGTCCTTCCAAGCCCAAATCGTTCTGTGAGTCTTAAGAGCCCTGAAATTCTCATGACAAGAGGTGGAACTGCAAGAGCTTAAGGTCCCTTCCCAAAAAAACCCCATTGCACGACTCTGCAGCTTCTGGAGCCCTGGGTCAATGGAAATGCAGTTTCAGAGGAGCTCCGAGTAGATGGGTGTTTTGGGGAGAGCAGAGTGGCTGGAACAGAGGAACAGGAACAGTCTCCTCGAGCAAGCCCTTGTGTCTCAGGGAGCAGGATCGGCTCGCTCCTAACGCACCTGGTGACTCCCAGAGCGGGGGATGGAAATGCAGCCCTGGTCCGAAAGAAACCCTGCCCGGGAAGGCGGGCTGGGATTGTGAGCTGGCTGCGGGAGCTCGCTGTTAAAGGCGATCTTTTGGGTGTAAAGGTGCGCCTTTGTCTCTGTGCGAAGCACCCGGCCGTAGCGCCCTTTGTGCTGCTGTCTCCTGATTTCCTTAAGCTTTTATTAAACGGTCCCTTTTCTTCAACTTTCCTTCAAATTCTAGTGAGGCTCGTTTTGGCAGCTGCGCATGCGCGGATCCTTGCGCGTGCGCAGATGGCCGGGTGTGCGCGGATCAGTGCGCATGCGCGGGCGGGGACGCATCACCGCCGATCCCTCCGCGGGCAGGACCGCATCACAAATAGTCCCTTTTGGCGTATCATTCCGCGTGGGGACGCATCACCGCTGATCCCTCCGCGGGCAGGACCGCATCACAAATAGTCCCTCCTGGCGGATCACTCCGCCTGGGCATGCGCATAACCGCTGATCCCTCCGCAGGCGGGCCGCATCACCGCTGATCCCTCTGTTCTGAACGGTATTGTGATGTTGGCTTTTTGCACGTTCCATCATTGTTAGGAATGGATTGTGATGTTGGTTTTTTCATGGTCCTTAATGTGAGAAAAGCTTTGCCTGGGTTCTGTAATGTAATGCTGTAGAATGTCTGTAGTTTGGGTGCTCAGTTTGGGAAGGATGGGGGGGGGGGGGTCTTCACATTCCTGGAAGATCTTATCAGAAGAAAAGGACCCGAAACCAGACGGAATGGAGCCAAGGAAAAAGATAAGACTGATAAGATGATACTCAGCAACTCCAAAGAATTAATGAATGATGCATGATGGTGATGAATAAAAATAAGCGATGTACTTTTAAAGAGGATCTTTTGGCTGTACAGGTGCGCCTTTGGTTCTCTGCTGAAGCAGCCGGCCGTACCGCCCTTTTTGCTGTTGTCTCCTAATTGTCCCTTTTCTTAAACTTTCCTTCAAATTTTACAAATAGCGAACCTCGTGTTTCACAATTTGGTGGCCCGTACGGGGATAAGGGCTCAGCTCTGGGATCTCCCGGGGAACCCAGAGCGGGGGGGTGCCCCCGCCCACTTTTGGCGGCCTCGCTTTGTGTTTCCCGGCGGGGTCAGGGGGCTTTGCAGTCAAACACCCGGAGGGCAAGAGAGGAGACAAAGCAACAAGAAAGGAAAGAAAAGGCTCCCTGAGGTACCACGGTAATTAAACACGTAAAATCGTGTGCACCAAGACTCCGAGAAAAGTGAGTATTTTTTCTTTCCTCTTTTTGGGGGGATAAGGGGGATGAAAGTGTGTGCATGAGACGCGGGCTGGTTACCCCAGAGCTGCGAAGCGAGTGTGGAGCCTCTGAGGCTGCGGCTCTGCTCTGCCGCGAGGGAAGCAGTCAGTAAAGAGGCGAAGCCAAAGATAAAAGGAGTGAGAGAAGCCCCGGGTTAACTGGGATGGGCTTTCAGGGAAGGGATTGGAGTCCTTGAAGGAGGGGAGTCAAGAATTTCCTAGTATTGGATCCAAGAAATTTAGGGTTTAAGACTGCTGGATTGAGGGTTCAAAAATTCGAGACATCCGGGCTTAATTCTGCTAAATGGAGGGTTAGTTCTGAGACATTTGGGTTTTGAGGCTGCTGGATTGAGAGTTTAAAAAAAAAATAAAAAAAAAAAATCAAGAAATCCAGGCTTAATTCTGTCAAATTGAGGATTACTTCAAGAAACCTGGAATTTTGGGCCCAGGGGTGAGCATCAGCCAACAATTTGAAATTAAAAGGTACCTAAGCCTTGTGTGGTTGTGACTGATAACACTTGAGAAAGAGAAGTTGGAACAATAAAAAGGAGTGAGTGAGAATGAATGAGAATGTATGTGATAGAAATGCTAAGCCTTGAAATAGAACTTTATTTTCTGGAAGGAGGCGTATTTTATTAAGAGGAGGGAACTGTTATATTCTAGGAGAAGAAAGGGGAAAGAGGTGGTGAGGTTTGAAGAGTTGTTTTGTTGGTTTTTATTAAAAAGGTGGGAAACAAAGGCCTGGGAAAGATAGATAAGATTCTGAGAAAATGGGACATAAAACTAGTAAGCAAGAGTCAGGGAATAAAAAAGGGAACAGAGGCGTGCCAGCGGAAATAGCCCAGGAAAGCCCTTGGGGAGTTATGCTGGCTAACTGGAATACAAACCCAAGTACAAAGGAAACGAGCAAAGTCAAAATGATCCAGTTTTGTATGTTTGGTTGGGCCGAGAAGGAAATAAGATCCGACCGTGTCTTCTGGCCCAGACATGGCTCTTGAAGTCTGGATCTGTCACGCTTTACAAGTATTGGTAAATTCAAAAGAACTCGTTAACACAGAAGAAAGCAAGTACGCTTCATGCTGGGTGGGAAACAGAGTCTAAGGGAATAAGAATTTTAAAGTTGTCAGAGACCCAAGGAAAGAAGCAAAGGGAAAGCAAGAAAGAGAAGGGCTGGGAGCCCCTGGAAGCATCGCCCCCTCCATTCCCGCCTACCTCGCCCCAAGCCCAGGCTCCTGTGGCGCCGCTCGCAGCTGCAGCGCCGCTCCCGGAGCCCGAGGTCCCGCCTGTGCCGGCTCTCAGGCACCGCCCGCGGCTCCACCGCTTGTCCCAGCGGCGGCGGCTCCGCCGGTAGCCCCGCTGTTCCCACCGCCCCCCCAGCTCCAGCGGTAGCCCAGCCCGCCGCTTTGGGTGTCCCTGTGCCCGTCCCTAGCCCGGCTCTCCGCCCCACACCAGCCCAGCCCGCCGCTTTGGGTGTCCCTGTGCCCGCCCCTCCGCTCCACACCAGCCCAGCCCGCCGCTTTGGGTGTCCCTGTGCCCGTCCCTAGCCCGGCTCTCCGCTCCACACCAGTCCGGCCCCGCCCCTGCCCCGCCCCTGCCGGCGGCCCCAGTCCCGGCTCCGGCCCCGCTCCCGATGTCCGCGGCCGTTCCAGCAGCCCCTGCCCCCGCTGCGTTCTCTGCCGCGGCTCCATTGAACCCGGCTTCGGCCCCGCGGGCCGCGCTGGGCCCGCCGGCAGCTCGGCCTCCTGTCGCCGTGGCTGCTGCGGACCCGTGCAGAGGCTCCACGCCAGCCTCTGGTACCGGCCCCAAGAGCTGGTGCCCTTGGCGGTGCCGGCAGCAGCCTCCGCTTTTGCTCCCCCGCTCCTGCAGGAATCGGCCTCCGAGAGGATTCCCACCTCCTACCCCCCCTCCCTCCCTCGCCTGCACCGTTGCCCTGGCAACGACCGCTTCTGCTGCTCCTCTGAAAGGAGAAGCAAAACGCCGAAGTTCCATCTCGAGGAACGAGCCCTTGCAGAAGGAAATAATATCTGGAGACGGTTCTTCCAGATGTGTCCAAGGAAAAAGAATGTCAGGGTAGGCTTTAGTTGATGGGGGGACTATGCACACTGGAAGATTTAGCACACAAGAAGGGAAATACATCTACTGATTCAAGGTACGCTTTTGGAGGGGTGCATGCCTTTGGGAAAATCTGGGAAGAAAGGGGATTGCTTGGTTCAGAGGGAGAGGGGCTGATGCATGGGAGACTTGTTTTGGAGGTTTTAGAGGCATTGGAATTGCCTGAAGAGAGAGCTGTGGTACATGGGGGGGGGGACAGCGGGGGGATGGCCTCAGAGATGGGAGGAGGGAGTTTGGCAGATCGGGGGGGCTGAGGATGCTGCAGAGAATGGGATAAAAAGGGTTGTGTTAATTTTGGCCTCGAAGAGCGAAAAATTGGAGACTCCAAAATTCAGTGAAACAGAGGGATCGGGGCTTATGCTGCCCTGGAATGACAAAGAACTTCTTCCTCAGCCCCCTAGAGAGCCCTCAAAAAGCCAAAGTGCAGCAGGGAAGGAAGGAAAGGCACCTGCTGGGGACAGCACAGGTCCAGCTGCTCATGGGGACTGGGAATGAGTCCAGAGCCAAAAGCACCTTCCCAGGCTGGAGGGGCTTGCCTAAAACACCACCTCTGGGAAGCAAAGGGCTATGGAAGAAATGGAGCGGGAATTTACAATAATAATCATAATGTATTGGGGAAAGAGCAACAACAGAAGCAACAATCATTCCAAGGGAGCAGGAGGGATGCTGAGCTTTAAACAAGGTTTGAGTGAGGCAGCAGCTCCTGGGAGGTCTAACCCACAGCTCCAGGTCTGCGCTTCCAGGAGCACTGCAAGCTCCTACTGCCCAGTCCCTGGCTTTGCCTCCTGCCAGTACTTGGCACCTCGGGCACGGTTGGGTGCGAGTGCTCCAGTGCTGCTGCCCTGAGGGAGCGGGAAAATGGCCACTAAACCCCTTCCCACTGGGCTGGCTCCGAGCTCTGGCTGGGGAAAACATTTGGCACCCCTAGCATTTCAATGCAATCAGTTTCCATCACTTTGAAGATGCACTGAATAAACCCAGGGCACATAAGTAAACCTCTCCCCATAAGGACAGCCCCAGGGAATACGCAATTATTCCTATGCCTGGCCAAACAAACCAGCAGCCAGGTTTTGGGGAGAGACTCCAGACTCTTATCTCCTTCCCTGGCTGTGAAACACTTGCAGAGGCTTTGGAGTTCATACAAGCTTGTCAGGATTTGGATACTTCATTTAAATTCCATTCAGATACTGGAATAGAAGTGTCCTAAAGGCACCTCCACTCAGACTTTAAGCCCTCTACCACCAAAGAATTTAGATGTTCTTTTCTTAGGAACACCCCACCTCTGCTTCTTTAGGTGTCTCCATGTGGGACATAAATTAAATGTGGACAAATTTTAGAATGCAGCTTCCAAGTCAAGTTACCTGCTAGGAAATTACTCCAGCTCTCTGGCACCTTGGGCTGTTTTAAACACAGCCTGGCCCTTCATGGCTGAGGCTCTGAGTTATTGCACAGGCATTCAGGGCTGACAGTTCCCTGCAGGGAGAGCTCAGCACATGTCCACATGTGCTGAGGCAATCCCAGCATCTACAAGAAAGAAAGAAGCAGCAAAAGGTTATTGCTTCTCTTTCAAAAGTTATTTCAAGTGCTCAAACCCAAACCAACCTTTGCTCTTGATTTTGGCTCCTTTGCAGACTGCCTCTGCTGTGGGGTTTTCTCCAGGAGAAGCCAAGGAATTGCTCATGGAAGGGTGCAGATTAAGTTATCCCAAGGGGAAGTAAAGAATAAATATCTCATTTTTCCATCAAAATGCTCATGCTCTTTCCTACAGATTATTTCAAGTTTTTCCCACAAGCTTTGCCCTACCCATCATCCCATTTTTACCCCAAAAAGTAATTTTCTCTATCCTCGAGAATGTCTCAGTGTCTATCCCCAAAATTTTCACTGTGTCTGTGCAAGTGACTACCTCAGTTTACCTCATGATGTTCATTCTTTTCCCTGGGGATTGCTTCAGATTTTCCCTCCAAGCTGTCCCTGTTTGTCCACTTCTGATTTCTTCTTTTTTACAAGAAAGTATTCATTCACTACTCTGGAGACTAGCTCCAGTTTTACCCCCCAAAATTTCCCTAACATTCACTATTCATTGCCTGATTTTTACCTCAGTATGTTCATTCTCTCCCCCTAGAGATAACCTCAGATTTTACCCCCAGTATTTTCCCTACCTGCCCACTAACTATTTACTCTTTTTGACCTATAAACATTCTCTTTCTACCCTGGAGATTTCATCAAGTTTTACCCTGAAATATTTCACTATCTTTCCAGTACTGTCTCACTTTACCTCATGATGTACGCTCTCCCTGCCACACTTCACCCCAGATTTCACCTCCAAAATTATTGCTACTTGTCCACTACTTATTACCTGATTTTCACTTCAGTATGTGCATTCTCTGCCCAACAGGTCATTTTAATTTCTACCTCCCAAAACTTTTCCAACCTGTCACCTAGTGATTGCTTCAGTTTACCTCAAAAGTGTTGTCTCCCCTAGAGATTACCTCAGACTTGACCCCCAAATTTTTTCCCTGTCTGCAAGTTACTACCTCCATTTAACTTCAGTATGTTCATTCTCTGCACTACAGACTCAAGTTTACTCTCAAAATCTCCCTGCCTCTCCAACACTGATTCCTTCCTTTTTACCTCAAAAGATTGATTTCTTTTCTACCATGGAGGTTACATCAAGTTTCACCCCCAGAATTTACTAATACTTCCACAACTGATTCACTCAGTTTACCTCAAAAAGTGTTCATTCCCTCACCTAGAGATGACCTTGTATTTTACGCCCAAAGGTTTCCCTACCTGTGCACAACTGATTGCTATAGTTTACTTCAAAATCTTCATGCTCTCCACTACAGGTCACCTCGAGTTTACTTCAAAAGTTTTCCCTACCTGTCCATTACTGATTATCTCGATTTTTACCTCAAATAAGTCATTCTCTTCCTACAGACACCAGATAGCAAATCATACAAAGATCTAAAACTCTGCACAAGAAACAGCAGAAAGTTTTCCACGAATAACACAAGTTCCATTTTTCCCTCCTCTGCCTAGGACTGCTACCAGGAGACAGGAGAGTTGTTATCAACACTCGAACCTCCCAAGCATTGTTATTTCTCAGAGAACTGGGCCGGCACTGAGCTACTCCCATGCGCCTGCAGGGCTCTGGGGAGGGGCAAGATGACGTCCCACTCCTGCCTGGAGAAATTTCACCCCCGTAAAAAGTAATTTCCCTTCTCTCTCTCTGACCCACAGCCAAAGCAGCTATGTAGAAATACATGGACTATTCATGGAAGGGATGATTCAGTTGTGGGAAAAACGCTAAAGAAAGACTATCACCCCAAATTTCAGGGTGAAAACACACTGCTTGTTAACAGGAGCACACAAACTCATTTAAACCAGAGAGGAAACTGCACACCAGGAAAAGAGCTGAAAGATATGCTCTGCCTTGATTGATAATTCCAAAGGAAATTCCCCACGGATCATAGGCAATTACCTATAATTTTACCTCCATAATCACTGGATTTCTGACTTGGGTTGCTGTGGAAGTGTTTCACAAATGCCTTGAGGGGTCAGGGGCTTGGTTGGATTCTTTGTGGTTAGTCCTGACAGGCCCAGGCCAAACCCACCCACCTGCATTGCTGCTCCACCCCAAATTTGCATGAAATACTGAGAACAGTTTATAAATACTCCCCTTCCCTGTCCTTCCTTACACAACCATGGAGCAAATGTACTCTATCCGTTGTTCCCAAGAGCACCTCTCCAGCCCAAATCCCAGTTTTCACAAACACAAACCAAACAGACCTAAGACAATTATTCCATCAGTGCCTGCAATTCTGAGCTCCCTGTTCCCTGCCACTCACACAGCAATCTCACCTCAGCCCAGAGACTCCCTGTCCCCAAAGGGAAACACAACCTGACGGGGCACAGCTCTGGCACCACATTTCCCCTTGTTCCTGGAAAGCCCTAGGTAAATCCAGTCCCTCAGACCTTGCATCCCTGAACACCAGGAGAGCTGGAGTTTTACCCAGATCCCAGCGCCCTGCACAGCTGCACTGACACGAGCACAGGCTGATCTCTCCGCCCAGCACCATCCCTCATTTTCTTCCCATTGCTCCCCAAGCGGCCCCAAACCACCCCGTGTCTGTGCCGGAGCCAGGGCTTGCCCCGAGCCCAACCAGAGGCTGTCACCCAGCCCTGCACCAGCTGCCGCCCCTGGGAGAGCTGGGAATGCACTGAGAGCTCGGCTCCCCAGTCCTCAGACACACAAATAATGCCCAACCTGCCCCTCTGGGCACAGCCAAACACCACAACTCCATCATCCCCAAGGAACTCTGGCAGTTGCCTCTTCACCTCTGCCCTTTTCCAAAGGACACAGGTAGGACTGGGCTGTCAGAAATGGTATTCCCTAGGCAGTTCATCCCAGCAGAGAGGAGAAGAGGAACCCTGTGTCCCTCTGACTGACCCCACAGCATGGGCAGGACCAGCTGGGTTTTTCATATTCTAAATTTTAAAATGAACTGAAGAACCTGAAAGGCAAAAAACGACACACGCATAAGGTTAGAGCCAGTCAACACACACACAGACAGACACACTCTCAGACACCCCTTCCTCAGCTTACACGCTGACTGCAGCCCTTACTAGAAACACTCCCCCCTAAAGAAGATGCTTTAACATCTTCTTCCATCTGCTGCTCCTTGATGTGGAACAGTAGATCCTGGGAAAATTGGTAGCATCAGTGACTATAGGGATCAAAATCTGCCTCAGGGACCTGCAAGACAGCATGAGGCAGTCTGCAAGTAGCTGACAGATAGGAGTTATCCCCACACCAGGCCCATAAGCTTTCTACCCAAAAGCCCATAGACAAGAGATGAGAGTTTAAAACTGTTCAAACTAGCCATGACTGAATGTGCCAGGGCAGGGCAGCTCCAAGCATAAGCAGCACATGGACACCCAGTGCATCAAATATAAGCAGAGATGACACGAAGACTTGACATAACGCTTCAGAAGATAAATTCTTGAGACCAGGATGCTTTGAGGCGACAGAAGCTACGAAACTACTGCAGTGAGGAGGGTCTAGTACACTTCATATAGAAGTCCAAGGGAATGGCACATGAAAAAAAGATACTAGCAAAACTGAGAAGGAAGATGGATAGGAACACCTTGTGTACTTCTTCTGGTCTCAAAAAGCAAAACCATAAAGATGCCAGAATAAGCCCGATCCAGGAAAGTATGCAAGTGCTCCTGCTGCCAATAAGGCCCATAACGATGCCTGTAAAGCATTGAGACATCACAAAGCCCTATGACACTGAAGACAACGGACACAGACCACATAACATAGACATAAACTGAAACTGCCCAGCAGTTTTACCTGATGGACCCAAGATTCCTAGCGCAAGATGAGTCAGAGGCCGATGACGCCAAAGGAAAGAAGGCTCTATGGCAGTAGTACGTGACAGTGAAATATAAACTCCTTATGAGAAGTTAGTGCCAAAGCTGGTAAGAGGATGCTCAAGAAGCGCAGTAGGCCTAGAGAAGGAGGCAACGACTGCCAGGTGATACAAAGGGATCCCTAGAGAATGATTCTGCTGCCAAAGGCTGAAGTGACGTCACAAAACATGACCGACCAACAAATGGCCAAGATGCGAGATGCCCGCGTGCTATGTTCAAAAGTGCTCAGAAGCGTGGCTACACTGAAGAGTAGGCAAAATTTAGACCGTGGCAATCATGCCAGACCTGAAGGCAGGCTCCTCGGGTGAAAAGATGGACAATGACATCGAGACTCAAAATCCAATGATGCGAAGCTCACGAGAACATGGAGATGGGTTGGAACTGCCCGGCCCGGCAAAGGCTCGAGTGATGCTGAAGAGAAACCCACTCTCCTGTAACTCCAAGGGGCCCAGCCCACTACAGCCCTCTCCTCTAAGCTAACTTCAAATTGCCTCCTGTGATTCCAAAGGTTTTTGCCTTCTCCCAACCAACAGTCCCCACACTTAGCTCTCCGAAGACCAGCAGACAAAATCCATCCTCAACAGAAAAGAATGCTTCAGCACCGTGGATTTCAATACATGGCCCACAGTCCACTTGGGCAGCTACAAAAGATAGAGAATAATGACAAAATTCAGACTGTGATGACACGTCCCAGAAGTGACCCCTTGCACAATGCCCCTCTCCCTCATAACTGCCGAGGCTCATCGCTTACCGGCCGTTTCCGAACTTCGGCTCTGCACCTACTTGTGGTACCTAAGACAACAAAACAGAAACTGCGACTGTTGCCCTCCAGAAGAATAATGCATGGGCTCCCTCTGCACCACTGGCCCAGGCTCACCTCAAATCTTCATCTGACTCCGGAGGTGGCCCGGACGATACCTGCAAAGCGAAAAGGGACACGCTTTTGCATGCTGCCACGTACCTCTCACCTATCAGTCGCCCCACCTAAATGCCAACTCACCTGCTCGCCTCTGTCCCTTGGCATGCCCAGGGCAGCAGCAGCACCTGCAGAGAAGCAAAGCAAAAAAACATGCTGAGAGACTGAAACCACAGCCTCCCCGCTCTAACTCAAGTACACCACACCTATAGCTTAAGCTTGCACCCACCTGGCCTCCAGCATCCCAGGGCCGGGACACCTTCCCAGTGGACCACCTAAAATGCACAAACAAAAACAGATGCTTAGAGCTGCACCAGAAACTGATACCCAAGCAGTAACAACTCATTCTGTCCACCAGTCACCGCTCACCTCGCTCCATTGACCTTGACCACTGATATTCAGCATTACTTCCTACAAATAAAGATGAAGAACAAAGCTGTAACACAGTCACCATTTACACTTGCCCTGCAAAGACAAACGGTGACTGACCTTCCTGTGGGAACCACCTCACCTGGTATGGGGCACTCTGCCACAGATTCAATCCATCTGCATCTGAAAGAAAGTTATGACAAAAGTCAAAGTGCTGCATCATAACTTAGCAGCTCCAGACATCTTGTGTCAATCTGGAAATACCATCTTGAGTCCAACTAATCCCTACATTACAAATGTCAAGTCCCTAGGACTTATCCTATTATACCTACACCCAGGCTATGTAGCAGGGCAAAGCAGCCCCGGGCCAAACACACAGACACCCGTGACACAGGAGATGACAAACAAGGGGATGCAACAAGGAGAGGAAACTCTCAGCAAGAAGAATTACCAATGAGATGACCTAGATGAGGCCGATGAGGCTCAAAGAACTCTGGCAGAAAAAGACCCTAACAGAAGGACTTATGCCAAGAACCGCAAAGACAGATGCCCGAGAATCGTACGGTTGGAATCCTCTACCTATCCTCGCATTCTCCCAAGTCCTAATCTGTTATAAGGGATTGTTGCGGTGCACAGCTGTCAATACAGCCCAGAACAAGACTGTAAAAGGTGTCTGACTCAATAGTGCTAAAGAGAGATGCGATTCCGATGCATGTCCAAGCTTGCAAGTCAAAGGTTCAAGGGTACCAGCGTCGGGCCAAGGAATGCAAAGGAGCTGCTAAGGATGATGCCCAGCATTTCTGATAAGCCCCTCAAAGGGGTAAGGCAAAAGACATGTGACACAAGATGCCCAAAAGACACAGAACACACAATAGACAAGTGACACAACACACACCGGGACTGCTCTGCCCTCCACACATCAGCATTGTGATCAAAAGCGAGGCTTTCCCTTTACGTGGCCTAAGGGGCCCTCTCGTGGACATCCCCATCTCCAAAGCTAATCCAAAAATCCCTCCCACCAAGTCCTGACCCAGCACCCCACTCTCATCCCCCTCCCTGAGGTGTAGCCCTCAACTTAGCTCTCAGATATCCAGGGATGCAAATCCTCATCAGGTGCAAAAGAAGGCCACCTCATCATCTGGGAAGTTCCTGCCCTCAGAGGGCTGTTCTCTCTTAGTCTACTGCAATAAAGAAAACCAAACATCAGTGCCTGAACTCAGCAGCACATCAGCCAAAACCCGACAATTCCACTACTCACTGTCTCCTGAGAACGTCCCGGTCCTCGGCTCATACGCTGTGGCCGCACTCCAAGGCCGACGCCGCCGTCGCAGGGTATCCCTGGGTTAAGAGGGGACAAGGTGATGTGGCATTGCTGAAACTTGAGTGGACCCTCGCTCCTCCCTCCCTCCCCGACTCGCCGCAACTCCTCAGCCATTGCCAAAAGCTGCCCAGATGGCACCTTCAAACAGAAAAGGTACAGGCTTCATCGCAGAGCCCTGTAATACTTCTGGAAGGCTCACAGGGGCAGCTCAAGGGTGATAAACTGGCTCCATCAGCTGGTCCATGAGGGGGTTCAGCCCCTGCAGGCATAATACAAGTGGGCCACCTAAAACACACAAATGGATGCTTAGACAATGCATGCTTTGAGCTGCCCCAGAATTTGGCACCCAAGCAATAACTGGTTGCGTCCACTGGTCACTGCTTACCTCGCTCACTTGACCTTGACTGCTGATATCCAGGTTTACTTCCTAAAAATAAAGACAAAGAACAGCCCTGCAACATAACCAAAATGAAACACCACCCCTGAAAAGCTGAATGATGACCAACCTTCCCAGGGGAGAAGGGGCAAAACAAAGTGGAAAGGCACATGCCGATGTAGTGTCCAAAAGTGTTGCATTGCCAAGGTAGGTTCCACCTGGAAGTGCTCAACTGTGACCTCTTTCTGCAAGGGTGTCTGTCATGTTGGAGTAGCGATTTGAATGCTGCAGACCACCTGTAAAACACAAAAAAATCAAAGGCTACTTATAGTTTCATCGCTAATACAACAACTCCAGTAGCATCCACTTCTGTGATGGAATCAATACTCATCCAGCTCATGGTCCCCCCGGTGCCAATACCCTGCTGTGCCAAGTGCCTCGCATCTTCAAAATGAAAATCCGAACAGTGAGGTAAACGTAGAGCCCAGAGTCAGGCCGTAGCTTGGACTTCAGGCACCGACCCACCTCGTTGCTGTGCTCCTCTGGTCTCCTCCGTTCACATCAGGTTTACATGCTCTCCCTCTGCAAAAGAATTATTTGTCAAAGTTACTCAGCTTAGCCTTTCCCAAGTTCTCATTCCTCAAAGCAAACTGCCTAGGATCCCACAGTAGTGGGCCTTAGGACAAACTACTATGAAACTGCAAGACACCACTGCACCACTCCCACGTCTCCACTGAACACCACACAGACTGGCCACAGTCACTCCATCCGAGGCGTGGCTCAGGTGGCTGAGCAAAGCAAAAGGCTCCCTGTAAAGTCTCCTTTCTTCTCCACCTACCCCCCCGCCAGGACTACTCTACAGGGCAGAGCAATTCCAGGCTAGACACAAACTCAAACAACACATTATACTACAAGCAGTGTGACATGAGGATGATAAAAAAAGCTCTCGGCAAGAAGAACGATAGCAAGGACAGAGACGACGCCAAAAGAGACAACTGATGGTATGGCATTGGTGGATGAAGGGGGCCTCTAAGGAGCAGAAGAAAAGACTGTAACAGTGACCTGTTCTAAGAACTGTCAGTCACAATGATCAAGATGGCTGTGAGAGACAATGCCACATTTAGAATGCTCCCATATCCTGACAATCTTACAAGCCCCAGGACATTACAGCTCACGGCTGGAAAGGATGGATGGCAGTACAGCCAGGAACAAGGCCTCAAAAGAGATCCGACTCAATGCTTTCAAGATGTGATTCCAAGATGTGGCCAAGCCCACTAGTAAAAGAACAAGTGATATTGGCATCCTACCGAGAAGTACGAAAGTTCAAGAAGCTAGAGATGATGGCCAATGCTTATGATAAGCCCCTTAAGGGTAAAAGGCAGAGAGATCTGATCCAAGGGAAGCCAAAGACACAGAACGCACACCGGACAAGACAACACACACCGGGACTGCTCTGCCCTCCACACATCAGCATTGTGATCAAAAGCGAGGCTTTCCCTTTACGTGGCCTAAGGGGCCCTCTCGTGGACATCCCCATCTCCAAAGCTAATCCAAAAATCCCTCCCACCAAGTCCTGACCCAGCACCCCACTCTCATCCCCCTCCCTGAGGTGTAGCCCTCAACTTAGCTCTCAGATATCCAGGGATGCAAATCCTCATCAGGTGCAAAAGAAGGCCACCTCATCATCTGGGAAGTTCCTGCCCTCAGAGGGCTGTTCTCTCTTAGTCTACTGCAATAAAGAAAACCAAACATCAGTGCCTGAACTCAGCAGCACATCAGCCAAAACCCGACAATTCCACTACTCACCGTCTCCTGAGAACGTCCCGGTCCTCGGCTCATACGCTGTGGCCGCACTCCAAGGCCGACGCCGCCGTCGCAGGGTATCCCTGGGTTAAGAGGGGACAAGGTGATGTGGCATTGCTGAAACTTGAGTGGACCCTCGCTCCTCCCTCCCTCCCCGACTCGCCGCAACTCCTCAGCCATTGCCAAAAGCTGCCCAGATGGCACCTTCAAACAGAAAAGGTACAGGCTTCATCGCAGAGCCCTGTAATACTTCTGGAAGGCTCACAGGGGCAGCTCAAGGGTGATAAACTGGCTCCATCAGCTGGTCCATGAGGGGGTTCAGCCCCTGCAGGCATAATACAAGTGGGCCACCTAAAACACACAAATGGATGCTTAGACAATGCATGCTTTGAGCTGCCCCAGAATTTGGCACCCAAGCAATAACTGGTTGCGTCCACTGGTCACTGCTTACCTCGCTCACTTGACCTTGACTGCTGATATCCAGGTTTACTTCCTAAAAATAAAGACAAAGAACAGCCCTGCAACATAACCAAAATGAAACACCACCCCTGAAAAGCTGAATGATGACCAACCTTCCCAGGGGAGAAGGGGCAAAACAAAGTGGAAAGGCACATGCCGATGTAGTGTCCAAAAGTGTTGCATTGCCAAGGTAGGTTCCACCTGGAAGTGCTCAACTGTGACCTCTTTCTGCAAGGGTGTCTGTCATGTTGGAGTAGCGATTTGAATGCTGCAGACCACCTGTAAAACACAAAAAAATCAAAGGCTACTTATAGTTTCATCGCTAATACAACAACTCCAGTAGCATCCACTTCTGTGATGGAATCAATACTCATCCAGCTCATGGTCCCCCCGGTGCCAATACCCTGCTGTGCCAAGTGCCTCGCATCTTCAAAATGAAAATCCGAACAGTGAGGTAAACGTAGAGCCCAGAGTCAGGCCGTAGCTTGGACTTCAGGCACCGACCCACCTCGTTGCTGTGCTCCTCTGGTCTCCTCCGTTCACATCAGGTTTACATGCTCTCCCTCTGCAAAAGAATTATTTGTCAAAGTTACTCAGCTTAGCCTTTCCCAAGTTCTCATTCCTCAAAGCAAACTGCCTAGGATCCCACAGTAGTGGGCCTTAGGACAAACTACTATGAAACTGCAAGACACCACTGCACCACTCCCACGTCTCCACTGAACACCACACAGACTGGCCACAGTCACTCCATCCGAGGCGTGGCTCAGGTGGCTGAGCAAAGCAAAAGGCTCCCTGTAAAGTCTCCTTTCTTCTCCACCTACCCCCCCGCCAGGACTACTCTACAGGGCAGAGCAATTCCAGGCTAGACACAAACTCAAACAACACATTATACTACAAGCAGTGTGACATGAGGATGATAAAAAAAGCTCTCGGCAAGAAGAACGATAGCAAGGACAGAGACGACGCCAAAAGAGACAACTGATGGTATGGCATTGGTGGATGAAGGGGGCTCTAAGGAGCAGAAGAAAAGACTGTAACAGTGACCTGTTCTAAGAACTGTCAGTCACAATGATCAAGATGGCTGTGAGAGACAATGCCACATTTAGAATGCTCCCATATCCTGACAATCTTACAAGCCCCAGGACATTACAGCTCACGGCTGGAAAGGATGGATGGCAGTACAGCCAGGAACAAGGCCTCAAAAGAGATCCGACTCAATGCTTTCAAGATGTGATTCCAAGATGTGGCCAAGCCCACTAGTAAAAGAACAAGTGATATTGGCATCCTACCGAGAAGTACGAAAGTTCAAGAAGCTAGAGATGATGGCCAATGCTTATGATAAGCCCCTTAAGGGTAAAAGGCAGAGAGATCTGATCCAAGGGAAGCCAAAGACACAGAACACACACCGGACAAGACAACACACACCGGGACTGCTCTGCCCTCCACACATCAGCATTGTGATCAAAAGCGAGGCTTTCCCTTTACGTGGCCTAAGGGGCCCTCTCGTGGACATCCCCATCTCCAAAGCTAATCCAAAAATCCCTCCCACCAAGTCCTGACCCAGCACCCCACTCTCATCCCCCTCCCTGAGGTGTAGCCCTCAACTTAGCTCTCAGATATCCAGGGATGCAAATCCTCATCAGGTGCAAAAGAAGGCCGCCTCATCATCTGGGAAGTTCCTGCCCTCAGAGGGCTGTTCTCTCTTAGTCTACTGCAATAAAGAAAACCAAACATCAGTGCCTGAACTCAGCAGCACATCAGCCAAAACCCGACAATTCCACTACTCACCGTCTCCTGAGAACGTCCCGGTCCTCGGCTCATACGCTGTGGCCGCACTCCAAGGCCGACGCCGCCGTCGCAGGGTATCCCTGGGTTAAGAGGGGACAAGGTGATGTGGCATTGCTGAAACTTGAGTGGACCCTCGCTCCTCCCTCCCTCCCCGACTCGCCGCAACTCCTCAGCCATTGCCAAAAGCTGCCCAGATGGCACCTTCAAACAGAAAAGGTACAGGCTTCATCGCAGAGCCCTGTAATACTTCTGGAAGGCTCACAGGGGCAGCTCAAGGGTGATAAACTGGCTCCATCAGCTGGTCCATGAGGGGGTTCAGCCCCTGCAGGCATAATACAAGTGGGCCACCTAAAACACACAAATGGATGCTTAGACAATGCATGCTTTGAGCTGCCCCAGAATTTGGCACCCAAGCAATAACTGGTTGCGTCCACTGGTCACTGCTTACCTCGCTCACTTGACCTTGACTGCTGATATCCAGGTTTACTTCCTAAAAATAAAGACAAAGAACAGCCCTGCAACATAACCAAAATGAAACACCACCCCTGAAAAGCTGAATGATGACCAACCTTCCCAGGGGAGAAGGGGCAAAACAAAGTGGAAAGGCACATGCCGATGTAGTGTCCAAAAGTGTTGCATTGCCAAGGTAGGTTCCACCTGGAAGTGCTCAACTGTGACCTCTTTCTGCAAGGGTGTCTGTCATGTTGGAGTAGCGATTTGAATGCTGCAGACCACCTGTAAAACACAAAAAAATCAAAGGCTACTTATAGTTTCATCGCTAATACAACAACTCCAGTAGCATCCACTTCTGTGATGGAATCAATACTCATCCAGCTCATGGTCCCCCCGGTGCCAATACCCTGCTGTGCCAAGTGCCTCGCATCTTCAAAATGAAAATCCGAACAGTGAGGTAAACGTAGAGCCCAGAGTCAGGCCGTAGCTTGGACTTCAGGCACCGACCCACCTCGTTGCTGTGCTCCTCTGGTCTCCTCCGTTCACATCAGGTTTACATGCTCTCCCTCTGCAAAAGAATTATTTGTCAAAGTTACTCAGCTTAGCCTTTCCCAAGTTCTCATTCCTCAAAGCAAACTGCCTAGGATCCCACAGTAGTGGGCCTTAGGACAAACTACTATGAAACTGCAAGACACCACTGCACCACTCCCACGTCTCCACTGAACACCACACAGACTGGCCACAGTCACTCCATCCGAGGCGTGGCTCAGGTGGCTGAGCAAAGCAAAAGGCTCCCTGTAAAGTCTCCTTTCTTCTCCACCTACCCCCCCGCCAGGACTACTCTACAGGGCAGAGCAATTCCAGGCTAGACACAAACTCAAACAACACATTATACTACAAGCAGTGTGACATGAGGATGATAAAAAAAGCTCTCGGCAAGAAGAACGATAGCAAGGACAGAGACGACGCCAAAAGAGACAACTGATGGTATGGCATTGGTGGATGAAGGGGGCCTCTAAGGAGCAGAAGAAAAGACTGTAACAGTGACCTGTTCTAAGAACTGTCAGTCACAATGATCAAGATGGCTGTGAGAGACAATGCCACATTTAGAATGCTCCCATATCCTGACAATCTTACAAGCCCCAGGACATTACAGCTCACGGCTGGAAAGGATGGATGGCAGTACAGCCAGGAACAAGGCCTCAAAAGAGATCCGACTCAATGCTTTCAAGATGTGATTCCAAGATGTGGCCAAGCCCACTAGTAAAAGAACAAGTGATATTGGCATCCTACCGAGAAGTACGAAAGTTCAAGAAGCTAGAGATGATGGCCAATGCTTATGATAAGCCCCTTAAGGGTAAAAGGCAGAGAGATCTGATCCAAGGGAAGCCAAAGACACAGAACACACACCGGACAAGACAACACACACTGGAACTGCTCTGCGCTGCACACCCTACAGTTGCAGTCAAAAGTAGGGCTACTCCCTTTAGCTTACCTAAGAAGCCCCTTGGAGAGCGTCCCTTTCCCCTACACTACTTTTTAAATCTCTCCCAGGAATTTCCAACCCACTACCCTGCTATCATCCCATCTCCAGGCCCTGGCCCCCAACTTAGCTTTCAGATGACCAGTGATGTGAATCCACACTGGATACAAAAGGAGTCCACCTCAGCCATCTCCAAAGGCACTGTGATCACCAGGTTGGCCTCTTAGTCAGCTATGACAAAGAAAACCAAAATCAGTGCACCAGTGTAGTGGCATACAAGCCAAATCCCAACAAGTCAGCTACTAACTGGGAGCCTGCTCCCTCTCCCACTCATGCTTGCAGTCCTTAACTTACCTATCAGAAGCCTCCATCTCCGATGTCATCTCTGACCCAGGGTAGCTCCCTCTTGCAGCACAATGAATCTGCTGAACAAATTTGAAGTGTCATACTTGACACAATCTGGAATTTCAGCAAGTTGCAATGCTTCTAAGAAAAACAAGGGAAAAAAAAATTACAAAAAGCACCAAGCACCTTATCAACCCTGAACACTCAATCCAAAAATCATGAACTATGCACTCAATGCTATCTTCTTCACAGTATCTTCAAAGCTTCTATTGCTTTAGATGCCAAAAATACCTGCTGAAAGAAAGCTGAAAAAACCTGAAAGACCCCCCTTCATGGAAATAAGAAGACACCCTTACCTGAAATAACCCCACAGAAGGAATGGGCCTCTTTTACCCAGGGCTGGGGTTAATATACCCCTGGCCGGGCCCGCCTCTCGTTCCCACAATGCCCGGGGAAAAGGGAGGAGGCAATTTTACCATAAGGGATAAAAGCACTGGGAGGAGCTGCAGCTGTTTGGCTGCTCTGACTTAAATTCCAGGTGAGTGAAGGGCTCTGTAGATGCCTTCTGTTTTACTACAGCTGCATCCACTGAAAGGGTAAAAAAACTCCTTGTTTTGGCAGCGTAGACAGATGAGTTGCATGATTCCTTGTTAAGTTCTGTAATTGTTCATTAGTGACTATTGAGTCACAGGACTATGGAGGGTGGAGAAGAATAGTAATAATATACATGATGTAACTCCTGTTGGGGTCTCTAATTAGGGCTGTATTCATTATAAATAAAACTGAAAAAATAATGGGCTCTCTGGCAGCAGGAGGGTTTTGTGAGTGCTGGGCTCGCTCCCTTGTGAGAGATTGGGTGCCAGTACCCAGCTAGAAGTGCCCTGAAGTACAGATTTAAATTCTTAAAATGCTGAAAAAGGGGGAGCTTCCTTCAATTGAACCCCTTAAAATGAGAGACTAGGGAGTGTTTGTCTCTACTTAAATAGATGCCATAGGAATAAATGGGTTCTCTCCTCTGAATCCCCTAAAATACTGGAAAAAGAGGGGGTTTCCTTACTTCAGGTCTCTCCAGTGATGGAAAAAGGGGGATTTCTCCCTCAATTCAAATCCTTATAAAGGAGGGACAACCGGGCTTTCCCCTCAATTTAAACCTTGGGATGATGAAAATGGGGGAGTTATGCTCAATTCCAACCAATAAAATAGCATTGTCAAGGTTTTCCCCTTCTATTTAAACTGGAGAATAATGGAAAATGGGGATTCCCTGTCAAGTGATACCCCTAAGAGCATGGAAAAGGCAGGGTTTCCTTCAAGTGATACCCTTAAAATTGCAGAGGAAGGGGATTCCCCCTTAATTTAAACACAGACAATTATGGAAAAGGAAGTTTTTTCCCTCCGTTTAAATCCCTTTTCTCCTCATAACCCCCCTTTTTTTCTGGGGGCACTGGGGAAGGGCTGCCAAGATGAAAGGGGAAAGTGGAATGTTTCCCTGGGACCCCACATGCTGCCCTGCCTGCTCAGGTGCTGCCCCTTGGCACGAGGGGTTTTCCCTGGGCATTTTCTGGGAGCAGTGCTCTGTGCCCAGGTGCCTCCGGCTGCTCCCCAGCTCCTGCCGGATGCTCCGACCATTGTCCCTGGAGGGACACTCGGGATGCCCCCATTGCCCCTCTGGACCAGCAGCTCCCTGCACAGGTGTGCCCAGGGAACCCTCTGAGAGCGGCCTCTGGCAGGAGCTGCCCCCTCCTCATCCTGGCCTGTCACACCTGGGGCTGCTGCGCCTTGGAGCGGGGGCTGAGGAGGAGAAAGGTCCTGCTGGTCCTTCCCTGCCCTGCACAGCCCTTTGTGTGCCCCTGAAACACCGGGGTGCCGGGCTTTCCTTGCTGTGGGAGACTGGGTGGTCCTTTGATCCCAGACTCTGCTCTTCCCCGGGCACTGCACATGGACAGGGGGCAGAGATGGGCCCTCAGAGGAGCGGGGGCTGCTCCTCGCTCTCGGGGCGCCGCGGGCGCTGCGCAGCCTTCCCCTTTTACTTCCCAGCTCCTCATTTTGTGCCTCCTTTTCCCTTGGGGATGCGCCCGGGCCGCATTCCAGCGGCCGCCACGGCAACAGCACCTGCGGGCGGCGGGGTGGGCGGGGTTTTATCCACTGAAAACACACATTGTCATTAAAATCTGTTTCTTATCTAATAAACAAAAATCACTTTCCTAGAACTAATTTCCATGCATTCACCTCCTCCTGGAAGTCTTTTGATGGTCCTGCAGATTCATTAAGAGGGGTCTCTGCTGGTCATATTCACTGAATGCTTCAGTATTAAAGGTGACCTTGCCTTGAGCTATTTTCCTGGGCGTGCACTGTTGCGTCTTGTGACAGAACTGCCCCAGAACCACTGCAGGCCTCCAGATCTGTTCCAGCACCGGCTCCAGCCTCATTTCTTGCCCTGTGTGCACACATTTAAATCCTTTAATCTTTTTCACTACTTGGTCTTTCAGCAACATCGGGGAGCTGAAAATGTTTATTCTCTATGTTATTTCTCAATCCCCTGCTGAACAGCCCAACCCTCCCTCCTCCCTCTCCCACCCCACCATTCCCACCACCCTGATCCCCTGCACATCTCACTTCTCTCCACCAAACCCTTCCCGCTGCAGGGAGCTGCTGAGGAGCCGCTTGGTCCATCCCTGGATTCTCCAAGCACTGACTGCCCATCCACTCTGACCACAGCCGGGGCCACATCCCACCGCCTGCCCAGCGTCCATCCATGGCGGTGAGCTCCGTGTCCCCACCTTCTGCCTCACCCACCGAAGGAGATGATCCATGTGAGACAGATGTCACCGACGTGGCCATACACAGTGTGACACTGCTCATCTGTCTCTGTGGGCTGGCCGGGAACGGGGCTCTTCTGCCTCCTCAGATGGAAAGGGCATACTGCCAGCATCTTTAGCCTGGCTGTCACCGACTTCATCTTCCTCCTCTTTGCGGTCCCCTCTGCCCTGCTCTTCCTGCTGGAAGATGTGTCCTGCTCTCCTGTCATGCCCCTGATGTACGTGAGATTCCTTTACCTGGTGTCAGCGTTCTCCTGCTACTGGGTGCTCTTCTGGATGACAGCCATCAGCGCCAAAAAGGACATGGAAAAGCTCTGCAAGCTCTGCTGCCGCTGTGACCTTCCCAATCCCATGATGTGGGTGCTGTGGGGTGCTCAATGCTTGACCTTCTTCGTTCCCATCATTCTCATTCCCACAGTGGCTTCCCTGTGCCCGTCTCACGAGCAGGAGCACTGCCGGGTGGCTCTCATCTCCATGTTCTCCGTTACCCTGCTCCTCTTTGCTGCACCCGTGGTCATTACCCGCATAATAATCCACACGTTCCGCTGTGTCCCGGTCTGTCCCGGTGTTTCCCGGTCTATCCCGCGGGGAGGCCGGGCCTGACCCGCGCCACGCCCCCTACGCGCGCGCTCCGCATGGGTCACGTGGTTCCCCGCGCGTCACGTGATCGGGGCGGGAGCCGCCGGGAAGCGCCAGACGGGACGGGGCCGGGATCGGGATCGGGGTCGGGACCGGGCCCAGCGCAGCCCCGGCCAAGCCACGGCCCTGCCCGAACCCTGCGAGCCGCCAGCCCGGCGCCGGCATTTTATTCCCTTTACACTTCTCAGCCTTTCCGGGCCCCATTTTACCAGCAGCGCTGCCCCGACGGTCCCTCGGTGCAGCTCTTTTAGTGACACGGGGCAGCGGCCACTCCTGCTGCACTACCTTTACAATATTGCTTAGACCACTCTCAATATTTTATTCCGCTCACACTTCCCAGCCTTTCCCGTGCTGCTCTTTTTAACCAGCAGCGCTGCCCGGACGGTCCCGCGGTGCAGCTCTTTTACTGACACGGGGCAGCAGCCACACCTGCTGCTGCAGTACCTTTATTGTACCTCTTTTACCATGCTCAGCATTTTATTCCCTTTACACCGCTCAGCCTTTCCCGTGCTGCTCTTTTTAACCAGCAGCGCCGCCCCGACGGTCCCGCGGTGCAGCTCTCTTAGTGACACGGGGCAGGGGCGGGGAGCCCTCTAGGTGCGGCTCCTCTATGGCACTTTATCGTGTTCTATTTTATTTCATTGGCACCTCGCGCGTTGCGCCGGGCGGCTCATTCGGGGACATGCGCCGGCTCCCACAGCGCCCCGCCCGCCGCCGCTCCCCGGGGGCCTCCCCGCTGCTCTCGGGAGATCGCACACCGCAGGCGGCCCAAGCCCCGTCTCGCCGACGGCACTCACCACCCGCCGCCCGCCGCCGCGTTCTCCCGCTCCCTACCGGCACGAAGCGGCGCTGCCGATGACGGAGCCGATGCGCGGCTGCCATGCCGCTTTCCCCGCGCCTCAGGGCCGGCGCCTTCGGCCGCACAGGGCGGCGTCCCCGCACCCGGGCTAGCCCGCGGAGCTCCTGCCGCCGCCGCCGCCGCCGCCGCCGCCGCCGCCGCCGCCCCCCGACTGAGGGGCCGCGACGCCGGCGCCCCCTTTTATACTCCGCACCCCCTTTTCCCGCCACTGCCGCGGTGGGCTCCCCCTGCCTCAAAACCGCCCAGAAGCGCCCGAGGCGGGAACGGCGCAGCCCAGCCGGTGCCTCGGAGAAGCTCTTTTAGTGACACGGGGCAGCGGCCACCCCTGCTGCAGTACCTTTATTGTACCTCTTTTACCGTGCTCAGCATTTTATTCCCTTTACACATCTCAGCCTTTCCCGTGCTGCTCCTTTTAACCAGCAGCGCTGCCCCGACGGTCCCGCGGTGCAGCTCTTTTAGTGACACGGGGCAGCGGCCACTCCTGCTGCAGTACTTTTAAAGCATTTTCGACCTTTTTCGCAATTTTATTCCCTTCACAGATGCGACCTTTGCCGTGACACCTTTGAAGCAGCACACCTGGCCCAGCTGCGCCTCGGTGCAGCTCATTTTATCCTGAGGAAGCGGCTACTCCTGCTGCGGTGCTGTTATTATTTCTCAGACCTTTCTCTATATTTTATTTCCCTCACACCTCCAGTCCTTTTCCGTGCTGCACGTTTACCATCAACACCACCCCAAAGGTGCCTCGGTGCAGCTCTTTTAGTGACACGGGGCAGCGGCTACTCCTGCTGCAGTACCTTTACAATATTTCTTAGACCATTGTCAATATTTTATTCCGCTCACACTTCCCAGCCTTTCCGTGCTGCTCTTTTCAACCAGCAGCGCTGCCCCGACGGTCCCGCGGTGCAGCTCTTTTACTGACACGGGGCAGCGGCCACACCTGCTGCAGTGCCTTTATTGTACCTCTTTCACCATGCTCAGCATTTTATTCCCTTTACACCTCTCAGCCTTTCCCGTGCTGCTCTTTTTTACCAGCAGCGCTGCCCCAACGGTCCCGTGGTGCAGCTCTTTTACTGATGCGGGGCAGCGGCCACTCCTGCAGCAGTACCTTTACAATATTTCTTAGACCAGTGTCAATATTTTATTCGGCTCACACTTCCCAGCCTTTCCCGTACTGCTCTTTTTAAGCAGCAGCGCTGCCCCGATGGTCCCGCGGTGCAGCTCTTTTACTGACACGGCGCGGCGGCCACACCTGCTGCTGCAGTACCTTTATTGTACCTCTTTTACCATGCTCAGCATTTTATTCCCTTTACACAGCTCAGCCTTTCCGGGCGCCTTTTTTACCAGCAGCGCTGCCCCGAAGGTCCCTCGGTGCAGGTCTTTTAGTGACACGGGCCAGCGGCCACTCCTGCTGCAGTACCTTTACAATATTTCTTAGACCACTCTCAATATTTTATTCCGCTCACATTTCCCAGCCTTTCCCTTTCTGCTCTTTTTAACCAGCAGCGCCGCCCCGACGGTCCCGCGGTGCAGCTCTCTTAGTGACACGGGGCAGGGGCGGGGAGCCCTCTAGGTGCGGCTCCTCTATGGCACTTTACCGTGTTCTATTTTATTTCATTGGCACCTCGCGCGTTGCGCCGGGCGGCTCATTCGGGGACATTCGCCGGCTCCCACAGCGCCCCGCCCGCCGCCGCTCCCCGGGGGCCTCCCCGCTGCTCTCGGGAGATCGCACACCGCAGGCGGCCCAAGCCGCGTCTCGCCGACGGCACTCGCCACCCTCCGCCCGCCGCCGCGTTCTCCCGCTCCCTACCGGCACGAAGCGGCGCTGCCGATGACGGAGCCACACCTCCTGCAATACCTTTATTGTACCTCTTTTACCATGCTCAGCATTTTATTCCCTTTACACATCTCAGCCTTTCCCGTGCTGCTCCTTTTAACCAGCAGCGCTGCCCCAACGGTCCCTCGGTGCAGCTCTTTTACTGACACGGGGAAGCGGCCACTCCTGCTGCAGTACCTTTTGAATATTTCTTAGACCACTCTCAATATTTTTTTCCGCTCACACTTCCCAGCCTTTCCCGTGCTGCTCTTTTGAACCAGCAGCGCTGCCCCAACGGTCCCTCGGTGCAGCTCTTTTACTGACACGGGGAAGCGGCCACTCCTGCTGCAGTACCTTTTGAATATTTCTTAGACCACTCTCAATATTTTTTTCCGCTCACACTTCCCAGCCTTTCCCGTGCTGCTCTTTTGAACCAGCAGCGCCGCCCCGAAGGTCCCGCGGTGCAGCTCTTTTACCGACACGGGGCAGCGGCCACCCCTCCTGCAGTACCTTTATTGTACCTCCTTTATCAGGCTCAATATTTTATTCCCTTTACACCTCTCAGCCTTTCCCGTGCTGCTCTTTTTTCCGAGCAGCGCTGCCCCGACGGTCCCTCGGTGCAGCTCTTTTAGTGACACGGGGCAGCGACCACTCCTGCTGCAGTACCTTTATTGTACCTCTTTTACCATGCTCAGCATTTTATTCCCTTTACACTTCTCAGACTTTCCCTTCCTGCTCCTTTTTTACCAGCAGCGCTGCCCCAACGGTCCCTCGGTGCAGCTCTTTTAGTGACACGGGGCAGCGACCACTCCTGCTGCAGTACCTTTACAATATTTCTTAGACCACTCTCAATATTTTATTCCGCTCACACTTCCCAGCCTTTCCCGTGCTGCTCTTTTGAACCAGCCGCGCTGCCCCAACGGTCCCGCGGTGCAGCTCTTTTAGTGACACGGGGCAGCGGCCACACCTGCTGCAGTACCTTTATTGTACCTCTTTTACCACGCTCAGCATTTTATTCCCTTTACACTTCCCAGCCTTTCCCGTGCTGCTCTTTTGAACCAGCAGCGCTGCCCCGACGGTCCCTCGGTGCAGCTCTTTTAGTGACACGGGGCAGCGACCACTCCTGCTGCAGTACCTTTACAATATTTCTTAGACCACTCTCAATATTTTATTCCGCTCACACTTCCCAGCCTTTCCCGTGCTGTTCTTTTGAACCAGCCGCGCTGCCCCAACGGTCCCGCGGTGCAGCTCTTTTAGTGACACGGGGCAGCGGCCACTCCTGCTGCAGTACCTTTACAATATTTCTTAGACCATTCTCAATATTTTATTCGGCTCACACATCCTCTTGTCAATATTTTATTCCGCTCACACTTCCCAGCCTTTCCCGTGCTGCTCTTTTTTACCAGCAGCGCTGCCCCAACGGTCCCGCGGTGCAGCTCTTTTACTGACACTGGGCAGCAGCCACCCCTCCTGCAGTACCTTTATTGTACCTCTTTTATCAGGCTCAATATTTTATTCCCTCTCAGCCTTTCCCGTGCTGCTCTTTTTTCCAAGCAGCGCTGCCCCGACGGTCCCTCGGTGCAGCTCTTTTAGTGACACGGGGCAGCGACCACTCCTGCTGCAGTACCTTTACAATATTTCTTAGACCACTCTCAATATTTTATTCCGCTCACACTTCTCAGCCTTTCCCGTGCTGCTCTTTTGAACCAGCAGCGCTGCCCCGAAGGTCCCACGGTGCAGCTCTTTTACTGATGCGGGGCAGCGGCCACTCCTGCTACAGTACCTTTACAATATTTCTTAGACCATTGTCAATATTTTATTCAGCTCACACATCCCAGCCTTTCCGTGCTGCACTTTTGAACCAGCAGCGCTGCCCCGAAGGTCCCTCGCTGCAGCTCTTTTAGTGACATGGGGCAGCGACCACTCCTGCAGCAGTACCTTTTGAATATTTCTTAGACCATTGTCAATATTTTATTCCGCTCACACTTCCCAGCCTTTCCCGTGCTGCTCTTTTGAACCAGCCGCGCTGCCCCAACGGTCCCGCGGTGCAGCTCTTTTAGTGACACGGGGCAGCGGCCACCCCTCCTGCAGTACCTTTATTGTACCTCTTTTACCATGCTCAGCATTTTATTCCCTTTACACTTCCCAGCCTTTCCCGTGCTGCTCCTTTTTTACCAGCAGCGCTGCCCCGACGGTCCCTCGGTGCAGCTCTTTTAGTGACACGGGGCAGCGACCACTCCTACTGCAGTACCTTTACGATATTTCTTAGACCACTCTCAATATTTTATTCCGCTCACACTTCCCAGCCTTTCCCGTGCTGCTCTTTTGAACCAGCAGCGCTGCCCCGACGGTCCCGTGGTGCAGCTCTTTTAGTGACACGGGGCAGCGGCCACACCTGCTGCAGTACCTTTATTGTACCTCTTTTACCATGCTCAGCATTTTATTCCGCTCACACTTCCCAGCCTTTCCCGTGCTGCTCCTTTTGAACCAGCAGCGCTGCCCCGAAGGTCCCGCGGTGCAGCTCTTTTAGTGACACGGGGCAGCAGCCACCCCTCCTGCAGTGGCTTTATTGTACCTCTTTTATCAGGCTCAATATTTTATTCCCTTTACACTTCTCAGCCTTTCCCGTGCTGCTCTTTTTTCCAAGCAGCGCTGCCCCGACGGTCCCGCGGTGCAGCTCTTTTAGTGACACGGGGCAGCCACCACTCCTGCTGCAGTACCTTTACAATATTTCTTAGACCACTCTCAATATTTTATTCCGCTCACACTTCTCAGCCTTTCCCGTGCTGCTCTTTTGAACCAGCAGCGCTGCCCCAACGGTCCCGCGGTGCAGCTCTTTTACTGACACGAGGCAGCGGCCACACCTGCTGCAGTACCTTTATTGTACCTCTTTTACCATGCTCAGCATTTTATTCCCTTTACACTTCCCAGCCTTTCCCGTGCTGCTCCTTTTAACCAGCAGCGCTGCCCCGACGGTCCCTCGGTGCAGCTCTTTTAGTGACACGGGGCAGCGACCACTCCTGCTGCAGTACCTTTATTGTACCTCTTTTACCATGCTCAGCATTTTATTCCCTTTACACTTCCCAGCCTTTCCCTTTCTGCTCCTTTTAACCAGCAGCGCTGCCCCGACGGTCCCTCGGTGCAGCTCTTTTAGTGACACGGGGCAGCGACCACTCCTGCTGCAGTACCTTTACAAAATTTCTTAGACCATTCTCAATATTTTATTCCGCTGACATTTCGCAGCCTTTCCCTTTCTGCTCTTTTTAACCAGCAGCGCTGCCCCAACGGTCCCGCGGTGCAGCTCTTTTAGTGACACGGGGCAGCGACCACTCCTGCTGCAGTACCTTTACAATATTTCTTAGACCACTCTCAATATTTTATTCCCTTTACACTTCCCAGCCTTTCCCGTGCTGCTCTTTTGAACCAGCCGCGCTGCCCCAACGGTCCCGCGGTGCAGCTCTTTTACTGACACGGGGCAGCGGCCACACCTCCTGCAGTACCTTTATTGTACCTCTTTTACCATGCTCAGCATTTTATTCCCTTTACACTTCCCAGCCTTTCCCGTGCTGCTCTTTTGAACCAGCAGCGCTGCCCCGAAGGTCCCTCGGTGCAGCTCTTTTAGTGACACGGGGCAGCGACCACTCCTGCTGCAGTACCTCTTGAATATTTCTTAGACCACTCTCAATATTTTATTCCGCTCACACTTCTCAGCCTTTCCCGTGCTGCTGTTTTGAACCAGCAGCGCTGCCCCGAAGGTCCCGCGGTGCAGCTCTTTTACTGACACGGGGCAGCGGCCACACCTCCTGCAGTACCTTTATTGTACCTCTTTTACCACGCTCAGCATTTTATTCCCTTTACACTTCCCAGCCTTTCCCGTGCTGCTCTTTTGAACCAGCAGCGCTGCCCCGACGGTCCCTCGGTGCAGCTCTTTTAGTGACACGGGGCAGCGACCACTCCTGCTGCAGTACCTTTACAATATTTCTTAGACCACTCTCAATATTTTATTCCGCTCACACTTCCCAGCCTTTCCCGTGCTGCTCTTTTTTACCAGCAGCGCTGCCCCGACGGTCCCGCGGTGCAGCTCTTTTAGTGACACGGGGCAGCGGCCACTCCTGCTGCAGTACATTTACAATATTTCTTAGACCATTCTCAATATTTTATTCGGCTCACACATCCTCTTGTCAATATTTTATTCCGCTCACACTTCCCAGCCTTTCCCGTGCTGCTCTTTTGAACCAGCAGCGCTGCCCCAACGGTCCCGCGGTGCAGCTCTTTTACTGACACTGGGCAGCAGCCACCCCTCCTGCAGTACCTTTATTGTACCTCTTTTATCAGGCTCAATATTTTATTCCCTTTACACCTCTCAGCCTTTCCTGTGCTGCTCTTTTTTCCAAGCAGCGCTGCCCCGACGGTCCCTCGGTGCAGCTCTTTTAGTGACACGGGGCAGCGACCACTCCTGCTGCAGTACCTTTACAATATTTCTTAGACCACTCTCAATATTTTATTCCGCTCACACTTCTCAGCCTTTCCCGTGCTGCTCTTTTTAACCAGCAGCGCCGCCCCGAAGGTCCCGCGGTGCAGCTCTTTTTACTGATGCGGGGCAGCGGCCACTCCTGCTGCAGTACCTTTACAATATTTCTTAGACCATTGTCAATATTTTATTCAGCTCACACATCCCAGCCTTTCCGTGCTGCACTTTTGAACCAGCAGCGCTGCCCCGACGGTCCCTCGCTGAAGCTCTTTTAGTGACACGGGGCAGCGACCACTCCTGCAGCAGTACCTTTTGAATATTTCTTAGACCATTGTCAATATTTTATTCCGCTCACACTTCCCAGCCTTTCCCGTGCTGCTCTTTTGAACCAGCCGCGCTGCCCCAACGGTCCCGCGGTGCAGCTCTTTTAGTGACACGGGGCAGCGGCCACCCCTCCTGCAGTACCTTTATTGTACCTCTTTTACCATGCTCAGCATTTTATTCCCTTTACACTTCCCAGCCTTTCCCGTGCTGCTCCTTTTTTACCAGCAGCGCTGCCCCGACGGTCCCTCGGTGCAGCTCTTTTAGTGACACGGGGCAGCGGCCACACCTGCTGCAGTACCTTTATTGTACCTCTTTTACCATGCTCAGCATTTTATTCCGCTCACACTTCCCAGCCTTTCCCGTGCTGCTCCTTTTGAACCAGCAGCGCTGCCCCGAAGGTCCCGCGGTGCAGCTCTTTTAGTGACACGGGGCAGCAGCCACCCCTCCTGCAGTGGCTTTATTGTACCTCTTTTATCAGGCTCAATTTTATTCCCTTTACACCTCTCAGCCTTTCCCGTGCTGCTCTTTTTTCCAAGCAGCGCTGCCCCGACGGTCCCTCGGTGCAGCTCTTTTAGTGACACGGGGCAGCGACCACTCCTGCTGCAGTACCTTTACAATATTTCTTAGACCATTCTCAATATTTTATTCCGCTGACATTTCGCAGCCTTTCCCTTTCTGCTCTTTTTAACCAGCAGCGCTGCCCCGACGGTCCCGCGGTGCAGCTCTTTTAGTGACACGGGGCAGCGACCACTCCTGCTGCAGTACCTTTACAATATTTCTTAGACCACTCTCAATATTTTATTCCCTTTACACCTCTCAGCCTTTCCCGTGCTGCTCTTTTGAACCAGCAGCGCTGCCCCAACGGTCCCGCGGTGCAGCTCTTTTAGTGACACGGGGCAGCGGCCACCCCTCCTGCAGTGCCTTTATTGTACCTCTTTTATCAGGCTCAATATTTTATTCCCTTTACACCTCTCAGCCTTTCCCGTGCTGCTCTTTTTTCCAAGCAGCGCTGCCCCGACGGTCCCTCGGTGCAGCTCTTTTACTGACACGGGGCAGCCACCACTCCTGCTGCAGTACTGCTGCAGTACCTTTACAATATTTCTTAGACCATTCTCAATATTTTATTCCGCTCACATTTCGCAGCCTTTCCCTTCCTGCTCTTTTTAACCAGCAGCGCTGCCCCAACGGTCCCGCGGTGCAGCTCTTTTAGTGACACGGGGCAGCGGCCACACCTGCTGCAGTACCTTTATTGTACCTCTTTTACCATGCTCAGCATTTTATTGCCTTTACACTTCCCAGCCTTTCCCGTGCTGCTCTTTTGAACCAGCAGCGCTGCCCCAACGGTCCCTCGGTGCAGCTCTTTTAGTGACACGGGGCAGCGACCACTCCTGCTGCAGTACCTTTTGAATATTTCTTAGACCACTCTCAATATTTTATTCCGCTCACACTTCTCAGCCTTTCCCGTACTGCTCTTTTTTACCAGCAGCGCTGCCCCAACGGTCCCGCGGTGCAGCTCTTTTACTGACACGGGGCAGCGGCCACACCTGCTGCAGTACCTTTATTGTACCTCTTTTACCATGCTCAGCATTTTATTGCCTTTACACTTCCCAGCCTTTCCCGTGCTGCTCTTTTGAACCAGCAGCGCTGCCCCAACGGTCCCTCGGTGCAGCTCTTTTAGTGACACGGGGCAGCGACCACTCCTGCTGCAGTACCTTTTGAATATTTCTTAGACCACTCTCAATATTTTATTCCGCTCACACTTCTCAGCCTTTCCCGTACTGCTCTTTTTTACCAGCAGCGCTGCCCCAACGGACCCGCGGTGCAGCTCTTTTAGTGACACGGGGCAGCGACCACTCCTGCTGCAGTACCTTTACAATATTTCTTAGACCACTCTCAATATTTTATTCCGCTCACACTTCTCAGCCTTTCTCGTGCTGCTGTTTTGAACCAGCAGCGCTGCCCCAACGGTCCCTCGCTGAAGCTCTTTTACTGACACGGGGCAGCGGCCACACCTCCTGCAGTACCTTTATTGTACCTCTTTTACCATGCTCAGCATTTTATTCCCTTTACACCTCTCAGCCTTTCCCGTGCTGCTCTTTTTTCCAAGCAGCGCTGCCCCGACGGTCCCTCGGTGCAGCTCTTTTAGTGACACGGGGCAGCGGCCACTCCTGCTGCAGTACCTTTACAATATTTCTTAGACCACTCTCAATATTTTATTCCGCTCACACTTCCCAGCCTTTCCCGTGCTGCTCTTTTGAACCAGCAGCGCTGCCCCGACGGTCCCGCGGTGCAGCTCTTTTACTGACGCGGGGCAGCGGCCACACCTCCTGCAGTACCTTTATTGTACCTCTTTTACCATGCTCAGCATTTTATTCCCTTTACACTTCCCAGCCTTTCCCGTGCTGCTCTTTTGAACCAGCAGCGCTGCCCCAACCGTCCCGCGGTGCAGCTCTTTTAGTGACACGGGGCAGCCACCACTCCTGCAGCAGTACCTTTTGAATATTTCTTAGACCACTCTCAATATTTTATTCCGCTCACATTTCTCAGCCTTTCCCGTACTGCTCTTTTTTACCAGCAGCGCTGCCCCAACGGTCCCTCGGTGCAGCTCTTTTAGTGACACGGGTCAGCGACCACTCCTGCAGCAGTACCTTTACAATATTTCTTAGACCATTGTCAATATTTTATTCAGCTCACACATCCCAGCCTTTCCGTGCTGCACTTTTGAACCAGCAGCGCTGCCCCAACGGTCCCGCGGTGCAGCTCTTTTAGTGACACGGGGCAGCGGCCACTCCTGCTGCAGTACCTTTTGAATATTTCTTAGACCACTCTCAATATTTTATTCCGCTCACACTTCCCAGCCTTTCCCGTGCTGCTCTTTTGAACCAGCAGCGCTGCCCCGACGGTCCCGCGGTGCAGCTCTTTTACTGACACGGGGCAGCGGCCACACCTCCTGCAGTACCTTTATTGTACCTCTTTTACCATGCTCAGCATTTTATTCCCTTTACACTTCTCAGCCTTTCCCGTGCTGCTCTTTTTTCCAAGCAGCGCTGCCCCGACGGTCCCGCGGTGCAGCTCTTTTAGTGACACGGGGCAGCGACCACTCCTGCTGCAGTACCTTTTGAATATTTCTTAGACCACTCTCAATATTTTATTCCGCTCACACTTCCCAGCCTTTCCCGTGCTGCTCTTTTTTCCAAGCAGCGCTGCCCTGACGGTCCCGCGGTGCAGCTCTTTTAGTGACACGGGGCAGCGGCCACTCCTGCTGCAGTACATTTACAATATTTCTTAGACCATTGTCAATACTTTATTCGGCTCACACATCCTCTTGTCAATATTTTATTCCGCTCACACTTCCCAGCCTTTCCCGTGCTGCTCTGTTTTCCAAGCTGCTCTGCCCCAACGGTCCCGCGGTGCAGCTCTTTTACTGACACGGGGCAGCGGCCATATCTCCTGCTGCAGTACCTTTATTGTACCTCTTTTACCATGCTCAATATTTTATTCCCTTTACACCTCTCAGCCTTTCCCGTGCTGCTCTTTTTTTCCAAGCAGCGCTGCCCCGACGGTCCCTCGGTGCAGCTCTTTTAGTGACACGGGGCAGCGACCACTCCTGCTGCAGTACCTTTTGAATATTTCTTAGACCACTCTCAATATTTTATTCCGCTCACACTTCTCAGCCTTTCCCGTACTGCTCTTTTTTACCAGCAGCGCTGCCCCAACGGACCCGCGGTGCAGCTCTTTTAGTGACACGGGGCAGCGACCACTCCTGCTGCAGTACCTTTACAATATTTCTTAGACCACTCTCAATATTTTATTCCGCTCACACTTCTCAGCCTTTCTCGTGCTGCTGTTTTGAACCAGCAGCGCTGCCCCAACGGTCCCTCGCTGAAGCTCTTTTACTGACACGGGGCAGCGGCCACACCTCCTGCAGTACCTTTATTGTACCTCTTTTACCATGCTCAGCATTTTATTCCCTTTACACCTCTCAGCCTTTCCCGTGCTGCTCTTTTTTCCAAGCAGCGCTGCCCCGACGGTCCCTCGGTGCAGCTCTTTTAGTGACACGGGGCAGCGGCCACTCCTGCTGCAGTACCTTTACAATATTTCTTAGACCACTCTCAATATTTTATTCCGCTCACACTTCCCAGCCTTTCCCGTGCTGCTCTTTTGAACCAGCAGCGCTGCCCCGAAGGTCCCGCGGTGCAGCTCTTTTACTGACGCGGGGCAGCGGCCACACCTCCTGCAGTACCTTTATTGTACCTCTTTTACCATGCTCAGCATTTTATTCCCTTTACACTTCCCAGCCTTTCCCGTGCTGCTCTTTTGAACCAGCAGCGCTGCCCCAACCGTCCCGCGGTGCAGCTCTTTTAGTGACACGGGGCAGCCACCACTCCTGCAGCAGTACCTTTTGAATATTTCTTAGACCACTCTCAATATTTTATTCCGCTCACATTTCTCAGCCTTTCCCGTACTGCTCTTTTTTACCAGCAGCGCTGCCCCAACGGTCCCTCGGTGCAGCTCTTTTAGTGACACGGGTCAGCGACCACTCCTGCAGCAGTACCTTTACAATATTTCTTAGACCATTGTCAATATTTTATTCAGCTCACACATCCCAGCCTTTCCGTGCTGCACTTTTGAACCAGCAGCGCTGCCCCAACGGTCCCGCGGTGCAGCTCTTTTAGTGACACGGGGCAGCGGCCACTCCTGCTGCAGTACCTTTTGAATATTTCTTAGACCACTCTCAATATTTTATTCCGCTCACACTTCCCAGCCTTTCCCGTGCTGCTCTTTTGAACCAGCAGCGCTGCCCCGACGGTCCCGCGGTGCAGCTCTTTTACTGACACGGGGCAGCGGCCACACCTCCTGCAGTACCTTTATTGTACCTCTTTTACCATGCTCAGCATTTTATTCCCTTTACACTTCTCAGCCTTTCCCGTGCTGCTCTTTTTTCCAAGCAGCGCTGCCCCGACGGTCCCGCGGTGCAGCTCTTTTAGTGACACGGGGCAGCGACCACTCCTGCTGCAGTACCTTTTGAATATTTCTTAGACCACTCTCAATATTTTATTCCGCTCACACTTCCCAGCCTTTCCCGTGCTGCTCTTTTTTCCAAGCAGCGCTGCCCTGACGGTCCCGCGGTGCAGCTCTTTTAGTGACACGGGGCAGCGGCCACTCCTGCTGCAGTACATTTACAATATTTCTTAGACCATTGTCAATACTTTATTCGGCTCACACATCCTCTTGTCAATATTTTATTCCGCTCACACTTCCCAGCCTTTCCCGTGCTGCTCTGTTTTCCAAGCTGCTCTGCCCCAACGGTCCCGCGGTGCAGCTCTTTTACTGACACGGGGCAGCGGCCATATCTCCTGCTGCAGTACCTTTATTGTACCTCTTTTACCATGCTCAATATTTTATTCCCTTTACACCTCTCAGCCTTTCCCGTGCTGCTCTTTTTTTCCAAGCAGCGCTGCCCCGACGGTCCCTCGGTGCAGCTCTTTTAGTGACACGGGGCAGCGACCACTCCTGCTGCAGTACCTTTACAATATTTCTTAGACCACTCTCAATATTTTATTCCGCTCACACTTCTCAGCCTTTCCCTTTCTGCTCTTTTTAACCAGCAGCGCCGCCCCGACGGTCCCGCGGTGCAGCTCTCTTAGTGACACGGGGCAGGGGCGGGGAGCCCTCTAGGTGCGGCTCCTCTATGGCACTTTACCGTGTTCTATTTTATTTCATTGGCACCTCGCGCGTTGCGCCGGGCGGCTCATTCGGGGACATTCGCCGGCTCCCACAGCGCCCCGCCGCCGCCGCTCCCCGGGGGCCTCCCCGCTGCTCTCGGGAGATCGCACACCGCAGGCGGCCCAAGCCCCGTCTCGCCGACGGCACTCACCACCCACCGCCCGCCGCCGCGTTCTCCCGCTCCCTACCGGCACGAAGCGGCGCTGCCAATGATGGAGCCGATGCGCGGCTGCCACGCCGCTTTCCCCGCGCCTCAGGGCCGGCGCCTTCGGCCGCACAGGGCGGCGTCCCCGCACCCGGGCCAGCCCGCGGAGCTCCTGCCGCCGCCGCCGCCGGCCCCCGACTGAGGGGCCCCGACGCCGGCGCCCCCTTTTATACTCCGCACCCCCCTTTTCCCGCCACTGCCGCGGTGGGCTCCCCCCGCTTCAAAACCGCCCAGAAGCGCCCGAGGCGGGATAGCCCCCGCGCCGGAATCCCTCTTGTCCTGGAAAAGGGAAGCTAAAGAAAAAAAAAAAAAGAACTCCGAGCTTTCCACGAATGTCCGAAAAAACGAAGCCGCTGTGAGGGGCTTCGACCTTTGCCTGGTCCCTCAGGAAACGGCGCTTTCCATTGGCTGCCGGAGTAGCCAGGGCTCCTATTGGCTGCCGCACGCTGCAATGCTTCCGATTGGCTGCTGCCCGATCCGCAGCCCCCGGGCAGCTGCTGCTGGGGGTCTCGCCAGGCGGGCTGCAGCCGGAGCAGGACACACCGCAACGCCAGCAGGCGTCCAGCGGTGCTCGGTGTCTGTCGGCGTTTGCAGTTCAGACAGACAAATTGAATCCCAATTGCCGGCGATTTCCACCACCTGCTATTTCTCCTCTGTTTTCCTGGATGGATTTGACAGCGCTTTCTTTCCCCCCACAGAGTTGGAAAGCAAAATGCTCAGCTGCCTCTTGGCCATCTCCGCTTCCTTCCACAGCTCCAGCCTTGTCCCTCTTTCTCTCCCCTTTACTTTGCACCAGGTTCTCCCTCCTCCTTTCCCAGGCAGGTCGCAGCAGAGACATTTCACCCACCGGCACCACCTGCTTCCTCTCACTCTGTCCCCGTTAGCCCACTTTGAACTACTGTAGCCGCCTGCCCACGGAGCCCGCCGTGCGCCTGGGTAATGGTGGCGTGAATTATCGCAGGGATTACTGGGGTGGGCTGGGCCTGGCCAGGTGCCTGGTGCCAGCGAAACCACTCTGTCCCTCTCCTCCTCACCCTGGGCAGGGAACAGAATACATCAGGAAAGACTTGGGGATCGGGAAAAGGGCCTAGACAGATCACTCACGGGTCACTGGAGTAAGAGACACGACTGGGGGGAATAAATTGAATTTATTGTCAAACAAATCAGAGCAAGAGAATGAGAGGTAAACCTGCAGGGGTTCAAGCCTAGGAATGAGGACTTTTTCCTCGGCAGCTCGCAGCTGCACGAGGGGGATAAAGGATCCCCCGGGGCCCCCAAGCAGCGGCTCTGCCCCCCCTCAATGGGGATGTGTCCAGACCCACCGGTCCATCCCGGGCTTTGGGGGGCAAGAGTGGAGCAGGCGCTGAGCTGCTCCATGGAGCTTCCAGCCCCTGTTTGATGTGTCGGGGCGTGACACAGTCACGGCTGGGCGTCCGTCGGCGCTTGGTGTCTGTTACCTGTCCCGGGGCCAGAAGCAAGAGAGAGCTTTCCCGGGGTTTGTCCATTCTTAAATGTGGACCACAGAGGCGGTCAACATTTTTAAGTGGCTTAACAAATTGTCAATATTCAAACTAGCCAGTTGATAGGTTCTGTCAGGTCGTAGAGGAAGTTGTAAGCACTTCTTTGCAAGAAAATCGCTTCCGGAGCTATGCTAACCTATGACAGCATCTTCCATCTCTCCTAAAAACCAAGGAGAGAAAAGCAGTGCCTTAGGACATCCAAAGAATGTGAGGCAATCTAATGGATGGCACCGCATTTGTTTGCTTCAGCAGGGCTCCACCGAGTCATGCCATGCTGCTTCTGAAGGGTCTCAGGATTCAAGTTCCCTTGAGCACAGTGCCAGACAGCTCCCACTTCCCAGCAGCAGACACCTTCCTGTACTTGTGTATGAAAGCATCCATCTTCCCAAGACTAACTGCATAGACACCATCTGGCACCAGAGACCCGAAATGTCTGCTGCTGAGAAAGGATTCTCCAACACCACGTGCCAAGGAGGAAGAATTCCCATCAATACTTCGGGATTTTGCAGGGGCTGCTTCGCTGTCGCCATCAGCAGCGGCCTCAGGAGAGTCACTTCCAGCACACTTGGTCAAACCATCCATGCGCTTACGGAGATCCTGGCTCAGCAACAATACAACAGTCCCTCCAACACGAAGCACTCTGGCAGCCACAGGAAAAATAACGGTTAGGTGTTGATCCTTCCTGGCATCCCTTTGCCTGTGTGGAACACAACACTGCTGACACTTCAGATGCCACCTGCATTTAAGAAAACACCTGAGTGTGTCATGGCTCAACTCAGTAAGCTGCATCTCCAAAAGGAATTTAAATCTCGTATCTTCCTACCTCTTCCTAGATGGGAGAACTAGGCCCTGTCCTGACTCCCAAACATTTCTGATATCAGCAGTTCTTTCTACTGGGTTACCAGGGAAGACGGGACTCACTTTTTACCCCCTTAGTATTCTTTCAAGGATTGAGGGCACCATCAAGCCTCGAGTTTTTGGAGGTTGCAAAGGAACAGCCTCCCAGCGCAGCAAGGGCTTCTCAGATTAGCAGGGTAATTCTGAAACTGACTCTTCCTTTTGGAAATTTTAAAACATCTGTCCTTTCCCTGTTCCACTGATCCTTAAGGGCTTTCAAACTTAGGAAACAGAGGAAAATTAACCACTGTTTGCAATTAATTTTTCTAGGTTTATGTCCAAACATTACATTTGGCTTTGAAAGGGGGGGGGAAAAAATACTATCCTGACTCAGTTTACAGCAAGTAGTTTGAACAGTTTTACTGGTGGGGCTCTCATGCTAATGGTCCCTTCCTCATCTCCACCTTCCCAAGGGTATATTTTGCTTAGGATGGACCAATAGAGCAAATAAGGCCAGAGGACAAGCACAGCAAGATTGCCACACCGTTCTGTGGAACCATGCCACCTCCTCTATCCCCCTCCCATCACATTCCTGCATTGGGTGAGTGAGATCAACATGCACTGAAGATGAGTCCTAGAGGAAGAGCTTGTTTTCAGGCAAGAAGTAGAGGGGAAGATGGCTTGAACTGTTAGAAGCAGCCCACCTATTAGTTTGGCTCAACTCTGCCACAAAATGACATGGTGAGAGATGAAAGGACACACCTAAAATCTGACCAAGTGGCTAGTGAGATATTCCTGAATAGCAAGGAAAATGCATACCACTTTTTCTGGTCTGAGATCCTTCCTGTCAAGGTAGGCTGGTTAAAGCTTGGCCGTGACCTCAAAAAGGAAAGCTTGTGATTTTATACAAGCAGGCCTCAACTGAAAAAGGATTATAGCTTTATTTGCCTGGCCATGCTTTAACTTTGTCCAGGCAGGTCTCTCCTCTTTCTCCTTTCTGCCCTGTAAAGAAAACTTTTGAGTGTGGTAACACAGCGCCTGGTGCCCGAAGCACGAGCTCTGGCATGCCCCAGGTCAGAGACAGTCCAGCTGCGTTACCTCCACGTGTCGCTGACGTGACTTCGGGATCAGGAAAAGAGCTGCTTGCTGGGTTAGCTAGCTGGCTTCTCGGCAGAGGAAACACGGCAGGAGCCGATGGGATCGGCTCACGTTAGCGCAGAGACAAAGGAAGAGAGAGGCTGTTCAGGTCTGGCTTCTAACAGCTTTATTGTTAGAAGTTTCGCAACCCGAACAAGGCTGGAATCTGATGGGATGGGAATGATGGGATTGTGATGGGATGGGATCCTCCCTTGAGGCTCGTCCTCAGTTTTATAGGGAATTTGAAAACTGCGGCGAAAGGGGAAAACATCCAATGAGTTACAAGCCAGGGGGAGGATACAACTTAAAAAGAACCACTGGGGTAAACCGAGAGGCGGGGGTTATAACAGAACCAATGAACGACCCAGTTAGCAGAGAATTTTCCCGAACCGGGGGAGGCGGTTTGGGCACCGCCCAGGGGGTGCAGCTTAGGCTTCTGAGCCGCCCCTCAACCCACCCTCCGAGTCTGTGGCTTGGGGGAACTCGATCCGGGGGAGGGGCTGAGATTGACTGGCATCTCGCTGCCCCAGCCCTGCAGGGGGCTGGGTCACACGAACTGTGGCTCAGAATTATTTCACCATCATGCCTTGTAAAGAGTATTTGTGAGCACAGCTCGCACAAGATCATTCCTTGTCAACCTGCACCGCCATCGCCACTCACAGCTTGCAAGACACAACACAACAGTCTCTAAGGGACAAGTAAGGGCTTCAGATTTCCACAGCATGCACAGGGTCAGACTACAGAGCTGGAGAATGTTTGGAATAAAGCAAATCTGAAGCTGACTGAATGCTTAGATCACACACCATTGTGGCACTTACATCAAACTTCAAGTGTGTCAAAGGCTACACATACCTCTCCATCTCCTGGAGAATATCTGGTAGGAGCTGGGCATCATTCGTGATCTTGAACTTCTTCCCAAATGGAATATCCGAAATAACACTGTCAAAGCTTTCTGAAGGCAATGGCAATGCTGCAGAATAAAGGCAGGTCTTTATGTCTGTCTGAAAAGTGCACAGCAGCTATGCCCCCATTCCCCTTACAACACTGTCTGCCAGCTCTTTTTGGGTTATGCACCCAGATTCACAGCTCCTTCTGCACTTGCCCTCACAAACGACACTATGAAGCCACCATCCCTCTGCAGACTGGGAACAGACAAATGCATGACAGCATAGTTTAGTTTGCAGATTCCCTGCTCCTGATGATGTTTGCCCGTACTAGAAGACGCTCCAGTAGGGCACTACATGGTTCCAAATTAACTGCTGCTTCTCAACACACAGTACATCTTAAACGTGAAAATAATTTAGCAAAATACAAAAAAAGAGCTAAGTTTGTGAGCACTTTACTTAAGTGCAGATGTTCAAGCGCACACATATGAATGGCATGGAACCACATCAAATTCCTCTCCATCCCCCTTTTCTCCCCCCACAAGAATCTGGTTACAGCCAGAATCACTTGGATTCTGTCAGAGCTAGTGTCTTTGAAGTGTCTCCTTGGAGTTTCTGCATACCAGCAGCAGTCAGCTCTCCTGATGAAGATGCAGTACTTGCGCCCTGTGGTGATAAAGGTCGGCCGTGTCAGGCTGTGGAGGCCAGTCTGAGACCCTTCCTGAGATCCTGTGGATCCTCCATCCCTCAGGGTGCTCAAAATTGACTGGACAAGGCTCTGAGCAGACAACAGGACTGAAGACCTCCAACAGTCCCTTCTCACCTAAACTCTGCTGTGATTCTATGCCAACTTTTCTAGAACTAGCTGGAAATGTTTCCCAGACCATTCTTGGACCAACACTTGCAGCACAACAACTGGGTATTAATTTTATCTGCAAATGAAAGGACATGTCACCTACAGTCCTGCTCAAGACATACAGAAATAACACCTTCTGACCAGTCATGAAGACACCAACTACTTGTTCAGTTTAGAAAACCTGACACCTAAGTACCTTCCATGATCCTAGAAACCAAAGTCAAACACAGCTTTTAAGTTAGAAATAAACCTACATTTTTATAAAAAATAAATAATATTTCTTACCATTCCAGTAAGAAATAAATACTGCAAGGTAAAAAAATATGCACATTTCATCACTCATGCACAGGAAAAAACAGCCAGCTTGCCTGTCATGAATTTCATACAGGCGTAGTTTAGCCTCAGGCTTTAAGGTCCAGAATAAGACCACGAAACTATTATCTTCTCTACAGACTAGGTTGTGAATTAAGAGCAAACAGATTCCCTCTTACAGGAGAAAGGCATCATCCTTCAAAATACTCCTACTCCAAAACATGAACAATTCAGCTCAGCTCAGCTTAATGAGTCCTCACCATTACTCACCTGGTAAATTTAAGTTACAGGCTGCATTTGATTTGGACTTGTCCTGGCTGTGTTCCATTAAGATACAAAGAACTCTCACATGGTACATACTCTTTGTGGTGTTCACACATTTACCATAAAGAGAGTCAACTACTGTCCACGCTGGACAATTGTAATTTTCATTGTCTTCTGCTGACTTCATTCGTACCAAAGTTCCCAGGCACAGGCAGCAGGGAGAAAGAACCAATAATGATCCCTTCACCAGCACTACAGAGTCACCACTCAGCTATTTGTTGGGAGTTAGCTCTACAACGTATCACCTCAAAAAAACCTACATTACCTGTGCAATCCCAGAAACACAAAAAAAAAAAAAATCACTTGGAAAGCCTACAGACATACCTTTCACAGAAGCTTTAAGCAACTCAATCTTATCCATTAAGCCTGCAGTTCTAATATTCCCATCTGCACCCTCTAGCTGTGAATCACTTATATCAGCACCCCAGTAACAGGCTTCCTGTTAAGAAAGAAAGAGAAAAGTAATTTTGTTAACACTCAGGTTATTTATTTTATAAACCCTTCTCAGAAATGCTTTGTTGCACAGCTCCTTCAAGACAACCCCCTTTCTGGGATATCTACTATTGTTACACAGATCAATCCACAGTCCAGAGGATGGAGGAACGGAGGAAGTATGTGCTGTCTTCACTTCTTTAATGTTCTGGTCTGCTCAAAACACTCAAAATTACAGAAATATCAAGGGCATGTCCTAACAGCAAGACTCCAGCTAGCTACAGCCACACTGCCCCTAATGCTGTCAACCGTGCCATTACACTGACTCCTCCGATCCCAGGATAACCCCAGGAAGCTTTACAAGTCCATGGTTGCCTCACGCAAACCCTGCAGTGTGAATCAATAGCTGCACCAGCCTGTAGGACACACTCATTTGGAGGAACATTTGCACTAAAACGCTTTTAGCAGCTGCCTAGAAATTTCATGTGTGGTTCCATCTTTCCAGCAATGGACTTTAGCCTAACCGGTACAGAGAAAACCCTGTATCACAACTACCAGTTTCCCTGCAAAAATCCAGCCAGCTGTGACTGGGATACTTACAGGCCACTCTTTGGCAGCCTCCAGCAGTATCGTTCCTAGTCCACACATGGGATCCAGTACAAGGGCACCAGCCTACAAAAACAGAGGCGTTACTGCATACCCAAGCAAGACAGACTCCTTATCCAGGACAAAGCTTACAGAGGGATGTGCATAATCCCACTGAATCCAGCGCAGGTTAACAATAATCACTGGTAATCCCAGGCCAAACTCGCTCGTAAGGAAATATAGTAAAAAGCATCAACAGCTTCACTACAGACAGCCCTGAGGTGACATTCAGGAGGAAATATTACAAGTGGACTGCAGACAGATATTGGTACCAAATTAATCTGTGAAAAGAGATCACATTTCCCTGGAAAACAACACCAAACAAGGTTTCATTTCCTCACTGTCACTGGACAGTGAAAAAAATCTTGCCACTTAGACATATACCTGTACGAGGATTAACAGCTCTGTTGAGAAGGACCTGGAATTACAGCAGACACCTGGCTGAACAGCAGGTGACAGCACACTCTCATCACAGATACGGCAGACCCTGTCCACACGCATTAGAGAATGGGGCATTAAAATCACTACAGCCCTTCAAAGTGTCCAGTTCCAGCCCCGATGAGCAGCACCCCCCCTCCCCTTCATTCAGGACTCCATATCTTTGCAAGGAACATTCACTGACACTTATTTCAGCCAGAGATGCCATGGCCCATGCGACTGTTGACCGTAGTCCTGCTGTTCTGATATACTCTCTGTTTGCCAATGGAAGCCTGCAGACAGCAAAAAAAAAAAAAACAAACCAACAACCAAAAAGTTAACTAAAACACCAGCAGATTCACTCAGAAAAGGCCATGTAATGTCAAAGAACAAATGAACCGGACAGATCTACTGAGAGACAGAAAAGTCTGCTTTTAACCATAACTCACTGCAAAGTCTGGCCTGTGTGCTCATTTAAGATCCAGGAAGATCACAAGACTAATTTGACAACCAGTGATTATCAAACCAAAAGATAAATACTCACAGTGGACAGCAAGATTTACAAATCTTGCCTGTTCTGATACTGCAAAGACAAAACTGGTGGAGAGAATGCTTACCTGAAAAGAGGAATCCCCACCACAGAGTGAATGTCATTAAGATGTACAAAGATCTAAAAGAGGAAAAAAAACCCCCAACATTTTAAAGTCTCAAACTGACACAACAATAGCTTTAACTCATTTAAACCAGATACAGATGCTTCTACAAACTTCTGATCTTAGTTTTTAAGAACAAAAAAGCATACTATAAGCAATAACAATTACTTGGAAGAAATTCCACTAGATAATCTAAATGCCACTTTAAAGATGATTTAATGCTTAAGCAAGCTGAAGGGGATTTTGTCAGCCAGGAATCCATCAGCAAGCACTTGAAATTATAAGGGGGCCTATTTTTCCTTAACACAGCATGGGATTTTTTAGTTATAAATCCATTTACTACAAGTGGGAGAATATTGTTCACTGTATACTAGCAACAAAATAAATACATAAAAAAGAAAAAACAACCAACCAAAAAAACCCCCCAAAAAACAACAACAAAAAACAAACCAAAAAAACCCAACCCACCCAAAAACCAAACCAAACCAAAAAAATAACCAACCAACCAAAACCCACTATTACCCACACTAGTGCCACTAAGGGGCAATTCAGATAGAAGTTAGACATAAGTAATCCTTCCAGAAATGTAGGCAGCTAAAAGAAATTGTTCCACTGTCCCATAGAGAGCATCCCAAAAGAAGACTGAGCTCCCCAGGAGGTCTTGCATGACTGCAACTCCTGCCCCCAGAAAGTGCAAAAGGAAACATGATGCTGTCAAAAAATCCCAGTCCTCAGCACCTGAATAGTTTCAGAGCCAAAATCTGGGCAAGAACAGGAGCCCCATATGAGCCTCAACAAACATAATGCTCAGTGTGGGAAAACCAGTGCCAGTAAATGAACTCAAGAGTTTCTACAGCATCAGTGCTGAGAGCAGCTTCCACAAGCTAAGTGCAGGGATGGAGAAACAGCTTGTCAAGAGCAAGGAGTAATTTTGAAGGTCTCCAGGCGGCCTGCACCATTCAAGGGTGCACTAAGCAAGCTGTTTGTCACAGACAAGGCCCAGGGGGAGGCTCTTCCACAAATAGCATTCTCAAGTCTAGCTCCTTGAGAACACACCCTTTGTTGCTTGCTCACTTCCCCTACAGAAGCTACAGATGCCCCGTGGCTCAGGTGATCTCCATTTTCACACAGTCAGAGTCCAGCACCCTGTAAGGTGCCAGATCCTGAAACACCTCCTCTATGGATCCTTCCCCTCCCCCTCCTCCCATGCAGGCCCATGTGGCCAGGCTGGTGTTTATTCCAGAGCTCTGGAAAGCACACACGCACACACGGGCCACATACACGCTTTGCTCAGTGCTACCAGCTGATTTCAGTTAAATTCAGTGGCAGAAAGACCAACAGGGAGAGGCCATGGTCCCATGTGCAAAGGGAGCAGAGAACAAAACAGAAGATGTCAGGGGTGATTCTGGAAGCATCAACAGGCAAATGAGCACCACTACCTCTATGTCAGGGTCCCGTAGATCAGCACGCCACCCGCACTGCTTCACAAGTGCTACGCCAATGGCTCTTCCAATCTCCTGCAAGGGGGAAGAACAGTCACAGGCAATAAAATCCCCAGAATTCAGAAAACTGCAGATCACAGCCTTGGATGCACAACCCTCAGAAATCCCTGGGAAAAGAAAGACTCTATGCCTAAGAGATCAACTCACACAATTCACACCATAAGAGGTACAACAGGGCAGAGCAGGTGCGTGAGGGGCAAAGCAAACACACCACATGGCAAACAACCAACACTCAACTGGCACAAGAGAGGCTAAAGTTCAAGTCCTGACCAAGTCACAACAGAATATTCACTTGAGCTGGGCTTGATCCTTGTGGGTCCCTTCCAACTCAGAATATTCTGTGACTGCCGTCATTTCAGAATTCTTAAACACATGCACTAAATACTTCCAACGGCTCTAAAGCAGATTACCCAACAGAAAACCTGCAAATGCACAACTAAAACTCACAGTTTCAATGCTTTCATTACATCTAGAAAGCTCTGATTACTTTCTGAGTGTAAGTTCAAACACAGCACAAATTTAGGCAAACACTCTTGTAGGGAGGCTCATGTGACCCACCTCACCAAGGTATTAGCTTTAGTAGGAAAAAGTCTAAACTAGTTACCTTCGAGTAAAAGAAACCTACAGAGATGGGAAGACGACAGGATACAGAGCCCTGGAGGTCTGTATGCCACCATTCTTTTCCAAGGACCAAGCTCCACTTCTCCCAAGACTCATCCCAGGGCTGCGGTCCTGAAGAACAAGTTCTCCCCAATACCCAACCAGAGGCAACCGAAGCTGCAAGTTCTGGCTTTTACCCCTTCTTCTAGACTGCCTGCCACAACTGAGAGGAGTCTGGCTCCATGGTCCTTGCAATGGCCCTTTAAGTAACTGTAAACTTATCTGCTCACTCCTCAGCCTCCATAGGCCCAGAAACCTCAAACTCTTACCTTTGCTTATCCTCAATAAAAGGTATTGATTTGAAAAACATTAAGGGTCATAGTGAACAGGAATTAAAAACAGCATTTGTATTTCCACTTGTTTAAGGTGAATGCAGGTTAAGGGCTTTTTGAGAAAATACAGAAAAAGCTTACATCAGTTTATTATTCCAGAACACAACACAACTGAAATGACAAACAAACTACACATCTTTGTTCACCTTTGCTAAATTCTTTTAAAACACAGATACTTCAGCATACCTGTGAAGTAAGTATTTTGGCAATCGCTCCACTGCAACGACAAGACACTCTGAAACTGAAGCTAAGCTTCTCATCTGCAGTAGGATTCTCTCCACTGCCTTTGGAAGGGAATTCTGAAGAAGTCTTGCTCTCAATCCAGTACTCCTGACCTCTCACTCTCTCTGGTGCCACACACCTCTCTCCAGCTTCCACCTGACACTCCTTAGATACAATTGCTCTCACTTGTCCCGTTTTCTGCCTTTTACTTGCAGTATTTGTTTCTTCTTCTGACTTTCTCTTCAGAGCCAATGTGTTTTCTTGAGAGAAATCATCTGTTTTCCCCTCGTGTCCACTAAGCTTTCTCCAAAGAGAGATAATATCCAGCCAGTATTCTGGTTCCTCAATGACAAGGCTTTTAATCTCGTGCAGCATTTTCCCTGGAAGAAAAAAGCAGTTTGGGGTTAAGTACTTCAGCCTTGGCATTTCATTTCCCTCCGGACTGAGAACAGCTGTTAACAGCGACTGTGCTCAGAGCTCATTAATGTGTAAATCCAGAAACCAGCAGCTGACACCACAGGCACAGCTGAGCTCTCAGCACCCACATACCCACCAGAAGACACACAGGCATCCCTCTGACTACCAGCTCCGCACAACCAAAATTAAATCAGGCAAGGGTTGAATTCCGCACAAGAATTGAGCAGCTCTAGTAAACCAGACCACCTGTGAGAGTCATTCCCAGGGACAGAGGACCAGCCTACCATGCCATTCTCCCCAGAAAGCACTTGGCCCAGGATTAAGAGATGCAGGACACTTTCCAGGATTGAAAGACAGACACAAACATGAATTACTTTGAGTCATCTCAGGCAAAACCAAGTTCATTCTTTTAGAAAGAAGATTTCTGCTTACCATTCATCACTCTGCCTTCAATCCTGCAACACACACTTACACATGTGGGCAGTCCTAAGCTAGCTACAAGAGAGGCATGAGGAACAAAGAGGCCAATTCACTTAAATATCTCAAAGCTGGTCAAGATAAAATATAAAGGTCTTTCTAGTTATCACTTAGAATTTTAGAATTATGACCAAATTTGATCCTCAAAGCTGAAGGTAATCTCCCAATTAAAAACCTACCAGCAGGCAGGAATCAATCCATCTACCTTGAAATTCTCATTCCAACACTAACAGAGAGGATGACCCAAGTAGCTGAGACTTAGAAGGAAGCTGTGTAGTTAACAGTCAATTGACACAGGATATAGGTCGGGATTCACTTTGCTTAACAGAAAATAAGACCTCTTGTTAAAACAAACACAAGAGATCCAGAACTGAACTTTGGTTTTCGGGTAGGGTGTTTGTTCTTCTCTTTTCTGGGACCGAGCAGGGGGAGAGAGTCACAAAAATACTCATATACATTCAGTGCCGCCAGAATACAGGCTGGAAGGTAGCTATTGAAAACAATTTAAAAGCCCTTTTCAGATTAAAAAAATGTTGAAAACACATCTGGATGAAAGACACTTCAGAATCGATTACTGTCAATTACAACTACAGCCATTAGTAAAAAAAATAAACACCTCAAATTTTATAACTAGGACTCAAACCGAGACTTCCCGTTCCCGCGCAGCCCGTGCCCGGGCCGTACCTTTGTTCCTGGACACCGGCAGAGGGCTGTGCTTCTTCAGCAGCAGGAACAGACGCTCCCCCGACCGCAGCTTCCTCAGCTCGCCCGGCCCCGCCGCCGCCCTGAAGAACACTTTTCCCGTGACGCAGTCCACCTCCGGGGAGAACACACGTCGGACCCGGTAGGGAGGCTTCGGGTGAGCCCCGCGCCCCGCAGCCCGAGCTCCCCACCGGTGACAGCCCCGCCTGAGCCCGGCCCCGCCTGAGCCCGGCCCCGCCGTGCCCCGCGCGGGTGGCGGCGCAGCCCAGGCCGCGGTCGCCGGGCTCCAGGGCGCGCAGCGCACGCGGCCGCGTTCCTCGCTGAGGCGGACCGGACGGGACCGCCTGGGTGGGCACCGGCTTCGGCTCCCCGCTCACCTCCGTGGCGCCGAGCCGCGCTCGCACCTCCCGCGCGAGGAAGGGCTCCAGCCCGCGGCCCGCCGTGCAGAAGAACCGCCCGGGCTCCGCCGACGACATCTTGACGAGGCCAGGCCTGCGAGGCGGGACCGCCTCGGGGGTGGCGCCCCGGCAGCGGACTGGCCGGTCCGGGCGCGGGGAACGGGATTTAAAAGCGCATGGTTTTTGTATTGTTTTCTATTGTATTGCTTTATTTTATTTAGCCTTCGGATACCCAATCCTTACGTGCTGTTTGTGCAGGGCAAACGAGTTTTCCATATGGAAATGCACAAGATACTTGTCACCAACTGCTCAGCAGGGCAGGCTCGAGCTCTTGCAATGGCTTTATTCTCTGTACAATTAGTTCCGTGTAGCGATGACTGTATATAAATAATATAGATACATACAGTATAGTACACACGATTGTTTTCATTGTAAATTTAGAAGTGAAAAAAATATTTTCCATTGTTATTCTACACAAACACTTCGGTAGAAAGTTCCAGCTGTTGTTTTAGCATGACCTGCAACTTCAGAGGAAAAATGACAGGCAAATAGATCTATTCAGAGCTCTAAACTTCACTTTGTAGTAAATTACAGAGGACAGGTACCAGCCAGCAGAATACCAAGGATCTGAATTCAGTACAGTAGTGATTCTTCCTCCAAGGAAAAAAAAGAAAAAATCTTGCAAAAAAGAAAAGCTAGGAGCTTACATTATGTAACTAAGAAAAACCGCATATGGTACAGCCTTTTCTTTAAATGTTTGTAAACAATAGGCTTACGGTTTTAGGCAAAGAAAATAAAGTTCTTGAGTTGGTCCTTGCACCCTTCACACATAAACAGCATAGTAAAGATGCAAGGACCTCAGCAAACACCTGCATTTCATGCTTAATAGCTTAAGCACGCATTTTGTAGTTTTTGTATGGTACATACTCTGTTTATTAAGGCTACTGTGCAAAAAAGATTCTCAGCCGCTGAAGGTGTTTTGTAATTCTGTAAAAATTATTTGTAACATTATTAAAGTTTAGCAGGCCTGTGTGAGATTATTAAAAAAAAATCATCCTTGTGGTTCACCCTCAATCCTGTACACAGGCCCTGCACCCCTGCACTGACAAATGAGAGAACACTGGCAGCAGCCTTCATGGCCAATGAAGTGTTGAGAAAAATGAGCTAATATGCATTGCAGTTCACTTTAAAATATATTTTTAAATGGCACAAAGCTTGGTACAGGTGCATCTGACAGTGTAAACACAAATATATGAAGCACCAATCATTGAGGCCAGATCTATTTTCATGTATCTTGCAATCACTGTCTTTATTTCTTATTGTCAGATAAATGCTACCGCTTGTCAGCCTGTAAGAAAAATCAAAGTCAAAACAATTTTGGAGCTTTTTCAGTATCGGACCACTGTAATTTCCTTACAATTTAGGTTTTGAACTTCCACTCCTGAAACTGCTTACATTACTTTTATTTTTAAAAACACGAGGATTAATTTTCTTTTACAATATTTGAGACTTGATTATAGGAAATAGTTAAAACTGTATAATGTATATTGGAACAATAACTATCAATGTCTGAATATTTTAACATTGTTTGAAATTTTAATAAGTCCTGTCAGGAACACAGTTATTGCTATTCAGGGGCTTAAAAATAAAACAAACATGAAGGCATAGACAAAACTGTTTGAATAGTGAAATTAAGGAGATAGAAACCAGCATTCTGCCTAGAATTAATCCTTTTCCATTTGAACACTCTACGAGTTCTCTTCAGCTTTCTCTTCCAGGCAACTATGATGACATTTACATGGAGATATGGATTTAAGTGACTAACTGTGGGGGACACAGTTTTTCCAGTTTTTCAACTCTGATAATTCTTCAGACATTCCAGGTGCTCCACCTGGAATACATTTGGTTTTTCAGGGTTTGAGCCATGTATCCTGAGTAAATGAGAAAAGAAAAAATGCTGTTCGTATAAACTGACAGTTAACAGAAATGTACACTAGATGACGAAACTGGGGGTTTTTTCCCTACTAGAGTAAAATTAAGCATCAGCAAGTCTATAAAAGCAGTATATTTGAGGTTAGTATCCAGAGTTTTGCTGCTCATCTTGCAATATAAAATGGCATTTCTTTACACAATGGTTCACTATTTCATTTCATCTAATAAAAACCTAGCCACTGGCATTTACCTCACTTAATCTCCTGAAAAATGTGCCATTACAGGTGACACAAAGCAGTGAAGTAAGAGCAGTGTTCCAACCTTCAAACTTAAAGGTCTAAGAAATTTCAGAGCCCTAAGATTATTTGAACAGACTGTGATGCACTACTTGTATGTGATACTGAATGGAGTTTATATGTACTGTTTCAAGAAGTATTTCACCTCCCCCAAGTTCAGGACCATTTTTTAAACACTACCATAGCAATATTAAGTGAAGAGCAAAAAACCAAAAACCTGATCTTTATGCAATTTTAACTATCTGTACTATTTTAAATAGTCTATCCTCTTTTCACTTTCTTGTTTTCACATGTAAACAAAACTTCAGGATTTGAAAGGTCAGCATCAAACCAGATTGTCCCAACCCAAAACACATTTTGAGTGTGACAGTGTAGTCACTGAGCAAAACTCGAATACTACGCGGCGTAATTCATTATAAAGCAAAAGCATTCGTGTTCCTGTGACCCATCTCTGGTGTAACACTTGACTGTGACAAGGGTACATCCTGATGTCCTGACATTAATTTCTAACATCAGCATGTTATTTATATCCAAAATTTAAATCCTGCATCCCTCACTTGTAGCTGTTGCAGATATACAGTTTCAGGTATTGCTGGTCTCCAGGTTTACCTTCTTCAAATGAAAACTTGTGGAAGAAACTACCATGGCTTCTCTCTTAGTCTTTTATGAATATTCATACTTTCACTTATGAGTCCTTCAAGAAATCTGTTTTTATTGCATCATCCTTTGCCTTTCATATGTGTTCAAGGTATGTGTTCATATGTGTTCAAGGAACACAATGTCACAACCAGACCTCTGGAATGCTACACAATAGAGTGCAAGATGCCTTTTTACCCTGATCAGACAACTTGTGAACTGCGGGTAACACCAAGACATCAAAAATAACATACAGCTCAAAGAGTGGGATAGCAATGAGATTCAAATGAGGAAACACTTCTGCCGGAAATAAAGCTATGGATCATGTTCTCTTACAGTTAGATCAGAAACAGTTTCTGTGAAGAAATTCCTAGAAGTGGGGATAAATGCATTCCATTCTTATGAAATTGAAACAGAATGCATAGCAGTTAAATTACTTGCACTGCACCTATAATCCAAATTGCCAAATAGAAGCCATCTGCAAAATAAAAGCCCTTCCTGCCTGCAGGCATAACCTGTGCTTTCTTCAGCTGACTTAGCTGACACATTACAGACTTCTCTATGCATTCAAGACAAAGCACTGAAAACACCTTAGGAACTTTAGTCCTTCCCATCAGTTAGGAGAAGAGCAAAGCTGTATTTCTAAGCCCCTTGTTCCTAGAACATGGCTAAGCATGTTTCTAAAAGGCTTCTAGCAGGTATTTGATTAGTTCTATACTATGGCAAGCATAAACTCTGTAATTCTTGCTTCATATTAAATTCTTTCCAGTTGAGATTTTGGATGAATCCAATTCTCCAAGCTCCTTTCAGTCCACAGAAACTGGTCTGCTCCGGTCTGTGTTTATAGTGTTTCTTCGCAGAGAAAACAATTTGAAGCACAGCTACACTTCTACCTCAGAATTTCCCGGCCCCACTTTTTGTTCAGGTCCATGAAAGCACACATTTGCAAAAACAAAGCAGAGTGCTAGGACTTCTCTTATTAATTATTTCCAACATCACCATCAAAATAAGGAATGAACTCTCATCTCCCTATACTTCATTCTTCAACAGAGAATTATAAGTAACTATGCTCCAAAGTTCCTCCATTTGACTTCCTATTATCAGAAAGCCTTGCAGAAGGCTGGGAAGTCCTTTAAATACTACTTTTTAAAATTAGCACTTTCTACAAAAGACTTACAGGACATTGCAGGGTTATGCAGTGGACATAAAACTGATGTGTTTGGCTCCTGTCAGGTGTTTTTGCAACCTCTGAAAACACATACAAGTCTCAATCACAGATGGTTTCCTTTGCTATCCCTTCGTCCAAAACCAATTAGCAGCACTAAAATAACGTTTTCATGCTAAGATTTACTGAAGCTTTTGAATAAAACTTTTTATTTTTCTGTTCTTGTCAAGCTGAACTTGAGTTTACTTTGCAATCCACAAAATGGACTGACACGCATAACATTCTAATTCAATCACTCAGTAGATTAAATTAAAAATGAACTAGTACTGGTTCACTTCCTACATAAATCCATGCTGTTATTTAAGTAACATGCTCTTTCAGTCAAATAGGACAGCACAGACTTGAACAGTCTTCTACTTTTGAAAAGTGTTATGACTGCTTTTACCTTGATTGCCAGCTAAATCTGTGTAAGCTTTGGGAATTACTAATACTAATGGAGAACAGACCTTTTATCTGGAGTCTGCAAATGCAATGTGCAACCATAAGGAACTGTAGCGTTTGGAGAAGAGAGAAACACTCAAGATTCTCATCGAAAAGCTTTCAGCATAAACGTCTGAGAATTACTGATTTAATATTTTCATGCAGTTGTGTGTATTATTCAACAGACAACTCAAATCATATAAAGTGAATGAAAAAAAGATAATGAAAGTATAAGTTAGCACTCACCCCCTCTCCATGACGGTATTTAATATACAGCCAACAGGTGGGAAAACATTAGATTGTATTATTGTTTCTGAGTTCAGTATATTAAAATACAGAAATATTTTCTGGACTGTTTAAAAGCTTACCCAGGAGAAAAATATCAGAAAAATCACCACACAAATCCTGCTTTAAAATTAATAATTTTTAACAACCCAGAGAATTTCACTACAACATGTTAAAAGTTTCTTCTTTAAAGTTTCTTCTCTAAATAAATTTGAAACATCAAATTAATAAAGAATTAGAAGCTTGAGCAGAAGCTCAAGACGAACAAGGGTTCTTCTCATCACCACCATCCACAGGACAGCACTGTATGCAGAGGCCCCTCTCAAGAGTCAAGAGTTGGCAGCTGTTGTATAAATCATATTTTAATCAGATTTAAGTGCTCAAGTCACCAGTAAAACTTGGGCTTGGCTACAGGTGAAAATGGAACCAGTAGTCTCAGAAGCAGCACTCCACCAACCTAACTAGCTGGGCTGCCAGACAGATGGCCTTTTCCCATCGGTTGGTACCCATAATGCCAGAGCGCTAATGAACCCCACTGAGAACAGCAGTAATTGTCATAATCAAGACCTGAATGTTGGTGTCTGCTGGTAAATGCACACACACAACTTTATGTCTCTATGAACAGGTTAAGGCAGATAAATGTATCCTATTAGACATAAACAATACAGGCTAAAGTAATTAGTGAGTCCCTTGAGGAATCCTAAATGAACATTTAAAACTAAATTGAATGCAATTTCTTAAAAATCATGGGCTGAGAGGAATAAGCCTCTTTGTAAGAGTCAGAATTCATTATTATATAAAGGAAACCTTCCACACAAAATGAATGGTCAGTGATGGAAGCATACATCAGCAATCCAAATCCCTGCATGACCAAAGATGACAATTCACTAGTAAAACTGAAGTCATATCTCAAATAAACATTTACAGTCATACAACTCCATTACACTAAATCCACGTTCATAATATTCTCATAAAAAAAGAAGTCACAACAGAGTATCTAGTGAGTGCATTCAGCTTATCAAGTATGATTTCAACCATCTAACTTGGACAAGGATCAGGCTTCAGAAATCTTCTTTCTCTACCTGCTGTAAAACACAAGAAAAAAAGGCAAAGCTCTAGAGAACACAACGTAAGTATTAACTCTCACTGAAAAGCGTCATATTAAATAAACTTTAGCCTCATGGGAAAAGTTGAAATTGGGTGGGGGTAGGGAGGAGGAATCAAAACTGGGGGGAAAAAACCCAAACAAGTATCATTTAATCTCAGAATGGTTTACGTTGGAAGGGACCTTAAGACTTGTCCCGTCCCATCAACCTGTCATGGGCAGAGACACCTTCCACTATCCCAGATTGCTCCAAGCCCAGTCCAACCTGGCCTGGAAAACTTCCAGGGATAGGGCACCCACAGCTTCTCTGGGCAACCTGTGCCAGGGCCTGCCCACCCTCACAGGGAAGGATTTCTCCCCAACATCCCATCTAACGCTGCCCTCTGGCAGTGGGAAACCATTCCCCTTGTTCCGTCACTCCAGGCCCGTGTCCAAGCCCCTATCCGGCACTCCCGGAGCCCTGGAAGGGGCTCGCCCCCTGCCCGTTCTTCCTCCTCTTCCCGCTCCTCCTCCTCCTCTTCCCGCTCCTCCTCCTCCTCCCCCCGCAGCGCTCCGGCACCGCCCGCCCGAGGTCACGGCGCCGCCTGGCGGCCCCGCTGCGGTGCTGCGCATGCGCAGTGCGTGGGGCCGTTTCCATGGCAGCGGGAGCCAACAGGGAGGTGCCGCCATGAGCCCGCCCGAGGTGGAGCCGCTCGTGTGCCGCAAATACGAGATCAAGAGGCGCCTGGGCAAGGGGGTGAGTGCCTGGCGGGGGGGCTGGCTTGTAGGAGCTGGGGTGATCGCGGGAGCTGGGAGGGCCCATGAGAGCTCGGGGGGCCCGTGTGGAGTTCAGGGCACTGTGAGAGCTTCAGGCGGCCCAGGGGAGCTGAGGGCGTGTTTGGGAGTTCAGGCGCCCGTGGGAACTCTGTCGCTCAGGGCCCCGTGGGAGCTCCAGGTGACCCAGGGGAACTCCGAGGGACTGTAAGAGCTCAAGAATAAATAGTAAAATGGATCTGAGTCTCAAAGTACATTCTCTTTGTGCCTACCAAATCCTTCTACATTTACTGTAACCCCATCACTTCAGATCATGGTGCATCGTCATATTTTCTCCATAACATGTATTTTTATACATGAGCCAATGGTAATTTCTAAGATATGTCTCCTCAGACAGTCTCTAAACCCTCCCCAGTTATCTGCTTTTCTATTCTGGCAGCTCTTTGCCATCACTTAGTTGCATTGATACAAGCATTTAAGTATTTCCCTCATTATCTTCACAGAGTCAAGGAATCACTGTGGTGGAAAAGCCCTCTGAGCCTGTTGAGTCCAACCACTCCCCCAGCAATGCCAAGGCCACCACTAATCCATGTCTCCATGTGCCACATCCGCACGGCTGTTAAATCCCCCCAGGGATGGGGACTCCACCCCTGCCCTGAGACAGTCTGTGCCAGGGCTGCACAGCCTTTTGCAGGAGGGTTTTTTCCAATATCCAGCCTAAACCTCCCCTGGCACAACTTGAGGCTGTTTCCCAGTTGCCAGCAGAGTAGTACTGTAGCACTTACCTGAGGTAAGTGTTTGTACTGCCTCATGCATGGCAAAGGTCCTGATCCCATGCTCCAGGACTACAGATGTTACTGGGAAGTCTGCCTTGGTGTCGTTACATGACTATTTAATCACTAGAATCACACATTGCAGCTTTTTTGCTTTGTGCAAGTATTTAAACATTAAATGGGCATTTCTGCGTGGGATACGATCCCGTTGTCCAAAGGTAAAGCAGCTCCTAGACTGTGGAAAGTCAAGATTCAAATCTATGCCTAAAATAAAAAAACTGGATCTGTACCACAAGTGAGACTGAGCAGTCATCATTTGCAAGTATCACAGTCGTCCAGAATAGGGAAAACTCAGGGAGAAGTTCCTGTTCCCTTAACAGACAGCACAGCTTTTAATTGGAAAAAAAAAAAAGGTTTAGTGTTGGATCTGACAGTGCTGTGTTAGTGGTTGGACCCAATGGTCTTGGAGGGCTTTTCCAACCTCAGCAATTCTGTGGTGCAGGGATGCTATCACTACAGACTTTAGTAAAAAGTCTCTCTCCATCCTTCTTACCAACCCCCCTTCAGTATTGAAAGACCACAGTGAGTTCTCCTTTGAGCCTTCTCTTCTCCAGACTGAACACCCCCAGCTCTCTCAGCCTGGCTCCAGAGCAGAGGGCCTCCAGCCCTCGGAGCATCTCCATGGCCCTTCTCTGCACCTGCTCAAACTGGTCTGCATCTTTCTTGTACTGAGTGCTCCAGGTGGGAATCTCACCAAAGTCAAATACAGGGGAAGAATTATCTCTCTTGACCTGCCACCCACACCATGGCTGCCAAAAACTAGGTGCCATTGGCATCTTGCCACCTGGGCACACCTGGGCTCATATTCAGCCACTGTCACCAGCACCACCAGGTCCTTTTCCAGCTTTCCAGCCACTCTGTCCCAAGCCTGACGTGTTTCATGGAGTTGTTGTGACCCAAGAGCAAGACCTGTCACTTGGCCTTGTTGACCCTTGCACCACTGGCCTCGGTGCAAGGGCCATCGATGCTGCCTTTCCAGACCCCTCTGCAGAGGTTCCTGCCCTCCTGCAGATCCATGCTCCTGCCCAGCCTGGTGTTCTCTGTGAGCTGGCTGAGGTGCCCTCAAGCCCCTTGTCCAGAGCATTGATACAGACATTGAACAGGACTGGCCCCGGTACTGAGCCTAGGGAATCCCACTGGTGTCCGGCCCCAGCTGGATGTAGCCCCATTGCCCACCACTCCCTGGGCCCAGCCATGAGCCATCGAACAGTGCACCTGTCCAGGCCAGGAGCAGCCAGGTTCTCCAGGAAAATGTTGTGGGAAACGGTGTCAGAGCTTTACTCGAGTCCAGGCAGACACATCCACAGCCTTTCCCTCAGCCACTGAGAGGGTCACACTGTCACAGAGGGAGATCAGGTTGGTCAGGCAGGACCTGCCTGTCACAACCCTGAACTGGCTGGGCCTGATCCCCAGCTTGTCCTTCTTTTGATGCATCCCAGGACATGGTTGGCTGTCTGGGTTGCTAGTGCATGTGAGCTCATTTCCAGTTTTTCATCCAGCAGCACCCCCAAGTCCTTCTCCTCAGGGCTGCTCTCCAATACATAGAGTCATGGAACCACAGGATAGTTTGGGTTGAAAGAGACCTTAAAACCCACTGAATCCCACCTCCTGCCATGGGTAGGGACACCTTACACTAGACCCGGTTGCTCTAAGCCCCCATCCAGCCTGGCCTTGGACACTTCCAGGGATGGGGCAGCCACACCTTCTTGGGGCGACCTGTGCCAGGTCTCCCCATCCTCACAGGGAAGGATTTCTTCCCAAGATCCCATCTAAACCCTGCCCTCTGGCAGTGGGAAGTCCTTCCAAATTGTGTTGTCACTCTGAGCCCTGGTCCAAAGTCCCTCTCAAGCTCTCTTGGAGCCCCTTTATGCACTGGAAGGAGCTCTAAAGTCTCCCTGCAGTCTTCTCTACTCCAGGCTGAACAGCCCCAACTCTCTCAGTCTGTCTCCTGAGTAGAGTGGCTCCTTGCTCTAATCGTTCTCTTCCATGTAGCTTCCATCATCTCTGATTCCAGTCCCTCGTTGAATACATTCTGGTTCCACTTCAGGCCTGAGCTGCGTGCAGGTGTCAGCACACTGCTCAGCTGCCTGTGTTTCTCCCCAGGCCTATGGCATTGTCTGGAAAGCAATTGACCGCAAGACAGGAGAAACAGTTGCTGTTAAAAAGATTTTTGATGCTTTCAGAAACAGAACAGATGCTCAGGTGAGAAATTATTGTCCTGATGTGTTCCGAGATGTGGTGGGATTCCATAGGTATTTTCAGGATTTTTGTCTCTGAAAGATGATAATTATGCATGTAACAATACAGTCTGCAGCTATATTGGGATAAAAACAAGCAATAAATACCAAGCTTTGTGTACCATGGCATGTACAAAGAGGAGTGGATTTAACCCTGTCACTGAAGTGCATCTCTGTTCTGCCATTCTCTTGAAGTGATAATAAACTGTTTATTCTTTATTTCTAGAGAACATTTCGAGAGATTATGTTCCTGCAGGTAATGTTCCCCCTCTTCTCTGATTTTTTATTATGTCTGATCTCTAAGTATTTTGTTCCCGTTGTTTTCCAAAATGCAGGGGTCATTGATTAGTGTTGATAACTCTAATTTCTTTTCTGCACCATCTTGGCAAAGGGCCTTTCAGCGTGAACCCACCTGAATGAAACACTCTCCATTTGGGCTTGTTTTTACTCTTTCCTGCCCTTTCCCCACTTTTAGCAATGTGTCTGCTGCAGCATCAACACATTGACTTGTACCTTCTGTCACTTCTTGCTTCTTGGTGGATAGAAACTGTTTCTCTTATGTTTTAACTGCCATGACTGGAGGAGGGGCTGGGGTGGGAGAGGGATTTACATGCCAAAATTGTTTTCCTCCATCATGCGGTAAGCAATTTAATCACTTAAAATAATCGAACCAAAACTAAAAAGGGAAGTTCTGCAAGGAATAACTTAAGACTACTCTTGTTTTGATATAATTGACCTTATCAGTGGCATTCCAATTATCTGTCCACTCCTCCTCAGCCTTACCATGTAGAAACATCAATATTTTGGAATAATGTTGTTATAACTTATGATTTGCTAAGGACACAAGTGAGGCAGGGCTCATAGAAGAGGTATTTCCTAAGACTGCCAAGTTTAAGTAGGAAAGAGATTATGTTTTTTTACTTTTTAGTCATTCTTGAAGCCTGAAATAGAAGCTGCAGACTTTAAAGCTAAAAATAGAAACAGTTCCTTAGAAATGAATTACCTGTTAGATCATCTCTGAAAGTGCAGAACTCTGGAGTGGATGGATGTAGGAGGAGCAGGCTTCTGAAGGAAAGAAGGAGTCACTTGGCAGTGGAGGGCAGGGAGAGCAAAGTTAATGTGCCGTTCAGCCCGTACTTCCATGACTTTTGGTGCTCAATAGACTTTAAGAATTTTAGTTTCCCCTCCTATTTTAAAACTCTTTCTTGTGGTTCAAGACTGAGGGCTCAGAAAGGAAAAGATGTGAAAAATGCTCTGTTATTCATAACTGGGTGTTCGTCTTAATTTGTTTGTCCGCGCATAATAATTGCTTTGTTCTGTCTTGAAATTTATCACAAGGCCATTTGATGGACTAGGTTATTGTTTTATATTATGTATCTCAATTATTCTAATTGAGAAGTTGCTGTAGAATCGGAGGTATGAATGATTCTCTGATGCTCTGGTCATTGAGCAGAGTTTTGTGTTTGCTGTTCAGTGTAGTTGTAGATCTCCAGGTGCATTTTAGGCCAATTTTAGAATGTCATTTTGGTAAGTATGTTAGTAGCATTATTATTCATTAAGCAAAGATTAATAGAACTGGCCCTGACAAGGTTTTTTTCAAGGTAACATGTTTTTTTCAGTACAGATTGAAATTTTTTCATGACTTTCTGTTATCAGTTCCAGGGCAAGGCAGTGTGAGACAGTGGAATTTTCCTTCTTAAATAGTACTCAAGTAACACTGTCAAGATTTAGCTGCATCTCTAGAACAATATCCCCTTTTGGGTAAAAACCTTCTTTAGATCATTTGGATGGGTATTTTGACTGTTCTCCTCACGATGAAAACAAAACGTGTGCTGGCCTGGCTGAGTATCACTGCTTTGTGAGTGTGTTTTCACAGGTTGCTGCAGGTGAGCGTGTTGTTTTGTGAACTTTCCTAGATGTTATGCATTATAAAATGTTGGTCTATTATGAAGTGTTTACTGTGTCCCTGGCTGCACAGAAGTGGGAAATAAAAGCTGTTAAAGCTGGGGATGAACTTAATGATCCCATCAGGATTGTCAGTCTGCAAAAATGTGAGGATGGACTCCACCTGCAGTGTGATAGCTGTGTTCAGGTATCTCTGGGTGCTGTCTCATCTCCATGCAGTCAGTTCCTCAACGCAGCCTGTGAGTGTCTGAGCCAGCCCTCAGATCGACATGTTCCGGTGGTGTTTGGGTTTTTAACTATAATGTTGATGGCAACTATGATCTATTTGCATGCCACAAAAATTCTGTGGTTCAGTAGGAAATGTGTGTGCATAAAGGGGGCTGGATTTCATTATAAATGGTATAGAGGGAGTTTTAGAATAAATGTCTCATTCAACAGAGATTATTTTTTTGATTAACTGACTGGTTTCCTACTATGGAACAAACTTGAATCCTTTTTTTAAGTTTATTTCAGAAGAAGCCTAATGGAGGAAACAGCATGTTAATGTTTGTTCTAGACAGTAATACAGATGGAAATAGGTTATTGTCCTTTTTATGATTCACAAGCAAAACACATGAATTTGACAGCTGGGTCTCTTCCCTGTGCAGAAATTTGGAGAACATCCAAATATCATCAAGCTGCTCGATGTTATCCAAGCAGAGAATGACAAGGACATCTACCTCATCTTCGAGTCCATGGGTGAGACTCAGTATTGCAGCAGCCATTTAAACCCAGCCTCTCTTAGGAGTTATCCTTGTTATCACTTTGATAGTGGTGTGATATACATGATATATATGAATGTTTGTGATACTACTGATATTTACCGATGTAAATCTATTACTGGTATAATGTATTACAGAGACAGATTTACATGCTGTGATTAAGAAGGGGAATTTGCTGAAAGACATCCACAAGTGTTACATTGTCTACCAGCTCCTGAGGGCAACTAAATTCATCCACTCAGGGAATGTTATTCACAGGGATCAGAAGGTACATTTTGGTCATGGTCTGTATCCTTCACTCCAGTTTTGTGTTGAACAATAAATAAAATCACAGACTGATTTGGGATGGAAGGGACCTTCAAAGCCCATCCGTTCCCACCTCCTGCCATGGACAGGGACACCTTCCACTATCCCAGGTTGCTCCAAGCCCAGTCCAACCTGGCCTGGAAAACTTCCAGAGATGGGGCACCCACAGCTTCTCTGGGCAGCTGGTGCCAGGGCCTTACCACCCTCACAGGGAAGAATTCCTTTGCAATATCCCATCTATCCCTGCCCTCTGTCAGTGGGAAGCCGCCAGTCCTGCTTGTGTTGTCCTTCCAGACCCGTGTTCAAAGTTCCTCTCAAGCTCTCTTGGCACCCCTTTAGGCACTGCAAGGAGCTCTAAGGTCTCCTTTGAGCCTTTTCTCCAGGGTGAATACCCCCAGCTGTCTCAGCCTGACTCCATAGGAAAAGTATGAAGAAATATACGAGACTAGTAAAACAACCTTGATAATAATCTTCTGCTATTCAGAGAGTAAAAGGCTAATTAATTCTCCTGTGTTCAATCCAGCCTTCCAATATCCTGCTGGATGCACAGTGCTGTGTGAAGCTGTGTGACTTCGGCCTGGCCCGTTCCCTGTGCCAGCTGAGTGAGGACCAGCCCACCCCTGCACTGACCGAGTATGTGGCCACACGCTGGTACCGAGCCCCCGAGATCTTACTGGCCTCTCGCAAGTGAGTGAAGGGATGGGAGCCTGGGACTTCACCACTTGCAAATTTTTTTGTCTAAAAGTCTTCAGTTTTTTAATTTTCAGTGTCATGTCACCAGTCTGTTTGCTCAATACACAGTTAAACTTCTGTGACATAAAAACCTCTCATGAACATGTACATGGCCTTCTTGTGCCCTTAGACTGTGAGTGTATGTACATGAGCAGTTCATCTGTTTGTCACCCTTTCTCCCACCAGACTTACTTCTTCTCCCTTAAACCCATAATTTTATAAAATTTGCTTGAGAACTTAAGTCCTCTTTTCCAAATTGAAGCAGTGTTTTTTGATAGACCTTCATGAAATATTCCCTAACCAGATTTTGAACCAAGTACCTGTCAGTCAGGCTTATGGAAAACCAGAAAAGTAAATAAATAGATGCTGGGGTAGTGTCCCGAATTTTAAATATGGATGTTTTGCAAACTGTCCTATACCCATTGTTTGGCATTTACTTTGCTTAAAAATGTAGTTCTTAAGTAATTGTAACACTTTGTGCATACACTATGACCAAAGTCAATTGTTTCCAAAGAACATGTATCTTCATTCTTGGTCATATGAAAAGGCTATAAAACCTTGTTCTGGCATTACCTTTAATATATTACTTTGTTCTGGCATTTTCCTGTAATGTATTTCCTTTTATGGCTTCTTAGACTAGACTTTGAGTAGGATAAATCTCCTTTCTGTTTCACGCATGCCAGTCTCATGATACCCAAATGTTACTCAACTGATAGTTCAAACCTGTGAGCATTTACATCTGAGAAGTCACCAAGCATGCTCTCTAGCAAATAAATCAATGTAGGTGATGTGAATACCAGGTACAGGAAAATATTTGCTTGATTTAATCCTACCTCTGTTCTCTTCCTGTTTGTAGTTACACTAAGGGTGTAGACATGTGGAGCATTGGCTGTATTCTTGGCGAGATGCTGCTTGGAAAGCCTCTTTTTCCTGGGACATCAACAATGAATCAAATAGAGCAGATCCTGAGGGTCATCCCTGCTCCGTCCCCAGAAGGTAGGACTCTGCTGCAGGGAAAGGTGTCTAGAGAAAGGGTTAAGAGTGGAAGAAAGCAGCCTGGCTGGGTCAGGGAAGAAGGTATCTCTTATTCATTCTGGCACCTTTCCAAAGAAATGAAAGTTTTCATCTTGAATGTCAGAGGAAAATAAGAAATTCAGATATCCTGGTGCTTCTGCATCTGTTGCTATGAGAGTGCAAGTTTATGAAGTGTATGATTTATAAATAGGAATTCAAAAATCAGCTTAGAAAATTTGTAAGTAAATATTCCATCCCCCTTCCATAGATCTCTGACTGAGTTTTATGAGGATAATTTCCTATGTTAATATCAAATATTTGCTTTCCTTCATAAACTGTGTAGCTCTTCTAATCCTCATCTTGGCAGTAACAGTATCTTTTTATTATTGCAGATATTTTGGCTCTGCAGTCAGAGTACAAGGCCTCAGTTATTAACCACATGAGTTCCCGGTAAGCTTGAGGTGTTCGTGTGTCTTGGATCATCTAATGTAGGACCATGGAATCATGGAACCACAGAATAGTTTGGGTGGGAAGGGACCTTAAAGATCATCTCATTCTACCCCCCAACATGGACAGGGACACCTTTCACTAGACCAGGTTGCTCCAAGCCCCATCCAACCTGGCCTTCCAGGGATGGGGCAGCCACAGCTTCTCCAGGAAATCATTGCAATCCCTCACTACCCTCACAGGGAAGGATTTCTTCCCAATATCCCATCTAACCCTGCCCTCTGGCAGTGGGAAGCCCTTCCCACTTGTCCTGTCACTCCAGGCCCTTGTCCAAAGTCTCTCTCCAGCTGTCTTGGAGCCTCTTGTGGCACTGGAAGGGGCGGGCTCTAAGTTGTCTCCTTAAATAGAAATTATTTAAAATATGAGTAAGATTTGGTGCTTAAAACTGATTTTTTCAAGATACTTTCGTCTTCATTATGTTCACAATTATATTTAGGATTTCAAAATGCAAAACCAGATTTTCTCTGTAAATTACAGAGAAGTATGTTTCTATGATCTCAGGTCTAGATTTGTGGGATAATGGGGCTGGAAAGTGATGAACTTTAAGGTCCCTTCCCAGCCAAACCATTCTAGGATTCAGTGATTATGACACACACTTTGTGAGTGAACTCGTGTCTGTTGTCACCTTGACCCCAGAACTGTCATTCCTGCCTTCACTTGGGAATTAAGACACTGAGAGCTCGTATCATTGTTTTCTGACTTCTAGGCAGCGAGTAGCATTTGAGGAGATTTTCCCATCCTCTACTCCATTGCCTGCCTTGGATCTGCTGAAGAAACTTCTGGTATTTAACCCTGACAAACGGCTCACAGCAGAGGAGGCTCTGCGGCATCCTTATGTGAACAGGTGAGAGTGACACCGGTATGGAGCTTCCCCAATGTCTTCTGAGACATTACAAACCTGCTCTTGTCAAAAATTTTCTTTAAATGCGTTACAGAAAAAATGGCAAAGCTAATTCTTTTTCTCCAACTCTATTTACATGAGATTGTTTAACTATCCTGTTTAAATTTTAATAATCTGTTTCCAGTCATTGAATTACATGATGTGTTCTCATTTCCTCAGATTCCACTGTCCTTCTAGGGAGCCCTCTTTGGATTTTGATGTGATCCTTCCTTTGGGTGATGATGTCCAGCTGTCTGTGGCAGAATATCGAAATAAATTATATGAGGTACTTTCATCCTATTTTCCCAAATCCTAATCCTCCAGGTAACCTGCCATTCTTGCACACACTTAACGAATTCTGTCATTGTCTTGTCTTTGTGGTCTCCTGGGCTTTTGATACCTGCTGGCCCAGTTACACCTTGGTGTTTGATCGGCCAGTTCCATACTGTCGTAATCTTTGAGAGACCTTTACATGTTAAATTACCACATGGCAAAGAAAAATCTCTGAAGCATGATGTCTGAGAAAGACAGAATGGTTTGGGTTGGAAGGGACTTTAAAGATCAACTATTATACTTGTTACTTACCCTGTAAAATAAACTGCAGATATTTTTAAGTATTCCTCTTTGTTTTGATGTTTTGTTTTTCGGCTGTATTGCTGCATTAAGTCTAACCTGCTTTTCTGTTCTGCAGATGATCCTTGAAAAGAAGTCAAAGAGCCTTCCAAAGGAGCAAGGGCAGAGAGAAAACATTCAGCTGAGCCAGTCTGAATCCAGCACACTTCTCTCAGGTTTCAGCTCAGTGGCTGTACCTACCAGGAAAGGCCAGCAGGAACCAACACCCCCTCTTCTAAACCCTTCACATGTGCACACTGGAGCCACAGCTGGGGTCCAGCCAATAGGATCCAGCCAGAGCAAGGATTTGGCCAGAACTGTGTGTCAGAGGTCACAGACTAGTGTGATGATGTACAACCCCATCACACACACCACTGTGCAGAGTAGGTACCACCCTCCTACACCGGGAGGTATAATGCGCCTTGGGGTATTGTTGTGGGGAAGAGAGAACGAGTGGTGTAAAAGAAATAAGGGAATTTGCAAACTGATGCAAGTTTGAATTTGGTAAAATGAGGGGGTGAAAGTGTGGGAGGGAAATGACATGAGAACAAAACATTGTTGAATGAGTGTTGAGTATGGGACTGCTCCTGCCTCAGTCAATGTGTTCTGTGTTCTTCCAATTTTCCTACTTTCTCTCGTGTTTTTCCTTCTGCAGGAAATGCAAATCCTGGTGCTGGGATCAGGAACTGTTCTGCACCACCTCAACAGTCCAGAATCCCCAACAATGGGAAACTAGGGAGACAAATCACACAGCCAAACACTCGGCTCTCTCCTACCAGTGTGCAGAGCCTTTACAATGTGAGTAGCTTAACTTCTAACCCTTACTTGTGGTAACCTGCGTCACAGCAACTCCCTGTAGTGCTCCAGGCCGAGTGGCTGGAACGCTGGAAAAGGTCACCTACTGGTGCTTATGATAGCAGCTGAACATGAGCCTAGGTGTGCCTAGGTGGGCAAGAGGCCAATGGCGCCCGGCTTGTACCAGCCACGGTATGGTCAGATGCCCAGGGCAGTACCTGTCCCCTATGCTGGTCCCTCAGCTGGACACTGCTGAGGGACCTCCAATCCTGGGGACAAGTTTGGGCTCCTCACAAGAAAGGAGGGGCCACATTGTGGGGCTGGAGTGTGTCCAGAGAAGGGAACAGAGCTGGGGGAGGGTCTGGAGCAGCAGCAGTAGCTGTAGAGGAAAGGAGGCTCAGGTGGGACCTTCTCACTCTCTGCAACTCCCTGACAGGAGGGTGCAGCCAGGTGGGGGTCGGGCTCTGCAAGTGACAGGATAAGAGGAAATGGCCTCAAGTGGTTCCAGGGGAGGTTTAGGTTGGATATTGGAAAAAACCCACCTGCAAAGGGCTGTCCAGCCCTGGCACAGACTGTCTCAGGGCAGGCGTGGAGTCCCCATCCCTGGGGAGATTTAACAGCTGTGTGGATATGGCACATGTGGAGACATGGATTAGTGGTAGCCTTGGCATTGCTGGGAGAGCAGTTGGATCCAGTGGCCTCAGAGGGCTTTCCCAGCCTCAGTGATTCTGTGATTTCATGTTTCTGCATTTCTAATGAATTGCTGTTGCTGAGCCGTGAAGGTGTCGGTCCTGTCCTCTCTGCTCCTCCCTCTTCCCTTCTTGGCCATGCTTCCTTGCAAAAGTCCTTACTCTCACTGCGTTCTTTAATGACCTCTTGCTCCTGCCTTTTTTTCTTCCTGAGCTGGCTGTCTGCTGCCTGGTGACTGCTGGCACCTGCAGAAGTGATGGGAGGAAGCTTATGACAGAGGAAGAGTACGGAAGGAGGAACCACAGATTCATAGAATCACAGAATCACAGACTGCTTGGGTTGGAAGGGACCTAAAAACTCATCTCATTCCACCCCTGTGCCATGGTCAGGGACACCTTCCACTAGCCCAGGTTGTCAGAAACTTTCAAGCATGTCCAGTAGCACACTTGCAACCCACCATTCAGCCCCTCTGATTTGGAATCCCTTCCAAAATGTTTTGAGAGTGAGAGAAGCCATTTATTCCCCAAGATGGGATTGTGGAGCTTGCTGCACATGCAGGTGTACACATGACCAATGCATTTGGAAGAATCTTTAGGGAATTGTGACCAACTTTCTGTGACAGGAAGAGGAGAAGAGGGAGAAGATCAGCCTACAAATGCCCTGAGTTTGTGTTTGTTTTTTGAGAGGATAATGCTGACCAAAGCCCAATCTGTGTCCTATTTGCATTCCAGAAAGCTGATTCCAGGTTATTAACTTTCCTTGGCTTTTCTTTCTCACACAGAATCCCAGAAACTCTCAGTGTAACAGCAAAGATGTTCGTCCCCTTGTAAAGCCCAGTAAAAAGATGTTTCAGATCACTGCAAACGTGGGAGCTGCAGGTGATCCAAGGGCATCAATGGGCAGCTACTCCCAGGCCTACGGAACCATCAGTAAATCTGCACTGCAGAGTCTTCCAATAGCAAAGGCCTCTGAAAACCCTGAGCAGTGAATGTGGAGATGTTCCAGACAGGTGAAGTACAGCTCATCCCTCAGCCCCTCACTAAACAAGGGCAGCAGGGGAGAGCAAAATATGAGGAAATGCTTTATTCACTGCATAGGACAATGTCCTCCTTTCCTCTGGACAAGCTAATAGGAAAGGGAGTCCAGCCCCTCTGCCTTCCAGTCTCAGCAGACAAGGACACCGCATGTTTGCTCTCAGACTGTGAGAACAGTGAATGCTGTCAGTTCATACTCCTTCTTTGAATTATTGCGAAAAATCACAGAAAACTGCAATATTCTGATACTTGAGTGATTTTTAGACATATTCAGGGTCCAGGGGAACCTCCTGAAGTTCAACGAGGCCAAGTGCAAAGCCAAGAAAATGCTCTGAGGGCTTGAGCCCCTCTGCTCTGGAGATAGGCTGGGAGAATTGGAGGTGTCCAGCCTGGAGGAAAGAAGGCTCTGAGAAGACCTTCTAGTGCCTGAAGGGGCTCTAGGAGAGCTGGAGAGGCACTTTGGACAAGAGCCTGGAGTGAGAGGACAAGGGGGAAAGGTTTCCCACTGCCAGAGGGCAGGGTTAGATGGAATTTGGGAAGAAATCCTTCCCTGTGAGGGTGGGGAGGCCCTGGCACAGGTTGCCCAGAGAAGCTGTGGCTGCCCCATCCCTGGAAATGTTCAAGGGCAGGCTGGACAGGGCATGGAGCCACCAGGTCTAGTGGAAGGTGTCCCGGCCCCCGGCCCACAGCACGCAGGGTTTGGGACTGGGTGACCTTTAAAAGGTCCCTTCCTACCCATTCTAGGATTCGTCAGCAGTCTGCCTAAATGGTGGATATTTTTTTGAGCAGAACAGGTAACTGTTCTCTGAACACCATGAAGACCTAACTCTTCACAGATAATCTTACAGCCCTTCACTCATTTCTATGACTCTTCTGGGCTACATGAACAGAATCCATCATGGTCTGGTTTTGTTAAAATCAATTAGAAAAGCATTTGAAATAAAGGTGGGTTCTTCTACAATACTTAACAGCTTCTCTAGTGTGTAATATTGTAAATATTTTTAAAATAAATACTTTATATTGCACCACAGAGAATCTTTGTTTTTCAAGCAGCATTTGCTGTGTTGAGAGCGAAACTGCGTATTGGTAGGGCTGTCTTCTTCAATGAATAATTGGTCATTTTTACTGTTTTTGCTTTCAGAAAGCAAAGTTTCATGAGATACTATTGCTGAGACATCGTGAAGGTGTCGTCAGTCTACAGTGGGACTACAGGAAACTTTATATTCCTGTTTCAATGCTGATTTTGGATATGTTTTCCTCATTAACTTGAAGCACTTGTCTCTGTCTCTGAAGTTTTACTCTACCTGTGATAAATGATTGTTATTCCCTCCCAAGCTCTGTCAGCTGCTCATGCTGGTCCAGACCTGTTCCCTCATGAACTGGAAGGTGAAGAGAGAGTGACTTCCACTGTCAAGGAAGTCACTACTTGGCCAAGGCAGGATTTTATTTTAGATGCTTATTTAAACTCAGACTCACCTGAAAAGGCATCCTAAAACCAAGCCCTTCTCCATCAATAGCACCTCAGCAGCTTCTTTTGGCTCAGCCCCTAAAGCAAGTAATTCCCTATACACAAAGGAACAAACCACAAGCAAACCAGACCCTGCAGGCTCAGGAACTGGTAAATAGAAAAGCTGGGCCTGTGCTGCTGGAGATCAGAACCACAGATTTAGGTCAAAACATTGGTTACAACTATTTTTTTGTCTGTAAACCTTCAAAAAGGTACCTCCTGTGTCTGATTCATTGTGAGATACAGAAAAAGAGTAACTTTACCTGAGAAACCACTGGGCTTTAAATACTTTTTCCAGTTAATACTTGTGTGTATGTGTGTCTGTATGTATTTATCTTTTCTGGCCCAAACTCAAGTATTGCATTTTCTATTTTTAATTCTTTTCCGAAATTGGAATAGTTTTGTCTGCTGAAAATATTCCTTGGGTTTAACAGAGACTTGTTTTTAAAAAAAGAGACTTCTGTGCTTTAAGCATGTTGGCATTTTAATTATTTTATTTGGAACATACTGTGATAAGGTTGTTTGATACCACCTGACTTTATTGAGCAAACAGTGCCATGGGAGGCTCATGCTGGATACATTTCTGTTCACTAATCAAGAAGAGCCTTGCCATTGGGGTTTGTAGCCGTCATAGACAAGTTTCTTCCTTGTTTCCCTGTGACAGTCAGTGATTAAATGGAATTAAATAGGATTTCTAGAATCATTTTTTGGTCTTGAAGGTCCCCAGGATTTTGGGCATGAATTTTCCCATTTTCTTGTCTTTGGCATCTGTGTCATATTCCTCTTCACTCGGACTTGTGTGTTCGTCCTTCTTGCAGAACACCTCGAACCTGCTGTAGACTCGCTTCTCCTTCCGCATGTTCTCCATTTTTTTCAGGAGGGTGTCTCTATCCTCCGATGGCTGCCGCTGGAGGTTCCGTTTCTGGCTCCCAAAGCTCTCAGACCTGTGGATGTTGCAGCTTTTCTCCTTTTCCCCTTTTCTTTCCAAGCTTGTGGTTGACCTGGAGAGGTCAGGGTTGCTGGTGGATGGCAGCTGCTTGGCCAGCTCAGCTCTGTTCTTCTGGCTATTGGCAGAGATCTGCTCCAGGATCACCTTGGTGTCATCACGCAAGTTGCTGCTGTACAGGATGTTGGCTGTGGAGGAAGGGAACCTCCCTTGTGTTGTCTGGCTGCTCTTGGGGGGGAGTGGTGCTGTGAATTTGTGGGATTTTTCTTCCTCCATCGCTTCCTGGCAGTCCCCTATGGACGATCGTTTGAGCACCACTGTCTGCTTGTCACACTTCCCGCTCTCAGAAGCGGGTTCCTCCTCCAATTTCTTTTCACCTTTTGGGTTCAAAAGCTGCTTCAGCCGTAGTGACCCTTTTCTTAAAAACTCCATGGGATTTTGATCTTGTTTTGAACAGTCTTCCTCAGATTTGTTGAGAGAACTGTCAGACCCTTGACTTCTAGACAGGCTTTCTAGAACTGAGGATGTAGTACTTGTCCTAACCTGTGGTTTCTTCATTTCTGTGTTGACTAATTTTGGAGTGTCTTCTCTGAAGGTCACTCTGTCCTTCTTCTCTGGAAGAGCCAATTTCTGAGTGTCTCCTACAAATATCAGGCTCTCCTTCTCTGGAAGAGCAGGTTTGTTCTCGATGGGGTAAAACCGGGATGACAGCTTGTCCACCTTAGTGCCAAGATGTGCCAGGGGATCTTTACTCAACGCGTCCCCAAGCTGGGGGGTGGATGAGGCCATTCCAAATGCTCTGTCCAACTCTCCATGCATTTTGTAAGTACTGCAGGAGTCTTTGGAGTCCAGCACCCTGCTCTCCAGAATCTTATACTGCACAGATTTGGTACATTTCTTCTCCGTATTCTGTGATTCCTCCTGTAGGTAACCTGAAACAGCTTTGGTGTGGGTGACTGTGCCCCGTTCCGTGTCCTTGCCCACAGCTTTGTACTTCTCCAGCAGCTCAGCCACTTTGGAGGAGGCAGCCGTCTTGATGGTTTCATTGTCCTTTGTTAACTCACTGGACATTTGCTCTTTTTGGATCATCTGCACCTTTTCTATTGTGGTGTTGGGCTGATCTAATTTGGCAGCACTGAAAATCAGAGAGGACCTGAGCCTGGAGCTCCTCTGGATCAAGGGATTTATCCTGGACCTGAAAGCATCTGGTTTCATTATTGAGGTTTCTTCACCTGCTCTATCAGGATCTGAAGATTCTTTAGCACTGTCAATTCCCAGTGGCTTGCTATTGAAAGGCATGGGGGATTTGAAGGCTGGGACGAGGTCAGTGGGGTGCTTTGTGAGGGGATCCCCAAGAGCATCGTTATATGCCTCGGACTCCATCGGCATCGGGAGCCCTTCATCTGGTTCAGACTGGTACGCACTGAGGTACGAAGAAATCCTCCAGTTCCGTAACCCTGTTCTGTTTTCCTGTGTGTTCTTGTCGTCATCCTGGTCTTCATCCTTGTCCTGTAGGAACAGGCGCTGCTCCAGGCTCTGCTTCTGCGTGGGAGAAGTCTGGCAAATGAATTTCTGTCCTATATTCTGCCTCCGTAACATCATTCCCATTGGGCCATTGCCCGCAGGGTTCAGCTGGTCAGAGCCGTGTCTCACCTCCCTGGAAGAATTTGAGGGTACGTAATCCAGCCGTAAGGGGAAACCCTCCTGTGGGAAACTGGGTTCCAGTTCAGGGTATCGGGGTCCCTCTCCATAGTCTTCCAGTTCATTGAATCCTGGCCTCCCCCCTCGAATCCTCTCAAAGAATCCCTGAGGTCTGCCAGAAAGATGGGGATGTTCAAACTGGTACTGGTAGAACTGGTCCTTCTGGAAATGACTGGATTGGATTTTGAACTCGTCCATGTTGTTCATGAACATCTGCCGGGTGTACTGCTTGGCAGAAGCAAAATTTTCAAATGTTCCTTCTGCAAAACTGTGTCTCTTAAAAGCATCCAACTCCAGCTGCTTGGAACGGAGGAAACCCCTGACCGGATCCATCTGGGAATTCTCCATTTCCACCTTTTTATACATCCGCATGGCTGAGCCCTCCACAGTGTGCCGCAGCATGTCATCTCGTCGAAAATTGGAGAGGAAGTACCTGTCCGGATCCACTCTGTCCATGAAGGAGGGGAAGAGACTGTCATCCCTCTGGAACATCAGGGGGCCTTTTTTGGGAAAGAAAGGCATGTTATTGCCAAAGGGAGCCATGGCGAACGTGTTCTCTGCCTTTGCCAAAACGTTGGCCGGAGGAACGAGAGGTTCTGACTGTGCAAACAAAATGCGGAATTCTTCATCAAAGCTGGCCACCAGCTCGCCCTGGAAGATGTGCGCAATGCTCCTGTGAATCTTCTCAAAGGACCACATGAAACTACAGAGAGAACAGAAGTGATGGAGGGTATTACCATCGAGTAACTCAGCTGTACCTATTTTCATTATTAAAGCATTTGCTCACCTGAAGCAAATTCTAAATTTTCTGCTCAGGCAGAAATAGGGGAAAATAACGGCAGAAAAGTCCCCTGCAGGTACTTGTTACACATGACTGTTCCCAAACCTCACAGTTACAGATTGATTTGGGATCACATCTTTGCAGAGAATTTTACACGGCAATAAATGATTTCTGTTCTAAAAAGCCAGTCAGATGTGTCCCCCAGAGTGCGAGCTGATGATAATCCTTATGTGAAGTAGATGTTCCTGTCTTTAACACTGTCAATAATGACCTGGACAACAGTCAGTGTGTACCCTCAGCACCTGGCAGGTGAAACCAGTCCCAGGACCCCAAAGACTGGGGAGATGTGCTGACAGGAACCTCTGAAAAGACAAATTCAGGATCTCAGTCCTGGGGTGACACAATCTACAACCTTTTCACCCACACAGTTTGAAGGGAACTGAACAGAAGGAGCTGAGCTGGAAATGAGGGAGGAAGATGTTCAGTGTTATGGAGTTCATCTTCCCAAGTCAAGTTCTGCTTTTTTTCCCCCATCTGCTGACCGACGGGAAGCAGGGAAGGGACCCCTTATTTTGCCTTGCCTGTGTGTGCAGGTTTGCTGTAGCTGTTAAACTGTATCACAACCCAGGAGTGTTCTCACCTTTAAGATTCTCTATTACATTCTGCTGGGAATCATGAGGGACACCTTTGTAAGGCTTGGCTGCCTGCTGGGGTTAACCAAAACCCTTAGAATTACTGTCTTTTTTTTTCCCCCCACGGATTTTTTAATTCTTTATGTGAAGGAAGCCTGGTTTGGGGTTGCCTGGGCTGAAGGACTTCTTCAGATGGTGTATCTACCGCTACTGCAAAATGGAGTACTTTTCCTGAAAAATTGCTGCTCAGTGTCCTTCAGTGAACAAAATTTTTGTCCCTGATATCCATGTGGAAGTGCCAGAATGCGGCTTTACCAACTCACCAGCCTGTCCCTCAGAATCCCACACTGGTTTGGGTTGGAAGGGACCATCACATCTTTTTTCACTCCCCTGCCATGGGCAGGGACATCTTCCACTAGCCCAGGTTTCTCCAAGCCCTGTCAAACCTAATCTTGAACACTTCCACAACTTCCCACTTCAGAAATGATACAATATTTGAAAGTCCAAAGCACATGAGAGCATGGCAGAAGTAGTCCTGAACAATTAACTTGATCTTCTTGTAAACCAAAAATGATCCAATCAGAACAGTTGTTTGGTACAGCATCAAGTGTGAATAATTCTTTCCAAACATCAGGAAAAAAAACGCAAGGTGGAATCTTATTATCAAGGAATGTGCACTTTAGTCAGATTCTTGTAACTTTTTTCTTCATAAAATTCATTTAAAAATACCCTTTATTCTATTTGCTTATCTTCCACCATGAGAAGTAACTCATGGTAGGCTTTGAGCAACCTGGTCTAGTAGAAAGTCTCCTTGCCTCCTACTACACAACAGCACGGGGAGAAACCATATTAAGCTTTAGGGTCTGTCCAACCCAAATCATTCTGTGATTTTATGATTACATTCTTAGAGCATGGCAGGTGTTTATCCCATCACCCTCTTAATAGGTGAAGGAGAAATTCTTCTACAGGAACTCACTAAAAACATTTATTCTGCCAAAAATGAACACCTTAGCTAGTAAGATTGTTATTCCCAAAAGGATGGTTAATGGCTGATCTCAGTCCTAACTAAAACCACCCACCACTAAAACCATCCATCTCTCTGTTGCCCAGAGAAGCTATGGCTGCCCCATTCCTGGAAGTGTCCAAGGCCAGGTTGGATGGGGCTTGGAGCAGCCTGGTCTAGTGGAAGGTGTCCCTGCCCGTGGCAGTGGAGTGAGACTGGGTGGGCTTTAAGGTCCCTTCAACCCAGTTCTAGAATTCCATGAAATGACATATTGGGAAGAAATCCTTCCCTGTGAGCACGGTGAGGCTCTGGCACAGGTTGCCCAGAGAAAACTGTGGCTGCCCCATCCCTGGAAATGTTCAAGGCCAGGTTGGACGGGCTTGGAGCAACGTGGTCTAGTGGAAGGTGTCCCTGCCCATGTGGGGCTGTGGGGGTGGAACAAGCTGAGCTTTAAGTCCCTTCCCACACAAACCATTCTGTGATTTGATGATTCTATGAGTGGAGGTCAAAGTTCATTTGGTCCAGACTAAGATGCAAATCTTACACTCCTTATGCTATGGCAGATTGTCCCTAGAATGGATCAGATGGGAGCTGAGCACCTTTGCAGCCAGCCCCTTGCACAAAGCACCTGAGCATCTCTGTCTCCAAACTGGACAGGTACCACGGCAGGGCTCCTCACCTGTAGTTGCCACTCAGCACCACCATGCAGTCCACTAGCAAGAACTTCTCCTTCAGGTGCCCTTTGAAGGACATCCCTGTGCGGCAGTAGTAGGTTGGGCCAGACACCGTCCTCACCCTCAGGAACTGCAAACCAGAAAGGCACTGACTCAGATGGGACCCTCATTCCCTCCCCTGCCCCTCCTTCCCTGTCTCCTTTTAACCTCCATCCTGCCACCGGGATTATCCTCCAGCTCCAGTGATTCTGCCTGCAGACACAGTGGTGTACAAACCCCTTTCTCAGTGTGTCTTCAGCCTTCACCCCATGTCGTGCCAGATCTCATTTTCTTCACATTGATCTTTCACCAACCTATGGCCCATTCTCCCCTTTCTCAGGTGTTTCCTGCCATACTAGCCCTCTGTGTCCCAGGAGACATCCCCCTTAGGACACAATCAGGTAGGGCAGGTCTTTGCTCACCTCCACGTAGTTCAGGTTGACTCTGCACTTGGCAGCTGTATCGAGGAAAAGCTGGGAGTTCATTTCATCCAGCAGGATGTAGACAGGCACTCGGCGAGAAGCAGCATCCAGCACCTCAAACAGTAGATCCACATCCGTGAAAATGTCCATCACAATGGCCACCACCTGGAGACAGGATGCAGAGACACGTCAGCCACCTGTGCTGGCTCATGCCCTGACCAACCATGTTTCCCAGCTTCTCACACTCCAAAGCTGCACTGTCCCCATCTCGGCTTCCTTTTGAAACTGGAACTTTCATTCCAACTTCCTTTTGGAACAGGAAACATCCCAATTAAAGGTTCCATTAAGCACTGTGGGCCCCGAACTGGAAAGAGAGTTTCTGTCCAGGAAGGTGCATGTTCTGTGTATGCAGGTGAGGGGAAACCTCCCCGGCTGTTCCCCGACTCATCAATCCAATGATTCCATGAATTTTTTGGCCATGTAATGACACTAGATGGTGTATGGAGCTGCTCCCCCCACTCCAGCATCCACATGCCATTTTTAGGTAATTTCCTGGCCAACATTCAGGCAGCCACTATTCAGCTGCATCCACGTGCTGGTTATATGGGAAGCAGCTTCACAGGTCTACCTTCCTGTCCTTCCCAGCTCTGTGAGTATAAATACTTGATGGAAAGGGTGTAAGGAAGGAGGAGCCAAACTCTTCTCACTGGTACCCAGGGAGAGGACAAGACACAAACTGAAACACAGGAAATTACAGTTCAGTTACAGAAAAGCCTCTGGGATTGTAAGGAGACCATGAACATGGGAACAGGCTGTCCAGAAAGGTTTAGTCTCCACCCTTGGAGATGCTCAAGGACACAGCCTGAGTGACCCTCTCTAATCGACCTCCTCTGAGCAGGGGGGCTGGACAGGACCAGCTCCAGAGGCCCCTTCCAATCTCAACTGTTTTGGGATTCTGTGAGCTCTTGGTGTATTTTAGCATGGCCTTGGACACCGTGCCACGAGAGCAGAGCAGAGACAAGCTTTGGTGCAGTCAGTGGTGGATTTGAATCATCCTGCTCCTTTGTCAGGTTCTGGAAGCAAAGTTAAGGGAATTGGCAGAGGACCTGATGTTGCTCAGCCTGGAGAAGAGAAGGCTCCAGGGAAACCTTACAGCCCCTTCCAGGGCCTAAAGTGGCTCCAAGAGAGCTCAAGAGGGACTTTGGACAAGGGCCTGGAGTGACAACACAAGGGGGAGTGGCTTTATACTGCCAGAGGGCAGAGTTAGATGAGATATTGGGAAAAAATTGATCCCTGTGAGGGGGATAAGGCCCTGGCACAGGCTGCCCCAAGAAGGTGTGGCTGCCCTATCCCTGGAAGTGTTCAAGGCCAGGTTGGATGGGGCTTGGAGCACTCTGGTGTAGTGGAAGGTGTCCCTGCCCATGGCAAGGCAGGGAGAACTGAAGGAGCTTTAAGGTCCCTCTGACTCCAACCACTCCATTATGATTCTCTATTCTGATGCTTCTCTGGCACATGTGTGATTTTACCTCTGCTCTAGCTGGGCTCTCCCTCTCTTACCTGCTGTGCTGCTCGAATCATCCTGCGAGCCTCCTCCTTAATGCTGGGGTTGTCTGGCGGGGGTGGCTGCACCAGTGTTGTCACCTCTGTTCCCCTGAACCCAAAGACCATCGGCCAGCCCAGGTCAAGCTCAGGAACGGCAAGATCTGAGTTCATGGGCCAGTAAGTCCCGGAGGATCCGTCCATGTCATTGTCCCCCGCAGTGTCTGTGCTGCCCTCCTGGTTGGCGTACTGGGGCTTCTGGAGGTTCTGGATTATGTGATCTACCTCAGAGCCACAGAGGAAATCGGGGGCCGCTTCCTCTGCCAGGAAGCGCTGGTAACTCTCCTTGCCCTCCTCTGTGAGCACATCCAGTGCCAGGCGGTAATACTCCTTGTAGTGGGGGGGAAGGTAGTTGGGGTCGAGGGGGTTGTCCCCCTGTGAGGAGCTTTGGGACCGACGAGCCATGAGGGGAGGGAAAGCTGGAGGGAAAGAAAAAACATCCATAGGAGCGGTGTCATGACAGTGACACATCTTCCTCATAGAGCAAAGGCAAAGGGAAGAGATTAAAAGCACATGGAGCAATGCTGCAGAAAGTTCAATCCAAAGGCACGGGAGCCTAAAATCAGGCAAAGGTGTGAGTCACTTAACCATTACCTTCACAAAGTTAACTGTTTTGGGCCAAAATAAGCAACAGATCAACCAGGCAGTCCTGGGATAAGCAAGGCCCATACATCCAACAGAATGCCCAACTTTCTCTTTTAGGCTGCTGGTTGCTAGGCTTAAATTTATCATTTGTTTTAAAGTCAAGAGCAAAGCTGTAGGTAGTTATTATCTACACTCCATAAAAATTACTTTCCAAATGCTACAAAAGTTATTTACCATGTGTAATGTGGCCCTAAACCAAAAGTGCATGCCTGAATACAAGGGCACCCTCTGGATCCTTACAAATCGGGTGTTATAGCCACCTCAGCACGTGAACAGAAGCAGGCAGTGCATGGGTGCAGGTGAGTATGGGGATGTCCTGCTGGTGTAACAGTCAGAAGGCAGAGGAGTCTTCATGAGATGAATGAAGAAATAAATAAACAAGGGATGTGATCACTTTTCCAGTCTCCTCATGCTGAGAAAAAACAGAGCTGAAGGGACTCACATGCAATATTTGATAATTGTCTATAGGGGATCAATTATTTGAGACTATAGACAAATCTGATTTTACCCCATTTTTGAGAGAAAAGCTTGTTGTACCACAACAGTAATATCTGACTGATCCACAAATTGCTCAAAGCACTTTGGCTTCAGACTCTGAACTAATGTCAATGCTGGAACGTTCTTTTCCTGCACCCCACCACTGAGGTGCCAGCAGAGACTTCCTCATGATCCCCAAAAGAGTGAGTGACTCCTGCTAAGTTATGTTACTGAGTCTGAGTTCAGAAGGTGAGGGTTGCTGCTGTCGTTGTTGCCATCCAACACTTCTGCTTCAAAAATGGGAGGGATTGCCATGGACTGGGAGGAAGATAAAGACTTTAGACTCAGACTATCACTCTCATTAAGAACTGTAAGGATAAACAAGTTTCAAGTTCTTATTCGACCACCTGCCTAGCAGAGCAGTGCTGTGTTACTCCTGCCTCAACCTCCCACAAGCTACTCCTGCTCCAAACTGAAACTCCTGGTGGAGCTGCATGGTACAACAGGAAAAAAGGTCTTAATATAAGAATAGGAAAATCCAACAGGTCCATGTGTGATGTATTGCAACAGATAATCATCTTTATAGTCCTCATATGCAGCTGCCTTTACAGTCTGGATTGTCTGCATTTATCTTCCCACTAATTCTAATTCTGTCTTTTTCCTCTTCAAGTACAGAGCACTCCACTACGTATCTCTGGTGGAAGGTGCCCCTGCCCATGGCAAGGGTGTGGAACAAAATGGTCTTTTTGTATCCAACTCATCCAGATATAAGCCACGATGGAACAATGATCACACAGCAAACTGCTCACAGTGCTCAGAGACAGGAGAGTGACAGTCAAAGAACCAACTGCAACGCTAGAAGGAAGAAGCATCAGAAGAACCCTGCGATACTGCTGGACAATCAAAACAGCAGCAGAAAAATACTGGTAAAGTGGTGAAACAATTTTATATTGATTAATATAATTATTTCACTACAGTTAAAAATGAAGATGGAGAAGATTGAGCTTTAAAGAAGCACCAGGTAGTACTGACTGTTATCTGGTAGGACCACAGAGAACAGCAGCACTACACAGATTCAGGAGGAACTCACAGCCAGAGTGGCCTGAGGATAGGGACGTTTTACTCCTCGCATCCCAAAAAAAGGTGGCACCTGAACTCTGACTCCTCAGCCTAGAGAAGACATCTACAAACTGTGACCAGGGCATCTCCGCTGCCAGGACAAGGACTAAACAGGCAGAAAATTAACCTGGCAGGTGGTAGGTTCAAAGGGACATCAGGAAACACCTGTGCTCACCTGGGCTGATTTGGGAGAACTCTCTCGTTGCTCTGCAGCTCCCTGACAGGAGGGTGCAGCCAGATGGGGGTCAGGCTCTGCTCCCAGGTTTTACAATCAGGAGTCACTTGAGTTCCCCATGTGTTTGTGGTGCTGAGTATATTTGTGAGTAAGCAGGAAAAAATGGTACCAGTGAAGAAGTAAATTTGATGTGAAAGCAAAGTGATCATCATGGGTTTCCCTGAGACACTGGGAGAACATGGATATGGAGCTGGAGGGTGTCCTGGTACCACTGAACACAGCAATAGTGGTGGGTTGCTGGTCTGGCAGGGATGTTCAGGGAAGCCTGCAAGGGGTGTTTGGAGGGGACGTGGAAAACTCTGCACTTAATCTGGGGGGGGGGGGGGGGGGGGGGGGTGGGCAGTATTTCCTCCAAAATAGACCCGCAACTCAGAACTGTGAAATAAAAACCAGAAGTTGTGTTTATGCCACTGTAAGTGTCCGCCCCTGCTCTACACGTGTTCCATGGCTGGGAGCCACCTGGTCTAGTGGAAGAAGGAGGAACAAGATGAGCTTCCAACCCAAACCATCTTGTGCTTCCATGATTCCATTAATTGTTGGCATCCTTTAATTCCCTGGGTTGCAACAAGAACAATACCATGTTGATGAATTCTCAGTTTGCATGAAAAATGCTGGTTTATACATATAAGTGAATAAATAAATAAATACCTATACACACATACAGACACACACACACACACACACACACAAAATTACGGATATTTCATTAATCTTCCAAAATCCTTCCCTGTCAGGTAAAGCAGAAGGGAAGAATTTACCTGGAACCCCAAAGGTTATTTATGACCTTTTGTCACTTTGGTGGGCGTGAGCTGAGTTCAGGTCAAAGAATAAATAAAATTTCTCCTGCTACAGCCCATCTCCCTGAATTCAGATGGATTCTGCACTTAGTTAATGGATTTTTTAAAATTTTGTTTTGGTCTGTTCCAGCTCCTGGGATCACCTGTCTGCAGCTGGCAGAGCCCTGAGGCACTGGGTCAGATTTGGTGTCATGAAGCTGCTGACTGCCAGGCTGGTTCTCCACTTCTGCACCAAGTCACCCACTCTTTAGAAAGCAATTCCTCTCCAAATCAGATGGAAGCAATCACATACCATTTCTGACTGATACTTGTGTGCCAGAAGGAGGTTTCTAAGACACAACTGGCTTTTAAACTCCTATCTTTTCACTTCTCTCTTAACTACTCTTGATCCATTCCGTGTGTGTCCATTGTCCCAGCGCAAGGCTGGATTTGATGGAGGACCAGTTCACGTGCCTCAGGAAACAGGAGATGGATCACTCAGTGTGCCACATTGCCTTGTTATTTTTTTACTCCGGAACTGTGTATTCCATGTTTTTTGTAGGGCATTCCGTGCTTTAAGCCTTGGTTCCTTTTAACAGGAGTAAGGGAACACCATGTCAGGTTTCCCCTCAGAGGGACAGGAGAGTGGACACATCAGTTAGTTACAGAAAGTACTCTTTCTCCCCTGATGGCTGGATTCTCCTTGATCAGGGGCACCTGAAACAACCTGGAGGAGAGTGAGGGGAGACCTCATTGCACTCCACAACTTCCTCCTGAGAGGAAGAGGAGGAGCAGACAGCGATCTCTTCTTTGTGGCGACCAGTGACAGGACCCAAGGGAACAGCTGGAGCTGGATCAGGGGAGGGCTAGACTGGATATAAGAAAAAGGTTCTACACCCAGAGGGTGGCTGGGCACTGGAATGGGCTCCTTGGCAGAGTTCAAAAAGCATTTGGACAACGCTCTCGGGCACGTAGTGTGAGTCTTGGGGATAGTCCTGTGCAGGGCCAGGAGCTGGACTCGATGATCCCTGTGGCCCTTTCCAACTCAGTTTATTCTGTGATTCTGTGCCTCCAAGCAGGGGTTGGCTCCTTGTTTGAACTTCACCTGCAAATCTATTTCCTGCAGCTTCTTTCAGAAAAAGACAAATGTTGTATTTTTGGAATTCTGAACCATCACAACTGTCAAAGAAACTGAATCACAAACTGAAAATATCCAAAATGTAGATTTTCAGCCTGTAACTACTGATGAATAGAGAATTTTACTTACTTATATGCTTGTTTATTTTATTTAATTAGGAATTTAATTTTATTTTAATTGCTGGTCCCAGTTTACAAAATCTTCTGACACGAGTAATGAGGAATCGAGGGAAAAATGAGGATGCTAAAAAGAACAGGGTGTGGCAATTCGCTTGGGGGTCTTTATAATGGGTAACAAATATTCTTTAAAATGGGTAACAAGTTATTCTGTGTCCAGTTACAGCACAGGCACTAAACCATCAGTGGGTACAGGAGAAGAGCTCGTGTCAACCCAGCACCCTGCAGCTGTGAGCAGATGTTTGACATGTTTGGCCAGAGGGGACCCCTGAACATCCCTCCTTCAGTTTTCATGACACTATTGAAAAACTAAGGCCCTGAAGTCCCTTAGTCCAAAAACCCTGTGGTGCACCTCCAGAAGGGAACAGAAAAGCTCAAGCACATCACCAATGTCCTCCATGGCTTCAGTAGTCACAATTTTATCAGAAAAAGCTTCCCAGGAAGAGTGGGCAAGAACTTCGCTGGCACTGGACAGGAAAGGAAAGGAATCCTGCTACATCCTGCCTATATGACCTGGGAAAAAAAAAACCAGCAACTGTTTTAAGCTGGATTTTTTTGAGCAGCACACGCTGATACAGGACCTGAGACATTCTTCAGACCACTGAGCACACTGGCAACATCCCCACTGATCCTGCAGCCAAGGTCCTGGTGCTTTGAGGAAAGAAAAATTCCAGAAAGTAAATTAGGCAGCAAGGGGGGAAATCTCCTTCTTCCCATTGCCAAGCCCTTAGGTCTTGGGAAAGTCACTATAAATAAAGTGCAAACAAACCATAGCCAGGGCAGCAATTGAGGTGTTCACACAGAGGCACTCCATGTCACTTGGGATGCCCGAAGGTACCTGGCCTGGCCTCCAGCAGCTGCTGAGGAGGCTGTGAGTCTCTGCAGGGCTGGTGTCACACCTGCTGTACCTTAGATGCCCAAAGGCACCTCGACTGGCCCAAAACCCCCAAGTTTCAGAACCAGGATTACTCCTCAAGGGTCAGTGACCAAATGTGTATGTATAATGTGCCTATCTGCACCCCCTTACAGGTGATGGAAAATAAGTGAATTATATCCAAGAAATATGGGATAGGATTCATCTTCTAACAGACATGCTCATGTTTGGCCAAATATTCTCTTAATCTTTTTCCCAGACATTAACAAATCAGCCTGCTAAAGCCTCAGTGCTCAGAATTGTTTTAACTCTGAGATTCCCCCTTACCCTGTCACACAATCCGTCCTACCAAGATCCTGCCTAGAACTGTCAATGCTTTATACTGGAATTTACCTAGAGGACGGGAGGCAACTTTGACAGGAGGATGAAATCAGATATTGAGGACACACTCTTCCCTGTGAGGGTGGTGTGGCCCTGGCACAGGTTGCCCAGAGAAGCTGTGGCTGCCCCATCCCTGGCACTGTTCAAAGCCAGGCTGGATGGGGCTTGGAGCAACCTGGTCCAGTGGAAGGTGTCCATGTGGCAGGGAGGTGGAACTGGATGAGGCGTATGGTCCCTTCCAACCCAAAACATTCCATGATTCCTTCCCAATATCCCATCTAAATCCTGCCCTTTGGCAGTGGGAAGCCATTCCCTCTTGTCCTGTCACTCCAGGCCCTTGTCCAAAGTCCCCCTCCAGCTCTCCTGGAGCCCCTTCTGGCACTAGAAGGGGCTATAAGGTGTCCCCAGAGCCTTCTCTTCTCCAGGCTGAACATCCCCAGCTGTCCCAGCCTGTTTCCAGAGCAGCAGGGTTCCAGCCCTGTGTGTCACAGTGTCACTTTTTCACATATTCTAGAAGTCTGTTACCATTATTTGGCATTTCATGCACTTCTCCGCTATCCTAAGCGATCATTCCATGAACTTATGTCCATAAATTTAGAAGTATGACCATTCATGATCAGAACCTTTAGAACCAAACCGGCAAACTTTAGTTCCTCCCCAATAAATCCTTCTCCTAATACAATGGCTGGGACAAGGATGAGCATAGACAGGTACACAGAACGGTGTGGAAAAAACCACAGAATCTCCTGAGTTGGAAGGGACACACAAGGATCATCAATTCAAACTCCTGGCCCTGCACAGGAAGCCCCAAGAATCCCACAGAAAGAAGGTGGTATGATTTCTGTTGCCACTCTCCCTCGCATGCTAATCTGGGCTGGTGGTTGGGTTTTGCAGGAGGAAGCTGCAGGAGAACAGAAGGCAGCTCTGTGGCTGTTTGCAGTAACTCCTCCCATGCTCGGGGGCAGTGGATAAAGGAGAGCACGAAGCAGCTTGTCAGAAAGTTAACAAGTGGTAGATGAAGGCCGATAGAATGGGCTGATGAGAAGCAGGATTCAGTTCTCCTCCACCCGTCTGCCTGGGCTGTGCCAAAGACACTGCACTGTCTGCTGCTGCTGCTGCGCCAGTGCACAGGGAGTCCTAAAGGAGTCACTCCCCTCCTTGGCCAAAAAAACATCAGGAGAGGAACAGGTGGAAAGGAAGGAGCATGCAGGTCTCAGCCATCCCTGTGCTATGATCAAGGGGGGGGGTGAGGAGGGAGTCTCCAAGGGAATTTCCCTTTGGCTTGGCCTGAGATCTGCCTCTGTTCCCACTGGTATAAACGGAAGTGGACTTTACTGGCTGTGATACCTGTCACACACATTCAGTTTTGTGATTCCCAGAAGCTGTCAGACCCCCTTAATAAAGGGAAAAGTCAGATGTGATCACAGCCTGCAGATTCCTCCACACAGAAAAACATTCAACCATATGGAATATTTAATGTAAGGAAAAGTGGCTGACAGATAAAGCTGGGGGTAAAAACTGTCCCTTTACCTCTGGATTCACTGTAAGAGCAGAAACTGGGAAAAGCACGAACCTGTTGACTTGGGCAGCAGTTGGTGTCTGCCCGTATTATGTTCCATTTCAATAGACTTTTACAGTTTTTTTCCTAACAGAGCAGCAGGAAATCACAGTTTCAGCCATGCTGTGATCACCACATAGCCCTACAGATTAAAATCCATAAATGAAAGGACCTGCTTTTCTCCAGAGTCTTTGTGCCAGGTGTGAATCAAGGGCACTGGACTGTGTTTGCCCAGTCTAAGCAAAAGGGAACCGGCTCAGTGTTACCTTTCTCTCTCATCTGCTGTGCCTGGTGCCAGCCCCACTGATGCCTCAGCACCTGGGGCTGGCTCCATCTGCCTCCCTGGTGCTGACTCCAGTGCTTGTTGTTACGTGTTCTGCCTGCACAGCCAGTTCCCAGGCTGCCTCGCTCAGGTGATCCCTTCTCTGGCTGGACCTGCTCCGCTGCTTTGGGACACTCCCAGGAGCTGAGGCTGCCGAAGGCCTGTAGGCACCGAGGAAGAAACTACCTGGGAGGAAGCAGGGCTGGATCCCTGAGTCTGGAAAGGGCTGGGAAGACCTGCTCTGTTCCCCAGACCCCTTATGTGCAAGTACAGGCACAGGTTCCTGGGCTTAACCACCCCATCTTTTCACTGCCCTGGATACCACCAAGAAAGGAAAGGCAGCACAGACTATTCTTTAGCCCACACTCAGCACAGCCAGCCACAACCCCTCTGTGCTATCAACACCTGAAGGACTTCCAAACCATGGGCAAGGAACGAATCAAAGCAGGTCTGATCCCTGTGTCGGGCCCCACCTGGCCCGTACACTACATTCAATGGTATCACTGACATCTCTTAGGGTGAGCTGTGAAAAAAATTAATGTTTCCAAAATGTCTCAATACATGAATTTTACAAATCAATTATTTAAAAGAAAATATTTGCCCTAAAAAAAAAAAAAATAGGAAAGATCCTATGCAAACAGACTGCTGATGTTCTGGGAGGGTTGGGTTTAGGAGAGGACAGCAATGCCTGAGGGAAAATGACTGGAGCAGACATAGTGACAATGAGACATGGAAAGTGTTAGTTTGCTCTCAAGAAAATGTTGTACTTGGTAAATGATCTGGGAAGGGACCTGTCTCCTGGAATATGGTTTAAGGTGTGGGGCTTTTAATTCTGCAGTGTGTGATGGAAGGACAAGCCAGTGCCTTCTGATCTTGCTGCAGAGGAAGAACCTGTATGAACAGCAGGACATGCTTGTCCTCTCCAGAAGCCGCTCCTGCATGTGCTCATTTTCCATCCTACGGGTTGGACTTCTCCCGAAAAGGATCTCTCTGGTTAAGGCCTCTTACTTGCCAGTCTCACAGTGGTGCAGCATATGTAGTTTTGAAGTGTAGCCCAGAATTTCCTACTTTGGCCAGAACACGTGGCCATGGAATCGTACAGGAGCTGGGGCCAAGAGGAAGCTGCACAGAGAAGCTGTGACTGCCCCAGCCCTGGTAGTGGCCAAGGCGTTGGATGGGGCTTGGAGCAACCTGGTCTAGTGGAAGGTGTCCCTGCCCATAGCAGGGGGTGGGACGAAATGGTCTTGAAGGTCCCTTCCAACCCAAACCATTCCGTGACTGTGTGATAATGGATGCTGGACACCTTCCCATGAACTGCTCTGCTCACCACGCACAGCTCAGGCACATTCCTCACACCAGGACAGTGAAATGTGGGCAATAACCTGGATTAGACTCTTTTTTAGCAATGACTGCCTCTGCCAAGTCCTAATTATTTTTTTTCTCTCTTTCCATTCTCCTCTCTGCATTTCCTGCTGAGTCTTACCATGTTCTCCTTCTCAATGTCCTCTTCAGGCAGTAGGCTCAAAGTCTGCGTTACTGTCAAAATTTCTGGCTGGAATTTGTTATTCCTGTTACAGTACCATATAATGCCCCTAGACCTTCTCCTTTGGTCATCTGACCAGCTGATCACTCCATGTTAATCATCTGAGTGAATGTCACCCCATTTTTTAGTCTGGATGGTCTTACATAGATCTCAGTCATCATGAAAAAAAAGACAATATGTCTGCCTGCTGCAGTCTGGGAGTTTCACTTCAGAAGTTTTGGCCATTAGATGAGAACTTGCTTCAATTAATCAATTATTCACTGAGCTTCCGGAGATCACAGCTGCACTTCCCATGTTCATACCCCTGGCAGCTGACCCTGCTAAGTGGCTCCATGAACTCTTTCTGTGTCTCAGGTGAGTAGTGAAAGCCCTGAACACTATAGGCTTGTAGTCGAGTGGAACTGGGAGCCTGGTCTGCACCTCTAACACCCACTGGACTCTCACTCATCTCTGCTTACTAGGGCAAGGGATCCCAGAGAACATTCTTTGCTGGAGAATCAGGAAAGTGGCCAGACATTCAGAATATCCAGGGGATCTTTCTGCAGGCCAGAGGAAGGGAAAAGTGGCAGAAGAATTACATGTTGTAATTTTCTTTGTGAAGTGGTTACTGAGACACCTGTCAACGTGTCCCAGAGTGGCAGCATGTGAACATGTCAGCCTTAACTGTCCCGTGCAACAAGGGTACAGAACAGACAGGGAAATCTGAGCTGTGGGGAGTCACCAGCACAAAACCTGATGTTTACAGCAGCTGGAAATGAAATGTCATCCTGCATGCAAAAGGTGTCTCTTAGAGAGCAGATTATCTGAATAATCATGCAATCCTTTGGGTTGGAAAAGCCCTCTGAGACCCTCGAGTCCAACTGCTCTCCCAGCACTGCCAAGGCCACCACTAACCCATATCCCCAAGTGCCACAACAACAAAAGCAATGCTCATGCCACATTCACTGTCCTTCAGCCAATCTCTTTCCCTGGGTTTTTATTCAAAAGGTAGCAAGTATAAGGAAGTCTAAAACAGAGAACTTAAAAAAAAAGGACAGCGTAAGGTCTAATTTGGAGAAGGAGAACCACGTGCTGCCCTTGACTTTTACTTCACACACACAGATTTTAGAAATGCACTCATCAATCTCCTCTTACTCATTAAGACTACAAAAATCCAGCATATGGGGCCTGATAAGCAGTCCAGATGTGTCTCATGTAACTGTAAAATGCAAATAATTCCAATCCTGCAGGGTTTGGAGGTGAATTTCAATTGCCTGGAAAGTTGTGATTGCCAGAAAAATTATGTCTAGAACATGCGTGAATCTGTCCTGAGCCACGACCCTGCTCTGGCACAAGCACACAGACATTTCCGCATTTATAGTATCTCAGAATCAGAGACCGGTTTGAGTTGGAAAGAACCTTCAAACCCATCTTGTTTCACCCCCCTGCTGTGGGAAGGGACATCTTCCAATAGACCAGGTTGCTCCTAGCCCCATCCAGCCTGGCTTTGAACCTTCCAGAGATGGGGGAACAACAACTTTTTCCTTTAGCATGCAATTTCCCCTAAACCGTAAAAAGAGCAAGACTTCTTTTTTCTCCCTCAGAATACTCCTATTGCCAGGTCACAGCAAATCCAACTCTCTTTTTACCCCTAAAATGCAACTGTAAAGCCCCTCAGGTAAATGGGAGTGAGACCAAAATGAAAACAACTTTCTCTCCCTAAACTGCAGCCCCCATGTGTCCATCTACCGGGGTTGGGACACACTGTGCTCTCCTGCCTCTTGATCCAGGGAGAGCCTATGCATAGGGAACTGGAAACTGGTGCTTGGTACTGCTGTCACTGTCACTGCTCTGGTTTGGGGTAGTTTGCTGTTACTGACCTAGTTTTGGCCTCTCTTGCAGCTGAGCTTATTGCCGCTTCCACAAATTAGATGTTTTCAGCAGCAGAAGGATGTGAACAGTACTTCTGTTCCTTCACAGGTGCCTCTTCCCTTTCTAACTGTTCTAGGAGATGGAGAACCCAATCCTCAGGCCAGGCAAGATCCATAATTGACCCCTATTGACCTCGGGCAATTTTGAGAGAGCAACACGGAACCATCCCCTTCCTCTCCTCACACACAAATCCTGAGGTGTGTCAGGCTCACACCTATGGAAAACTCAGCGAGTACCAGCACGTGTGCCTGTGCACGCCTGTCCACACACATCTGTCCATGCTCCTGCCTGTACGTGCATGACTGTGTCAGGGCTCGTGGGCCGTGTCAGCACTCGGCTGCACACCCAATCCATGTGAGTGGAATGCAGGGGCCTCGGGAGCTGCTTCCCAGCTCCTTGCCCACCGCAGACCTCGGCCCTCACAGCACATCTGGGGTGACATCCCCTCTGTCCCAACCTCCTGACCACACATCCCTACTGCATTCCTGATCCAAAGAGGAGGCCAGCTTGGGCTCTGTTATGGGGAGCTCAGTCAGGCTGCAAGACTCTTCCCAAAGAATGAGGCTGACTTTCGGAATATCTGCTCCTTAGGGATTTCTCAAAGGGGACGGGACATAATTGTGTGAAGTGTTTGATAAGCAGTTTTGATCTAAGGACAGAAAGGTCCCTTCCCTTGCCATCCCCGACACATAGCTGGGACATTCCAGGTCCCTTCCCTCACCTCTCCAATCCCTGCTGCCAGAACTGGGACATTCTGGATGCCCTCCCTCATCATCCCCAATCCCTGCTGCCAGTGCTGGGACATTCTGGATCCCCCCTTGCCTCTCCCATCTCCTCTTGTCTCTCTCCCTTCTCCCCATCATGGTGTGACTGGAACCTCCTGCCACTGGAGCCTTCCCGCATAGAAGCGGCAATCTCCTGCCCGTGGACTGCCTGCAGAATTCCCTGTCCCAGACGCCAGGTGCTCAGCCCTGTGCAGAGGAGCAAGACAGGCCCTCCCCAGCCCTTGCCCTCCACCTCACGCAGCCATGCAGGTACCCCAGGAGGTATCTGCCCTTCTCCTACCTTCCCAGGAAGACGGGCAGGTGGTGGGTCACTCTCTGGCTCAGGCGGCCATGCAGGTACCCACGAGATCCCCGCCCTTCTCTACCTTCCCAGGTGAGCTGGGGCAGGTGGTGGGTCACTCTCTGCTCACTTGGACGTGCCTGCAACCTGATTCACCTGGGAGCCAGGCGAGCGAGGCTCCACCCAGGGCCGAGCGGGGGTGAGTAAGAGCGAGAGAAAGGCAAACTCCGGAGAGCTGTTCCCTCCCCAGGCGTGCAGGGAGCCAGAGATAAGGGCTGCGCATTCCTGAGCCGCCGGAGGCCTCTCCCTTCCCGTCTGCCCCGAGCCTGTCAGACCAGCTCGGGACTGGGAGCGGGGCAGGGCAGGGCCCCAGCCCCTGTCCCGTCCCGTCCCGTCCCGGCCCTTGACATGGACCCCCACCACAGTCCTGGGCACAGACCTTGGTCCCCAGCCCCGGGGAGGGCCCCTGGGCGCTAGCCCTAGCTCGGTCGTAGCCCTGGGCTCCCAGGAAGGGGAATCTGGGCTCCTCGGGCACTTATCATAGTCTGGGTCTGTTGCGGGCAGACGAGCAGTAGCTCCTGGGCAATGGCACCGTGGCAACAGGAGGAGCTGGGGACAGCGCTTTCTGCCCTGCGGAGGGACTGTGCCCCCCGCGCCCCTGGGAGTTCCGTGACAGGGGGTCTGAGGCCTATACCCGTGGCCTCCTATCTACCCCGACCACTGTCCCCGCTCCCGGAGCCGGGGCCCCGCGGGCAGGGAAGGGTTAAGCGAGATTCCCCGCAGCCCCGGGCGTGGCAGCGCCTGTTCCACCTTTCATGTCCCGGCTCGTCCCGCCCGGCAGCTGCCGCCGCTGCGAGGGCCGGGCCGGCGCTGACTCAGGCGGGGGTGGGGGAGGCGCCACGTCAGGGAGGCGGGAGGGAGCGAGCGCCGGGGCTGAAGGGTCCCGAGGTGTGCGAGGGCTGAGCCTGCCGTGCTGGGCACTGCTGAGGTACCTCCGGTCCGGGAGGCAGCTTTGGGCTCTTCATGAAGAGAAGGGTACTGAGAGGCTAGAGCGTGTCCAGAGAGAGGAACAGAGCTGAGGAAGAGTCTGGAGCACCAGGAGCGGCTGAGGGAGTTGGGGGGCTCAGCCTGGAGAAAAGTGGGTTCAGGAGGGACCTTCTTGCTCTCTACAACTCCATAACAGGAGGGTAGAGCCAGGTGGGGGTCAGGTTCTGCTCCCAGGTAATAAATGACAGGATGAGAGGTCATGGACTGAAGCTGCACCAGAAGAGGTTTAGATGGGATATTTGGAAGACTCCTCCTGAAAAGGGCTGTCCAGCCCTGGCGCAGCTGCCCAGGGCAGTGGTGGAGTCCCCATCCCTGGGGAGATTTAACAGTGGTGTGAATGTGGCACTTGAGGATGTGGGTTAGTGGTGGTCTTGGCAGTGCTGGGGGAGCGGTTGGACTCTGATCATTGAATCATGGAGCAGTTTGGGTTGGAAGGGATCTTAAACCTCATCCAGTTCCACCTCCCTGCCATGGACACCTTCCAGTGGACCAGGTTGCTCCAAGCCCCATCCAGCCTGGCCTTGAACACTGCTAGGGATGGGGCAGCCAGAGCTTCTCTGGGCAACCTGTGCCAGGGCCTCCCCACCCTCACAGGGAAGAATTTCTTCCCAACATCCCAACTAAACTCACCTTCTGGCAGTGGGAAGCCATTCCCTGCTGTCCTGTCACTCCAGGCCCTCATCTAAAGTCCAGATCTCTTGGAGCCCCTTCAGGCACTGGAATCGAGGTAACGATTCATCAGCTGCTTGGCTTCTCTTCCTGTGGACAGAGCACTTCTGCTCTCTAATGGAATGCAGTGTTATCTTTGATTGTTTACATTTTTGACATAATACCTTTTCTGTCATCAGTAAACTGCAAAGTATCTGTTTTGAGGCCCCAAAAATGATGACATTGCTGGTAGTGTCATGGTTATGATATGGCTGTTTAAGGCAGGATTTATCAGACTGAACACTGGTGACTACTACAGAGGTGGCTGCATCAGCACCAGCCATCCCATGCTCATCCCATAGATCTTGGAATGGTGTTGCTATGTACATGGGGGCAATTCAGACCTTCCAGACCAAAAAGATTAACTGTAGCTGAACCCCACTGGATACAAGAGCTAAACCATCTAGCTGATATCTCAGATATAAATTTAGATTGGCTAAGTAGTGCTCCTGGTCTGAAGCTGTGATTCAGAATGAGCTGAACCAATCCTGCCTGTAAGGAAAGCCAGTTTCAGTAGGAGTTAGGGGCTTTTCCCTGTATGATACTGAAATATGAATTGATGAAATCCCTCAAAGTCAGGTCTAAACTGTTTCATTAGTTTTTCTACAAAGTTTCGGTGTGTGGCTTTACAAACCTTTTATTCCTTTAAATAATGATGACTTGTAGTAAGAGTCTAGAATGAACTGTAAAGGAACTTAAAATCTATGTGAACTTTGGCTTTTAGATTCTATCAGCCAGCAAGGACCTGTATGAGTTATTCTGAGATGTTATTACTTGAGGGAAATCCCAGTGAAAACACATTGGCCTTCACAGAGTTTGTGGTCAGAACTACCCCCTACACTCTTGTTTCAGCCTTTATCTCACACCAATTTAATCTACTTCATTAAGTCTCATAACCTGTATTTGACTAAAGTGCTTCTCAGTAATTTAAATACAATTATCACCTTTCAGTCTTCTTGTTATTAAACAGAAAACACTTAAAACCTCTCATTTTCTCTTTTCCCCATTACTTAAATGGTATCTGTGGACCTTTTCTGTTCCAGCTTTTCAAAACTAGCTTTCAAATCTGATTATTGAACAGGATGCTTTTACCTTCAGTTTCACTATTGCTGTATACACAAATACATCGCCAACATTTTATTAGGGTTTTATTAGGGTTTGACTTCTCCCGAGCAACTTTCTGTTGCACTCCTGAGTGAATATTATCTGGAATTGCTGATTTTAAAGCCTTTCCTAATGGAATAAAAAGGCCTGCACACTTCCACTTGGGAATTAGTAATAACGTTTTGCTGCTTTTCTATTTTGAATGTTGGCTGTGTTTATTTTCTTGTATTATTTCCAAGATAATACTGGTTACTTTAGAGCTTCTTCTTTCATTGTAAATGCAATGTACATGTGTAAGTGGTGTTTGTTTGGTTTTCATGAATTACAATGTATGTTTGCATTGTTACACTAGATTAGTGCAGTAATCTGGGTAATTACTGTTTGTCACCAGTGTCTTACTCGGCTCCTTCTGCCAACGGCCCGCAAACAAGGGACACTCGTGTCCCAGATTGATGATGTCTGGATTAATGACATGGGGTAAAACAAAGAGTGTGAAATGAGTGTGAGACCTAATTTCAGATTGTGGCAGCTGTTTCTGCTGTGTCTGCAACTCTTGGAGCCAGCAGAGCACGACAGTGAACCCCCCGAACAGGTGGGCAGCAGCAAGGAGAGCTTTGCTGCACTATTCTCCCCAGGAACCAACACAGCCTACATGTGCTGGCCAGGTCACACTGGGGTACTGCTCTAGCCCTCAGTTATGGCAGTAGCCTGAACAGGAGCACTGCAAGGGGTCTCAGCAGTGATCAGGAGGGGATTGCACAAATTTGTGTCCTCAAGTGCCACAGAACTGAAAACACATGGGGATATGGCACTTGAGCACATGGTTTAGTGGTGAACATAGTGGTGGGACTGGGCTGGTGGTTGGTCTTGATGATCTTACAGGTCTTTTATGACCTTAATGATTCTGTGATTCCATTACTATAAAATTGAAATAATGGAAATCTGACTTGATGGGAGCTTGCCTTCTGGTAGGTTTAGATGGGATACTGGGAGGAAGTTCTCCCCTGTGAGGGTGGTGAGGTCCTGACACAGGTTGTCCAGAGAATCTGTGGCTGCCCTATCCCTAGAATGTCCAAGGCCAGACTGGACGGGGCTTGGAGCAACCTGGGATAGTGGAAGGCATCCCTGCCCATGGCAGGGGGTGGGACTGGATGGGCTTTGAGGTCCTTTCCCACTCAAAACATTCCATGATTCTGTGATTACCACACTTGGCCCCTGGCTCCATCCACCAAGGAGCCAGTGGCCCACTGTCATCACTGTCAGAATGCAAGGAACAGACACATACCTGCCCCAAGGGCGCCACGAACAGAGACAAGGTAATCTGGAGAACAGGAACTCGTTCTCGGAGTCGATTCCTTAGCAGTGCAGATCCATGGGCTCTTTGATAATGGAGAAGGAGTTGAATCTTCCCCTTGACTCCACACTGGTGACTCATCCCAGCTGTCACTCTGGGTTTGATCTGTTCAGGCTCTGCATTTGCACGTATCAGATTATCTGGGTTAAGTGCAGCTTTGCTTTCGCCCTTTACCTGTCTGCTCTGAAGCTGTTAAACATGATCTGCCTGTTTTTATGCCAGCTCAGTATCAAGGAGTCCCAGGCACAGACTGGCACTGAGCTGATTTTTTCTGCAGTGACCACAGGCTCGGTCACTCAACTCACAAGTCCCTAATCCAATTCCCATCCCCTGCTGTGCTGACAGAATAGGAAGAGTGTCTTCGGTGATTGCACGAGTCATTTCCCTCTAGTTCTTCACAGTAACTTTTTATTGTAAAGAACTGTGGAGAAATCTCACATTATTCTAACAAGCAGAACCGACATCTGAATGGAACTCTGGGAGTGGGAACAGGAATGTGGTCTTGCACAGTTTCACTGTTAGAAGTTGTTTGCTTTTTAAAGGAAAGCTGCCTTCAATTAATGGGGCTGATGGGGAATAGTCTGCGAAGAATCAATGTTACATTTATACAGCAGCACTGTTTGGGTACCAGGGCATGAAGGTGTTGTGAAGGTTTGCTGGTTTTTTTCTTTACCAGTGTTCAGCCCTGATGGTCATCCTTTCCTTCTGGGGAAAAACCCAGGAGTGACCTAAGGAAGGAAGGTCCCTGGGATCAGGTCACCTGGCCTTAACCTCTGACCACATCGGAGACTCCCCAGTGCAGACAGGGGGGATTCAGAACATACAGTATGACCTGATTAAGAGAAAATCCAGACCTGCTTGGCTGGGCCAGTAACGCTCCCCCACAGGAACAAGGATATCCAGAGCCAGATCTCATCCCTCCACTGGCAGTGTCTCTATCAGTGGTCACAGGAGTCACATTTTAATTTCTAGTCCAGACTCGTCGCAGTCTGTAACTTCCTTATGAGGGGACAAGGTGCAGACACTGACCTCTTCTCTGTGGTCACCAGTGACAAGATCCAAGGGAATGGCCTGAAGTTGTGTCAGGGGAGGGTTAAGTTGGATAGTAGAAAAAGGTTCTTCACCCAGAGGGTGGTTGGGCACTTGAACAGGCTCCCCACGGCAGTGGTTACAGCACCAAGCCTGACAGAGTTCAAGAAGTGTTTGGACAATACTCTTTGGCACATGGTGTGAGTCTTGGGGATGGTGCTGGGCAGTGTCAGGAGTTGGACTCGATGATCCTTACTCTGTCATTCTGCGATTCACACAAACTAGTACTGTAGCGTGTAGAGAAGGCAAACGAGATTTTGCAGTCAGGTGCACTGTGTGTCTCCTCTGTCCGCCCTGAAGAGAAACAGCATCACTGCACAGCGGGTCCTGATTTAGAATGTTGGTTTAAGGTTATTAAATAGATGAGAATTCAACACAACTGCAGGTTAATGGTTTCTGCAGGCAAAGAACTGCACCTTTGTACTGGTGGTGCGCAGCAGGGGCCCTGAGCCGGTCCCGGAGCTCCTGGGAGCCGTTTGAATCTGCCCGCTCCAGGACTGTGCTCCCGCGATCCGCTCGCCGCCTCCCGTGCTCGGCCGACGCCCCGCCGCGCCCGGCACCGTCGCGCCACGAGCGCGTCACCTGCGGCGTCACCTGCGGCGTCACCGGAGAGCGTCACGTGACGGAGCCGCCTGACCGGGCCATGCCCTGGGCGGTCCCCGCACGTCCCGCTCGGTTCCGCCCGCTTCGGGTCCCGCTCCAGGCCCGGCCCGGCCAATCCGCGCCGGCCCCGCCTATCCCTGCACAACTAGGGCCCCGGCCTAGTGCCAGACACGCAGGTCGTCGTTGTTCATTACAGGCGGCCAGTGTCCGCGTAGCCCTCCGGCCCCTTCAGGTCCCTCCGAACGGCGCCTCTGCCTTCCAGGGAGCTGCAGCTCCTCCTAATTCAGGATCATCCACCAATTTGCTTACAAGACATGGATTCCTGCATCCAGACCATGAAGGCATTGAAGAGCTGGGCCTGAAATGGGCCCCGGCGCGGTGACGGCCATCGGCTTGGCATCGCTCCGCGCACTGATCTCGAGCAGCTGCTGACACCGTGTAGGGTGCGTGCTCCGGCTGTGCCCTGGGCACCTTGTCCGGAAGGATCCTGGGAGAGACAGGGTCCAAAGCTACGTTAAAATTAAAAAACCCATCTACCGGCTTCCCTCAGCCCCCTTGCTGGGTGAGCTCGTCGCACGAGGGGTTGGAAGTGGTTAACAGCTGGTTGGGCAGTACTTGCCCTCTGCCCGGAGAAGCTGTGGCTGCCCCGTCCGTAGCAGTGTCCAAGGCCAGGTTGGACAGGGCAACCCGGTCCAGTGAAGGGTGTCCCTGCCTATGGGAAGGGGGTGGGACTGGGTGATTTATAAGGTTCCTCGGACCCAAACCATTCCATGATTCTATGAACTCATGCTGGGAAATGCTGTCACACATTCCTGTCCCATTGCTCCCAAAAGAAGATTCTGTAGTTTTTAGGCTGCTTTAGCCAGCTAATGATTGCCTAGTCCTTTGTTTAATAAGATGCTCCTTTCCTGTGGTTATGATATGGATAAATTCATAATATTTGGGAATTGCTGAGATGAGGGCAACAATACAGGGAAACATCCATTTAGGAATTCATTGCCATGCCTGTGCCCTGGGAATGTCACTGCCCACTAAAGACCTAAAACTCGTTTCTGTTTGGTCATTGGGTTTTTTGTCTTCCAAAACAAGCAAAATTAAATAACCTTGACTCCTGTCAATGTTTCTTCCATGGAAAATGGCTGGAGCTGCTTGCTTGTTCCTTCCTGTCCTCAGGGAGTGGAAAAATGGGTAATATGAAAAAAAACTCGGAAGTTGTGCCGGCCCACACTTATTTGTGATAGCCTCATGTAGGGACCCCAGGTGGCACTTTGGCTGCACTGACGAGTAAATCCTTCTCAGCTGGATCTCCTGGAGTGCAGGAATTACTCATACAGCAAAAACTGAGGGAATGAAGCAGCTGGGAGTCTTTTAAGATCTAGAACTTTTCTCCAGTGTCTGTTTTAAATTTACTGAGGTTTCTTTTAAAAAGTGGAGATCCTCTGGGAAAGGCTCAGTTAGTATCAAAGGAGCCTGTGTGTTCCATCTGTTTCCATCCCCACGGGTTGGAGTGAGAGTGAGGAACCACTTTGTAATTAAACTTAAGAAATGTCTTCTGATGGCAGCACTGGGACTGTCTTTGTGGACAGTTCAGGTGTCACCAGGTGAGATGGGTGTCTCCTACCACTGTCTAGAGTAATTTGCAGTGAGTGAATCATGGAATCATGATTCTCTGTTTCTCTGACTATCCCAGGATTCAAAGGTGGTGTCTTGTCTCAGTTAAGCTGTATTTGTAGCGTTTACTCTGAGGACAGGGAAGCAGTGAAGTTAACGGTCAATGCCAATTCATGTTTAGGTGGAGTTTGAGGGATTTTAGTTGCACATGTAAAGCATGCGCAGGTTTTGCTTCATCAGTGTGTCTGAGGGCATAAAAGGTAATACATGTTTGGAGTTAATGAAGTACTACATTTGCAGTTAATGAAGGAAAATTCAGCTCCTGGAGGGTCATTCATAGAATCACAGAATCATGGAACCTGAGAATGGTTTGGGTTGAAGGGACCTTCAAGACCATTCAGTCCATCCCCCTGCCATGGACAGTGAGAACTTGACCTTGAAGACTTCCAGGGATGAGGCAGCCACAACTCTGGGTAACCTGTGTCAGGGCCTCACCATCCTCACAGGGAATAATTTCTTCCTTATATCCCATCTAACCCTGCCCTCTGGGAGCAGGAAGCCATTCCCCTTGTCCTGCACTCCAGTCCCTTGTTCAAACAAGGGGAAGTGCCTAAAGGGGCTCCAAGAGAGCTGGAGAAGAACTCTAGACTAGGGCATGTGATGTGATGATTGTATGATCTGTCTTAGAAGAAATGCCAGTGATGAATCAAACACCTGTTTGATTCTCTCATACAGGGGCTGAGACTAAGCAAACCTGACCAGGACGTCAGCCAGTGCTGGATGCAACAGGAGGAATTGCCAGACATGGAGGTACCATGGTGAGAAGGTGAGAAAAGCTCAAATAGTGCTGGTAGGAGTGGCTGGAATCCAGCGGTAGTTCAGGGGAAACCCTGTGAGGGAGGAATGCTGCAGATAACCTGAGTTCTGGAGACCCTGTGGTGCAGAATAGAACAAAGTCCTCAGGTCACTGTATAAGTGACACCGTGTAGAGGCAGGTGAGCAGGGAACCCAGCCAGAAGGACCGTATTTAGTTATGAATGAAGCAAAACTGGCACCAAAGGGGAGGATGTAAAGGCCAATTGTTTTTCTCGGAGAAGATCAAAATGAAGCAAAGGAGGGATGAGCAGAGAAAAGGATGGTCAAAAAATGGTAAAGAGGATCAGAAGATATGCAAATGGTGTAATCTAGAGCATTTCAGGGTACCCATCAGGCAGCCCCGCCTTTGGTCAGTGGAGCCTGGAGCAGGACAATGGACTAAACCTCTTTTCCTGACTTACAATGTGTATTGAACCTGGGTTTGCAACTGGGAGGACTTGGAACGAATGGGCAGGGCATAACCCTGGAGTGGATCCAATGGAAGGATAAATGGATAGAGCATTCTGGTATCACCATATCCGTGCCCATTCCAGGCCTGTTGGCACTAACCTAGAATTGTAGAATGTTTTGGGCTTGAAGAGTCCCCCAACATCATCTAGTTCCATCTTCCTAATATCCTTAGAAAATGTTGCCAGGATGAAATGCCATAGAAATAGTACCCCACAATAAATTGTTCTGTCATGGAAGTGCTCAGTATCCTTTCTGCCCATGCCAGACTCAAACAGATGTTCTCATTGAGCATAATGCTTCCTTCTGCTTTTTTTTTTGCCTGAGTTTTCCTGAATAAACCCAGTTAGAATGTCTTCTTTTGACGAGCAATGTCTTGTGCTGACATTGGTAATGTCCTGCCTGCCAGCATAGTGTTTCATGGTGGGTTATGTCCATTGTTCCTCAAGCTCTGATGCCTCACAGAATTCATCTGCCAAAACCAGGTAGCAATAACAGCACCGTGTGCCCCTGCCACATCCTGTGGGAGAGGGAATGAGGAAGAGAGAATGGGAGGGAGCAGCTGCCAGAGCAGGAGCGCAATGTAGGGTTGCAATGAAACTCCAAATTTATCCTCATTGCAGCTGTTTTCTATGGAATACAGAATTCTAGTTTCTGCATAGAGGGATGTGATCAGGACATGGATGATGTGCTGCTGGAGATGCTGGAGACAAAATCCATTAGAATAAACAGTGAGTTTGGAGTAATTTTATCTGTGAGAAGCTGTCACAATATTGCTGATACAGAGGAGACCACTGGGATAGCTGAAAAAGAAATCTCTGCAAGCCCACCTTTGCAGCAGCTGCAGTAAGGGAGGCTGTGTGCCATGGGAGAAGAGGCGGGGGAAAAGGTCTCTGTTTATAAGAGTAATTGTTCTGTTATTGATTCCTCATACATAATGAATTTTGAGGTAAGATTACATGTTCCTGGGGGAAACATGCACAGGCTGTTTGGGAGGTTCCATCCTCCAGCAGTGCATTGTTGCAGTCTGATGTGTTGCTGATTATGCCTCAGGTAAAATACAGATGTCAATTTTCTGAACACTTATTTATAGCCTGCTTTCACTTCAGAGTGAAATAGGTTGATTTCAGAAACACTAATTACACTCTTTTGTACAAGGTCTGAAATGAGCTTGTGCTTTGGTCACTCTGTGGTGTAACAGGAAAAGCAGAGGAAAACTAAAAGAAGGGGAATGAGGTTGGAGTGGGGGCAGGTAGTGTCTTGTTGCAGAAAACAATGAATTGCCCCTTTATGGCGGGGAGGGGATGCTTGCTTTGTCCTACAGGAAGGGCTGTGGGTTGCTGGGTCTCCTCTGTCAGGAGGGCTCTCTGGGGGCTGGTACAGATTTTGGAACAGGCTTTAGCTTGTGTTTAGGTGTGTGGTTCATTTCTTGTAGCAGGATAGTACCTGCTCTTTGTCCAGGTACAGTCAGGGGCTGTTACCCATCTTCAGCTTTCCTGTGGCATCAAGATGTGATGCACGAGGACACACGGGCCTGGAGCCCAGTGAGGTGGCTTTGCCCAAGGCCCTAAGATGGGCAAACCAAACTCCTGTGGTGGTGGCAGTGGTTGCTGTGGCATGGGAGGTCCTGCATTGCTCTGGCTTTGGGGTCTTTCACTGCTCCATGTGTCACTAATGGTGACTTCCAGCACAGAATCAACAAAAGCTACATGTAGCAGCAGCAAAAGTGGCGCTGAGTTACAACCACAGCTTCATCTCCTCCAGCCATTTGTCTCTAGAAGCAGCTGGTGGGAGATGGGCAAGACTGGAAACCAACATTCTCCAGCCTCCGGTTATCCCAGGTGTTCCAAGGGCCACATTTCTCAGAGCTGAGGAACAGGTAAATTTGTTGTGGTTTGCAGCTTCCATGACAGCCCCTCCTCTCTGTCAGCACACAGTCCTTGAAGAGAATCCTACAGTTATTCCTGCCTGCTATTATATATGGAGGGAATGCAGGGAAGGAACACAACACTGCAATCCCTCACCTTACGTACCAATACCAGACAGGATTGACTCCTGAAACCATTTAGCAGGATCAGAGGGGTAGGCTATGCAGGTTCACACCTGGAGTTGTGTCCAGATATGACATTCCCTACCCCTCTGTCTCCCAGAGCATGTCTGTGAGTCACTGCTGCTACACAAGGCAGTCAGATTCAAGTGTTTCTTGCAAACTTTCCAACCCAGCCAACTGTGCTCTGGTCTTTGCCTGTGCAGCCTTGGAGATCTTTGCATTCTCCCTATATATTGAACTGGGTTATTTCTGTTCCTATTTATATAAAAATCATAGAATCATAGCATGGTCGAGGTTGGTAGGGGTCTTAAATACCATCTAGTTCTAATCCTACGTGAATAATCCCAAAATAAATATCCCTAAATAAACAATTTCCATTGATGATGTTCCTGTGTTTACTTTTTTCTGAAGGGGTAACTACTTCTCATTGCCTAATCAGGATTCAGTTGTGGTGGGTAAATTACACACACTGAGAGAGAAACCTGGTGGTAAACCTGGCCTAAGGAAACTAAAGTGGGGAGAAAAGATACATTAAACCCAGCAAAGGACCCATATATAGAGCCTGTGTGAGGCTTGCAATTCAGACTCCTGAAGCTTCATGTTGACCAAGGACAAAGCTATTCCTGAGGTACCACATGGCATAGCCAAGGCCCCTTTTCCAGCTGTACCTGTCACACAGGTGGAATAATGAGGCTGAGGTCTGGCACTACCTTGTCTCTAGGAAAAGGAAATCCACCCTCTCTTTCCTGAGACTGCTCCTCTTTCCCTGGGGTGGTAGAGCGTGGTGCCCATCCACTGAACCAAAGGAAAACCTGGTTGAGCTACAGGAAATGGGGTTGGTTTTTACCAGTCAAACTATTTTAAAAAACTTTAATAATCTAAACAAAATAGTGTTGGGTCTTGTTTTGGATTTTTTTTTAACAGAGCCAAGTAAGGAAAGCTTGCTGGTTTCATCATCAAGATCAACTGTGTTTCATATTGTTTTTTTTCTCCCATCCCTGAATATTGATATTCTCACCGCTGGCAGTAATTTGGGTGAGCATTAATTTCTGCTTTCTCCCAAAAGCAGGAAAAGCAGGAGCATCTTTGCTGGATTATGCTGTGGGTAACAACCACCACCAAAGTGTTGATACTGAAATTCCAGACTTCACACAGGGCAAACCACTGTGACTAAAGGCTCTAAAATGTAAAGTAAACTTTATTATCCTTGAACCACAAAATAGATTTCTTTGGTTGTACAAATTTCACTAGTTACAGTCTTGATGCGCTAATTTTCCCCTCGGAGTCTCTTGGGAGAGAACGGGAGAGAATCCAGAGCCTGGCACCAGGTACCGCACAGGGAAAGGAGAGAAGAATCACAAGTTAGTCACCAAAACCCAGCCAGGATTGTTTCCAAAACTGCTGTTGTTAAAAAGCAAATGCTAAAATTAGATTTAAAAAGGAAAAGCTCAAATTGCTGATGATGGAAGCAGCTTGCAGCTGCAGTGTGAGATTATCAGAGTTCCCCCTTCACAAGTCTGTAAAATCAAAATATACAGAGTCAGTTAAAATGATCCGCTGGATTTTGGCATGAAAGGAGAGGCTCAACTAAAAAACTGCACCCAAAAAACTGCATCCAGCTCTTTCCTTCAGCAAATGTACAAGCAGATGTGCCTGTCACTGCCCAGCTGTGAGGCTCAAGGTCCAACCCTGGTCTTACTTGGGAGTCAGAGAGCACCAATGGACAGGGAAGGGGATTGTGCCGAGATCGGACCTTCCTCACGGTTAGAGGCAGTGAAAAAAAAAAAAAAAGGGCTGTTTCTCCTCACTAGTGGCAGCAGAGGCTGATGACAGAGCTGGGAGCAGCAGCTGTGACCTCCACATCTGCAGAGCTCACATGATACAGAACCTGCTCACAGCCCTTGTTCCACATGTGGAAACCAGAACTCACACCCCCACTCATTTTTCATTTTCCTTTTTCCCTCTTGCATGGGCAAACGTGCATTTTCCCTGTCCTCCACGGAAAGGGGCCTGAAGCCAATGAGCTGGCAAAGTGGAACTGTGTAGTTATTGCAAGGCACAGGCCGGCCCCATCCTGCTCTGTGGCACTCCTGATGCTCCCTGCCGGCCCCACACCAGGCACCCCATGACATCCCGCTCCACCCCACAGCCAGCCGTGGACACTGTGGACTCCCCACCAGTATCTCCTACGTGTAAGATCCTGTAACTCCCAACCTGACCCCAGCAATGCCACATTCTACCCATCCCCAGTTCCTGAACTCTACCACTAAGGTACCTGCTGTCACACCTCCCACCTCTGCCACCATGTCCTACCCCAGTTATCCTGCTCCCCATTGCTGCCACACACCGCCTAGACCCCTGCTGTGGCTGTCGGCTCCGTCCCATTCCTGCCCCAGCTGACCAGTTCAGCCCCAGTGCTACAGGAGACAGACTCCTCTGACACTCGTGTGCTCGTGGAGCGGCTCACACCATGTGTGACAAAGGGGGACGTGACCATCCAGGGAGGGACCTGTCCCCAGGACAGCACAAAGTCCCAGCAGGAGCAGTGTCCCACCAGGACCAAGGCACAGAGCTGGCACAGAGCTGGCTCTGTTTTCCTTGAGCACAGAGTGTCAGTGGCAGAGGGAGGCACTTTGCTGGAATTCTGGTGGGTTTTTTTCTCTTTTTTTCTTCTTTTGCCTCCAAGCTTCCCATTCCCAAACACTCCCAAAGGGAAGTGAGGTGACACAGTGCAGGAGGTGGGAGAAAATGCTTTTTGGCAAAAGACTGGAAATTAAACAGGAGTAAAGGCAGGCTTCCTCCTGATTCCCACCAGAGGAGAAGCTCCTTTTAACCACTACAAAACCCAAGTTGAGGCAGTAACAGCTGGAGCCCAACACACTCTCACACTCCTACATTCTCCCTGTCCTACCCTTCCCCACACACAATATTTACAGGCTAACAAGCTGCCCACTGTCCTGGCCACCCTTCCTCTCCATCTGTCAGCAGTCAGTCCAGTGTTGTCCCAGTTTTGGGATGTGCCCCAGTGCACTGTTGGGTGAGAAACGAGGGCAGTTCACAGCCTCAGAGGAGTCAGTTGGCCACAGAGCTCACGGGAAGCTCCGGTCCCATCCAGAGTCTGTAGGCAGGGTGGCAGCCTGGTGCTGTCCCTGGAGCACAGGAAGCTCGGAAGGGCTGTGCCAGGCTAGTCCATTGCCCAGGTGTGTCGGGTCACCTATGTGGGGACAGCGGTCTCCAAACTGCGCCGGCTGTGTCGGAGCTTCCGCTTGCTGCTGTACAGGGCCATGTCCTCCAGCGCTGAGGGAGTTGGTGCTGATGGATCCCGTGTTCCTAATGCATCCTCTTCCTCTGGCTGCCCATCCTGCTCCCGGGGAACTGCAACGGCAAGAGATGTTTAGGTCTGAAGACAAAGCACTGGGTTAACTTCGGTAAGATATTGAGAAGAAATCCTTCCCTGTGAAGGTGGTGAGGCTGTAGCACAGGTTGCCCAGAGAAGCTGTGGCTTGCAGCAGCCTGGTCTAATGGAAGGTGTCCCTGCTCAGGGCAGGGGGTGGGACTGGGTGATCTGGAAAGTCCCTTCCTAGCCAAACCATTCTGTGATTCTGTCAGCACACAGCTGGCACAGTTAATGCAGATGTTAAGGCTATCATAGGATGACAGAATGGTTTGTGTGGGAAAGAACCTTAAAGCTCATCTCATTCCATCCCCTGCCACAGGCAGGGACACCTTCTACTCGATCAGGTTGCTCCAAGCCCTGTCCAGTCTGGCCTTGAACACTTTCAGGGAGTGTTCCAGGGTATTCCCAGGTGCTAGATTTGGGACAGCACTGGTCTCAGTGACTCACAGTAACCCCGTGCCCAGAACTTTCTGGTGACCTGTAGCTCATGTAGTGACCGCTGTTGATCCTGGGAAGAAAGTGCCATGCGTGAGAAGACACCTGCCTGTAACACCCATCATTCGCTCAACATGACTGGAAGTGCCAAGCTGTATGAAAAATCAAGTGTCCTGAAATGCTTCTGCTCTCCAGACCATGGACCCACCCTGACTTGGGTCTGTGGGGGGCTGAGGGGTCCCTCTGTCAGGGAGGGGGAGGAGCATCTTTGATCACAGACTGGCCCAGCTGGTCAGGAGGGCTTTAAACTTACTGGCACCACAGAGACATGGTGGGACGGCTCCTGTGACTGAAGTGTTGGAATGGGAGGATCCAGGCCCTTAGGGAAGGACAGGCAGGGGCAAGGGGGTGAGGGTCACCCTCTATGTCAGTGCCCAGCTGGATGCAGGGAGCTGCACCTGCGAGGCTTGAGGAGCTGACCAGAGCTCACAGGTCAGGACTGCAGGGACAGGTGACGTTCCTGACCAGAAAGACTGAGGGGATGAGATCTCCATAGACAGATGGGAGCAGCCTCACATTCACAAGCCTTGGTCCTCATCGGGGGGGGGAAATTCAACCACCCCAGTATCTGTTGGAAGGACAACCCAGGAGGGCACAGGCAATCCATGAGCTTCAAGTGCAAATGGGTTCCTGGGAAATCTCTCTAAAGCCTTTGGATGCAGCAGAGAACCTCAAATAGAGAAAAATCCATGAAGATCTGTCAGACTAAAGGCTCAGTCTGCGGAGCTGTGCCCTGTGTATCACCCTCTGCTCCAGATGCAGGTCTCTGGCAGCGGGAAGCCATTCCCCCTTGTCCTGTCACTGGAGGCCCATGTAAGAAGTCCCTCTCCAGCTCTCTTGGAGCCCCTTTAGGCTCCCCGGAGCTTTCTCTTCTATAGGCTGAACACTCCCAGCCCTCCCAGGCTGTGCAACCCCAGAAAGAACACTGGGGTTTGGAAGCAGGGGACTGATTCTCAGACAAGGCACACAGGTATAAAAGGAACATGAAGATAAAAATCCAGCCTGGGTGGGTGGGGAAGGGAATCCCATGGCTTAGAGAGAAGTCAGTCCTTTTAGATCCTTATGCCAAAGGAGCCCCCAAACATGCAGGTTTAGTGATCCCCACGCAGCACAGTAAGCTTTAAAAACCTTTTGACTGTACCCTGGGAAAAGCTCTACTGAAAACAAATGGGGCAGCTTTGGTGGGCAGATAAGGAGTTAAACCACAGGAAAAGGGCAGGAAGGTGCTGCCCCAGGACCCAGCAGCCAGGACTTGGGTCAGTATCTTGCAGCTGAGGAGGAGGAGTGATAAGGCTGTGTCGGGAGAGACTACTGATGCCACCAAGCTGTATCAGGGAGTCACATGAAGCTCAGTTATAACAAAGTGCGGCATGATCCATACAGCTGAAGGGTAAAATGACGCGGAAGGGGAAATTTACTGCAAATGTGAATAGATTCAAGAAACAAAGAGCTCTAAAATCAAAGCCTCTGTCCTAGAAAGTGCAAACCCACTAATGGCTGCAGCCTGGAGCAATTCTGGAAGGAACTACTTCCTGCATTTCTTCTTTTATATCCTTTTCTGGCATTCCCAGTGGCTCCCATCAGACCCCAGATCAGCCAGAACCTTGTGCTGACTTGGTAAGTTCATTTTTACAATACTGGATGATGTTTAAGCTCAATAAAAGGAACAAGAATCCTGACTGCATAAAAGAAATGCACCATCCTTAAATGAGATGATGGCTCTGTAGGCACTGGCAGAGATTTCTGTAGACTCTGGCAACTTCCCAGCAACACCATTTCACTTTGAGGTTTAGGTATTGGAAAAGATGGGAGAACACAGTTCAGAACATCCTCTCCTCCTGCACAAATGTGCCACACAGCTACGTCTGAGCACTGCACGCAATCCTGGTCCCCTCCTCTACCTTAGAAACTGATGAAATAAAAAAGGTCCAGATGAGTGTGGCAATTATTCCCACAAAGAGGAGCCAGGATTCATCAGCCTGGAAAGAAGGGAACTGCTGCTATATTGGCTGACATGACTGGCACAGACAGAGCAAGTGAGACACAGTCACTCACTGCATCCCAGAAGACACAACGGAGTTATCAAGAAACAATTAAAGTAAATAAAATGCCTCATTATGGAACTTGGTATCACAATGCTCCATGGAAGATTAAAAAAACCTGCACAGTTTTATAGAGGCTCATTCCATTGCTGATGCAGATACAACACCTGGCTCAAGACATGCCTACACAATAGGTGAGCCCAGAAAATTGAGAATATCCATCTATGCAAGCTCATTTTCCCTGTTTCTTATGGTCTTACCCTAAGAACCAACTTCCAGCCAAACGGAACCCTGATGTATCCTGAACCAGGACAGGCCTCACATGTTTCCCATCCTGAGAGAAAACAGGAAATACTGGAGGAAAGCACAGGCATTGCCACTGGTATGAATCCAGATTCCAGTTTTGTGAAATGTTGGCATTTTGGTAGGAAAGAACCTGTGAAATGCAAGTCTGGAGAAGAAAAGGATGGATGTAAGTCTTTGGAGTAGTGATGTGACTGAAAAGGCTGGACAGGGATAAATTAAAGCCACAAGAGGGCAGAGAGAACACGTTTGGTTCTTCTGAGTGTAAGAGCTGCGGGGTCCTAGGCAAAGGTCATTATCTGACAGCAAGCAGGCCAGGCCAGGATGAGGAGGCACTGTTCCTGTGGAAGCTGCTGCAGAAACCAGACAGTCCACGTGGGCAAAGACCACAGGGACAAAAGCAGCTTCTCACATCCCATAAGTAGGTGTCCAGTAACAGGAGTAACACAGAGTCATCAGGGGAATTTCTGGAACCTGACGGTTGCAGGGTTGGGAAGCAAAAGACTGTCTCCAGGTGATCTGGAAAAGTTGTGCCATAACATGAGGACATTGCATGGTTCCACTCTAAAAATGCTGCTCTGCAGTTCAGTAACTCCATGGCCTCATGGAAACATTGGAATAAAGATTTCTAAATACATTTAAGAGATGACGACCATGAAGTCAGACCAGAGAATGGAGGGAACTGTTTCTGCATGGACAAGAGGACAAGGGTGTGCTGGGAGGAGTGAGATGCTAACACTTTCCTGCAGTTGGATATTCTCAGTTCCTGACATAACAGTTTGCTAGCACAAAGTTTTAAGAATTGCTGTGAGTCAAAAAGCTGTAATTCCATGATCCAAGACAATTCTGATTATGTTGGCTGGAATGCTGCACTGCCTGGAAGAGTGAGATGGGATGGGGGGATCTAAAAAAGCCAGGAGAGCTTGGTCCCACACCAAGAGAGCTTACTTGCATGCTCACCTGCCATCCTTTCCAGATGATGTGGGAGAACCTTCTTCTTTTGTTTGTGCCTCACACATCACAGGTGATTTAAGCATTACTTATGGACTAAGGGCTGGGTCTCTCGATGAGCACCACACTCTTTTCTTTCTGGCTTTCATCCCATTTGAGGGCCCAACAGAGCAGTGACAGGCAACAGCGAGGTCTGAACGCCCTAAGCAGGAGCTGGTATTTCCCAGACCTTCCCTGACCCCTCAGTTCCCTGCACTGACTGAACAACCAACCTCAAGAGAATAACCCAGAACTCAGAGGATGACTCTGAGGGATAAACAGATACTGGTCTCAGGAAAGTAAGTTTTTCTTGAGTGCTACAGCACAACCTCCTGGAAACAGCTCAGCCATGGATCAGCTGTCTGGGATGAAGCCTGTACTCAAGAGGAATTTGTCAAGATAAAAGGAACTGGGGTTTTTGTCAAATAAAGGGGGGAAACATGCAAAACAGATAGAAGCAACCAGCACCAACTGTTGGAGCTAACAGGAGTGCTCCTACAGAGCAGGCAGGTTCTGCAGAGCTCCACGGTGCTGCTACAGCCACTGGAATGAACTGGGTGAGAGTCTCACCTGTCTGTTACAGCTGGGGACAGGCAGACACACCCAGCTGGACAGCCTGGAGATCCAGCTGCAGACCTTTAATTCCTGCTGATTGAACTGACCATGTCCACAGATCCACGAGTGTAAGTCAGAGCCATCCGGGTACTGGAGCACCAACTGCTCCAAGTCTGCACCAGGATGAATTTACCTGCATGATTCCCTTTTCCAGCAAAAGAGGCACAAGACAGCCCCTGAATGATGGACATCATGCACCTGCAGCAGGTGACAGAGGCCGAAACTTCCCTGCCACATCCTGCTACCACTCTACTCCAGGACACAAAACTGGAGAAAACCAGGCATGCTTGTAACACACCACACTGGGAAAATTAGTCATCACTGAAGCACAATGCAAATATCCTACCCAAAATGAACGTGGTGAGCACGGAGTTTTCATTCTAGAACAGACAAAACATGACATTGCTTCAAGCAACAGAAGGTGAAGTCCTCAGGGTGGTTCCACAAGCAAAGGAGAACCCTCCAGAACCACATCAGGGAGCGAGTGATACAGCGATGACTCCTTTGGCCTGGGCTTACCTGAGTTATTTCGGTCATCGACGTATCTGAGGTCATCAGCTGCATCAGGCGACTGGAAGAGAACAGCAAATGTGATCATCCACACCTGTAACACTTGTGCCCAGTAATTCCCCACCTCCAGCCTTCCAACACCCTACAGAGAACCTGCTGCCCTCACAGGCACTGGCATTGCCACAGCTGGGACACGGCCGCAGAGACTCCAGTACCAATCCCTCATGCTTGAGTCAAGCATCCACTGCCTGACCTGTGTGTAGGAAGGAGAGGAAGTAACACAAAAGGCAGAAAGTGTAAAAGAGTGAAGAAAAAGGCTTTAAGCTGGAAGAGGGGAGATTTATATTGGATATGAGAGAGAAATCTTTCCCTATGAGTGGTGAGGCCCTGGCACAGAGTGCCCAGGGAAGCTGTGGCTGCCCCATCCCTGGAAGTGTCCAAGGCCATGTTGGATAGGGCTTGGAGCAACCTGGGACAGGGGAAGGTGTCCCTGCCCATGGCAGGGGGTGGAATGAGATGAGCTTTAAGGTCCCTGCAAACCCAGAACATCCCAGGATTCTATGAACTATTGCACTGTTGAGAGAAGCCCACAGACATTGCCTGAGGATTTGGGGTGCAGCCTCCTTTGGAGGCACCTTCTCAGCTGTATGCAAAGACCCAGTACTGCACCTGGGGAAATTTGGGTGGTCTGGAGCTGCCACGGGGCTCAAGCAGCCAGTCCCCCAACTTGCCTGGAACAGAACCTGGAGAGGGGCACATCCCAAAGGAAGGCACTTCAAGAAAACGATGAATGACTTTCAAGGGCAGAGCAGTACCACAAGGGACAGGTGTCAGTGAAGAACAGACATCAAATAATGTAAAACTGCCTGAGAATTCTCAAACCACAGCTCTGCCACAGCCAGCTTGCCTTTGGAATGACACACCTTGGGCCAGGACCTTTGTGTCCCCACAGTAAGGTGAAGCCCAATGTGGCAGTGCTTCCTGGCTCTCCATGCACAGGTATATGCTTCATGGTCTGTATTTAGAACTAAAAAAACCCACCTGAAACCGTTTAGACACAGGGTACCTGCTCACATCAGCTGTCATGAATGCCATCAGTGGCTGACTGACCCAGGCAGTTACAGCTCCCAGCCCTAGAAGATTGGTTCCAGTGGCCCCAGAGCAGGGGATAGGGGTCAGGATCACTTCCAGAGCTGGGATTCCATGACAAAGCAGCTTAAAATAGGCCATTTCAGGAAGAAGCACCTCACCATGGCATTCACCCTCAGAACCGGGTGTTTACTCCACAGCTCACTGACAGCAGAACTACAGCTTGAGAACTGGCACCCCAGCTGCTCCTCAGGCAGGACACCAGACACATCCCAGCTGGAAGTTCACATCTGCTCCAATTTTGCATTTTCTAGCCATCATTTCTGTAACTTTTTCTTCCCTTTTAGTTCTCATCTTTCACTTAAAAATATTTCAGGAGCCATTCCAGTGAAGATGAAGTTGTTTTATATCTGCAAAGCTTTTGTCATTCATTTTAAAACCATCTGGACCAACGTTTTTCCTAATTCCACTTGGCTGAAGCCTCCAATAAGCCCTCAGTTTTCAGCAAGTGTCACTGCCCCTACACAGGCAAGGCCTCTGCAAAGGGGTTCCCCAAATCTCTCAGCCTCAGCTCTTCCACCAAACGAAGTCCTGACCTATCTAAAGGTGGCTCAGCATGCAGTTTATACCTGGATTTCGTAAACAGGTTTGGAGGAAGGAATAGCAGCAAATTCCCGGTAGTCAAACTTCTTTTCAGACATTGACTAGAAGGGACAGCAGAAGGGAAGAAACAGAAAAGAGAAAGTGAGGGGAGAGAAATGGATGGAGAAGCAGCAGCAAGCTGAGCAATCTGAGCAGAGATCACAGCAGAAGCAGAGGGACATCCTCAGGGAGAGGCAGCAGTGCCTGGACAGAGCCTGGCACATGGGACATCCCTGGGACACTGCCTTTGGAGCTCTTCTGGTGTCAGGACAGGGGTTTTGAGTCATAGAGGAAACATCATGTGCTTCAGTGAAATGCTAATGCACACCAAGTCAGGTAGGAAACTTGTTTTTGGGGGGAAATTCATGGCAAGATTCCTGATAGCTGGAGCACAGTCAGAATTTCAATCCAGAGCTGCATTATGGTGTGGTTTCCTCTATGCAGCTGCTCCCTCCCTGCTTTCCCTGGTCTGGTCTCACCAATTTTTACAGTTCTGTGCAACGATGTCCCATGGCATTTACTCAGGGTTAGGAAAAGGAAAAAGCTGGTTGCAGCTGAAGGTCTGTTTTGTGCTATTGAGGAAACACAGGGCCAAAGTCCCTGAAGTGAAGTGAAAGGCTTTCAGAACCCAGGCAAAGGCCTTCAGAACCCAGGCAAAGGCCCTCTGAGCATGGTGAAAAACTTTCTGAACAAGGAGGTGAAGAACCAAGGAAAGGACAACATAATAAAATAGGGAAACAGAAAGCAGATGTCATATGGGAGCTGCAATAAAAGGGGGTGCCTCTAGCCAGGAGTTTGGCCAAGTTCCATCCACTGACCCTCTCACCATTCCCTGCACCATGCAGCCAGGCCTGGCTCAAGGATTAAGTGGGAAACCACAGCTCCCAGGCACGGCCAAGTAACCAGGGAATCCCAGGATTTAGGAAAGGTGAAAAAAGCAAGGAGGAGAGAATCATACCAGCCTTCCTGGGGAAGTGACGTTCCTGGGGCTGCAATCTGCAAGAGGTGACAGAAGAGCACAGTTAGTGACCGGCAGTGTGACATTCACCCCCTGAAACAGTTCCTTCCACTCAGCAGCATTTCAGTGTGGTGACACCAAGCTGAGGGCAGACCCTGCCTTCTGCCACCCCAACAAACACCTCATTACTGCTTTTTCGGAAAATCAGGATGCTGATTGTGTTTCCACCCTGGCTCCCTGGAACCTCACCTCTACCTCATGTGTTCTACATCACATGTTCTACAGCTGAGGCCCATGCCCCTGCTGAGAGATGCCACATGCCCCCAAGGACCTTCCAGCCAGGTTGAAGGAGGGAATTGCTCCCCACAGCTCTGCTTCTGAGTAGGTTAAGTTCAAAGAGCACTGCCCATTTCCCCTGGACGCAGCAGCAGCCGTTCAGTACCTTCCAGCGGCGTTGGAGATGGCGTCGGAGCGGGCGATGGTGACTCTGCCAGCTGCTCCAGCGTGCTGCGTTTCTTCCCCTCCTTGGACTTGGCAATAACCATTTGGGCTTTAAGAGCATCCTGTTCCAGTGATTTCATCCTGTCTCAGGAATGGGGTCGGGAGAAAAAGCCATCAGTTACTGCCCCGTTGGTGAGGGGACATGTGCCATCTGTGTGCAGCAGTGCAGTGCCAGAGCCCACAGGCTGAGCGCAGATGGGTGGAACAAAGCCCCCAAGGGTCCCCAAGGCAGGCAGGAGGACAGCTGGGTTAGCTGCCATCCCAAAACACACGTCATCACATGTGCCAAACAGACAGAGCCTGAAGCTATGGATCAACACACTAAGCAGCTGTGGGCAGTCCCAGAGGTGCCACACAACAGGACAGTGACCCAAGCTGGGGACAGAACTGCAAGGATCACATGAGCAGGATCAGTCCTTGGGGGCTTTAATCTCTTCTGTGCTCAGTGTGTTGCACCTTAATCCTCCTCAGCCATCAGGAGATCATGAAAGGCCAGGCTGGATGGGACCCTGAGCAACATGGTCTAGTGGAAGGTGTCCCTGCCCATGGCAGGGGTGTGGAACAAGATGATCTTTAAGGTGCCTTCAACCCCACTCTGGGATTCTGTGAAATAGCTGTGGAAAAGTGGGCCCAGCCCTCAGAGACATCTGTTCCTTTCTCCCCATCAGACAGCCCCAGCATCCCCCCTTGTTCTCTGGGCAATGGACACCAGGGACCACTCCCACGTCCTCCTGCCCCAGGAGGCCCCAGTGGGGCACAGGGACACAGACAGGAGCATGCAGCTGTGGGGAGGGGGCTGTGCACACCTGGATTGGCCTCCTGACCCAGGGATTCTTGAGGCGTGACTCTGCACTGGGCTAGACATCTGAGCTGGCCTGGCCCCAGGAGCAGGTGCCCACTGCCGGGACTGGTACAGCTTCCTGGCCAGATCCTGCTCGTACTGTTTAATACTGTCTTCAAGAGCTGAGGATCTGAGGAGGAGGAGCAGGAAAAGGAAGAAGAGAAGGAGGAGGAGGAAGAGGAAGAGATGATGGTGATGAACATTGCAGCAGACAAGCACAGGAAAAGAAAGAAACAGATACAGGAACATACCCTGGTGAAGGGAAATATGGGTCTGACACAGGGGCAGCCTTGGCTAAACTGGGTCCCAGATCTGATCCTGCCCAACGCTGGCCACTGCTGAGGCAGCAAAAACCCCTGGAGGCAATCTGGGATTGTGCCCAGGAGCATCAGCCTCAGAGCCTCCACATCCACAGCTGCCTTCCCCCTGTGCTGGGAAGGGACCAAGAACAACTTCAGACCCAAGGGAAAGGTAAAGAGTGTGAGTGTGAGTCAGCCTGAGGGGTGTGGGGCATGGGTGGGTGTGTGCCACACATGGGACAGGCTCTCAGTGTACACTGGTCATGTGTTACATGCACCTCTGCTGGACCATGGGAAAAGGGGAACAAAATGGCCAAGCATGACACACAGTTTTTGTCCTGGCACAGATGTAACTGAGGGTGAGCATGTCCCTAAACCAGCATGTGTGTGGGAGGATAACTGCCCAAATGCCCACAGGCCTGGCCAGGCACCTGCCCCTCAGTGTGCACCAGTGGCTCTGAACCTCCCTCTTCCACGGTGCAAGGGCCTCGAGTGCCAGACAAGGGGGAATGGCAGAGTTAGAGGGCAGAGTTAGATGAAATACCGATATTAAACCCTTCCCTGTGAGGATGGTGAGGCTCTGGCACAGGCTGTCCAGGAAAGCTGTGGCTGCCCCATCCTTGGAAGTGTCCAAGGCAACCTGGGATAGTGGCGGGTGTCCTTGCCTGTGGCAGGGGGTGGAACCAGACAAGCTCTAAGGTCCCTTCCAACCCATCTATTCCATGATTTCATGACTCTGTGCCAGGCTGTGTATGCCCAGAACACATGTGTAACATGGGGCTCTGTGTGTGTCTGCGGGGTGCCAGGGGGGGAAGGAGGGGCATCACACATCCTGGCAGAGCACTGATGACACAGGGAGAACAAGGAAAGCCCAAGTACGTGCAAACTGATGGGGTCACGAGTGACAGCACAGAGCAAAGAACTGGAAAGAAGCAGAAGACAGGAGATTAGAAAGGGAGGAACAAACCCAGTGGTACTTGGAGAGAACATGGGTTAGTGGGGCTGAGCTCTGTGTGTGGGACAGTGCAGAATTTCCCCTGCAGCACAGGGGCCTCTGGAGACAGAACCTGATCACATCATTGTGCCCATTCCAGAGCTAGTGAGGAGAGACCTTGAGACCACTGGATCCTCCTGGGAGATCTGTGGCAGCAGGGAATTGTCTTACAAAAAGGAGCACATTAGGGTGACTGATTCCAGCCCAAAGCATCAGCCAGGCACTTCTCCAAGAACTGCACAAAAAGCTGTGCCTCGGCACTGGAAACAAAGTGGAACTGAAGCCCTGGTCTGCCAAACTTAAACCCAGAAAGGCTGGATCTGACAGCTCAAGCAGCTTCTCCTTGACAGGTATTCCCTCCTTGGGAAGACTCTTCTTTTGCTAACCTCATTTGCCATGGACAAAAAGAGACTGAAGGTTTGGGATGAGAGGTCTCTCTTCTGCCCACAGTGGACAAACCCATGGTGCTCCACACTCACTAACCCTCCTACAGTGTCATGTGAAACTTACTGTGCCCTGAGCAACTCCAGCCACATCCTAGCTGGCCCAAGACCATGGGCAGATAAACAGTAACATTACAGGAGCAAACCATACCATCACATCACCTAAAACCATCCTCTCCCCTCCCAGCATTTTTCAGGTTTATCTGCTGGCAATGCCAAGCTCCTGGAAGAGCAAAGTCCTAAGACTGGAGCTGCACACCTGGGACATCAGCGATGTATGTCCCTGCATGGACTCTGCTTCCAAAACTCTGCATGGACAACATCCTGTTTCTCCTTTTGACACCCACCTTAAACAAAGCTTCTATTACAGCATTCCTTGGATACAGTCATGCCTAGGCATGGATCAGAGCTGACAGATCTCAGAAAGCCTTCCCCATCATGTGAGGAATGAACCTGGGAAGTAGAGGCACAAGGGAGTGAAACCCTTGCATGTCTCACTGGGAAGGGATGGCAGATTGGGCACTCCCCCTCTCCAAGCACAGTGATGTGGATTTCCAGGAGAGGCCTGGCAGGAGGTCTGAAGACCAAGAATAAGTTTGTGCAGGATGTCTGACACTGTGGTGCTCGCACAGGGTCACACTGATGGCTGGTTTTGGCTCTAGTTCACACTGACAGCTTTTCCTGAGACAGAGATGTGTGATTACAGCCCTCTGAGCACCTGCAGCACAAGGAACTCGGTGGTCTCTCCAACCTCATAAGGAAGGACATGGCAGGGCAAGGCAGTCCCTAAAGAGGCTCCAAGACAGCTGGAGGGAGACTTTGGACAAAGGCCTGGAGTGACAGCACCAAGGGGAATGGCTTCCCACTGCCAGACAGCAGGGTTAGAGAGGATCTTGGGAAGAAATTCTTCCCTGTGAGGGTGGTGAAGCCCTGGCACAGGGTGCCCAGAGAAGCTGTGTCTGCCCCATCTCTGGATGTGTTCAAGGCCAGGTTGGACAGGGCTTGGAGCAGCCTGGTCTAGTGGAAGGTATCCCTGCCCATGGCATGGAGTGGAACTGGATGTTTGTGATGGCTCCTTCTCACCCAAACCATCCTGGTGAGATGTGAGATGCTAATCTCAGAGAAAATTTGCTCAAAGCCCCAGAACATCAGTCCAGCTCTCACTGAGGATCCGCTTTGCACTTCTCCATTCTCGGAGCCTCCCCAGGAGCAACAGCAACATGATCATCCATGTCAAGTACAAACACTGGAATTGCTAAGTGGAATCACACTTCACAGTAATCCCTCCAGTCTTATCTAAAACCCTGTTCCTCTCCAAGCCTCATCCAAACCCCCAAAGAGACAGTTCAGACTGTCCTTTGAATGTCTCCTACAGGAATATCAGGAGAAGAAAAACTATCATTAGTTATAGGAGCAGCCTGACTAGTTTTTGGAAGGAATTCTATGACACAGTAAATGCCTGGACTAGCTTCAAGTCTTAAGTTCTGAGTTAGGAAGACTTCTTTCTTCCAGAACAATTTTTAGTCACTCTTTCATAGCTGATGAAACAGCTCATGTGGGTAAGAATGGCCTCATCCTGTCAGTGTCTTGGCTGCAGCACAATTTCCAGCCCAGCAACACTGGAAATACGAAATTCCATTTTTTGTTTTGGGTATGTGACCTTGCAGCTTCAATAACACCATTTTACATGGGTTAGGAAGAAGGCTGAGGGAAGGAACACACCCACCACAACACATAGCTGTGGCAGTGTTCATCATGAACTCCCCATGTCCATGGCCATGCAGGCATTGTGGGAAGCTGGCTGCCCTCTCCCCTGGGTGCTGACAGAAGTGGACAAGCTCAGCCAAGCCACCAGTGCTTTGCACTGCTTGAACAGATCCTACATAACCTCCCTCAACATCTGCCTTTGAAGGGGTCCCTTATTCCCTGGTTTTATTCCCTTTAGGCCCCAGACACACAGCAGCTCCCCTGCTCTGGCCCAGCACAGGAGCAGTGAAGCTCTGGCTCACCGTGCTGCCCTCCACATGGCCCGTTTCTCTGCCTCCAGAGCCCGGCGTTCTGCTGGAGACAGCTCCTTCTCCTGCCCGCTCAGCAGCTCTGGGCTCTGCATCCGCAGCCGCTCCTGGTGCCGCCGCTCAGCCTTGGCCGTCCGCACTGGGGCCCCGGGATCCGCCATGCCCACGAGCGACGGGCTCAGCCTGGGCAGAGAGAGAAGCGGTGACAGGGAGGCTGCCTGTGGCCACCACAGCTCCCTTGCCTGGGAGTGGCAGCTCCAATCGCCTGCTCAGTGCCACATCCACAGGCTGCCGTGGCGTGTGGGAGGACACAGAACACAGGCAAGTTTCTTGTAAGGAGTTTCTGGCTGGACGGGGCTTGGACTGACTGTCCTTGGAGCAACCCCTGAACGGCAGGGGGGTGAAACCAGATCGTCTTGAAGGTCTCTCCAACCCAACCCATCCAGGGATTCTAGGAAGTTGGGTCTTCCTCCACCAAATCCTTCCTTTGCAGCCCCTGGCTGCTACAAAAGGAGATACTTATCCAGCCCCTGCCCCAGCTGCCCCACTCACCCTGACATGGAGTTGGTTCTCTGCTCAGACTTGATCCCCTCTTCCAGGGAATTCCTCTGTGAGCTGCTGTTCTCACCGTGCTCCAAGGGCCTGGAGAAAAAACCCCTCTGAGCTGCAGCACCACAGGCTGCACACCCAACGAAGGGTGGGACAGGTCCACCCCCAGAAAGCAACAACAGGTTCAGGGTGAAGTCACACCCGTCCATGGCTTTGCTCAGCAGCTCGTCCACCATTGCTGTGAGCATTCCCGTGGGGATCTCCTAAATGTCCATATTGGTATCAGAGCCCATTTCCTGCAGCAGGAGGTCAGCCAGCCACTAACACACACACACACACACAGACAGAAGTTTTTCCTCAGTTTTTCTAATAAAAATATTTGCTGGGCTTTCTTTTCCTCCAGATCTTACCCTTCAGTCCCGGGAACTTGGATCTCACACTTGGGTTTGTTAGATGTGGCACAAAGGAATTGCAAACAGAGGAGCCCAAGAAAGATTCGCCTTGGAAACACTAGTCACCTGATCCTGATTTTATACCTTTATTAACAGATTAATTTGATCATTACAAGTTCTTCCATGAGATGGGCCATGGAGCTGCTCTGAGGGCTAGAACCTGGCTGGGAGAGCTGGGGGTGTTTGGTTTATAGTGACACTCAGCCCTGATTTTTACTGCTCAAGTTCATTTTAATTAAATTTCAGTTTATCTTCCAGCATGAGAAATATTTCAAGAAACACAACTTCAGTCTCTTCCACTGCCTCCCCTGCATTCAAGTGTAAATAATAAGACACTAAAAGTCATCTGATAGATCCAACCTTCCTGTTCTTCAGCATCCCGTGTTTCAGTATAAAAACAGGAAGGAAAAGTGGGACTTCCCAGAGAATCAAGGAGCTGCATTTGAGTGCTTTCCTCCTTGGAGCTGCCTCAGCACAGAAGGGGCAAGGAAAGTCTCAGGGCATCATTATGTGAGAAGTTCTTCAACTGAGACTGGCCAGAAAAACAGAGAGAAATGAGATTCCACATGCCAGGGTGTTTTTTGCCACTGTGACTGAAAAGTTTTTGTGGAGAGGAGAATGTCTGTCCCAAAGATTTCAAAGACAGATAAGGACAGCTTCAGCTTCACTCCAGTGCATTATTCATTTACCTGTAGCCTTTGAGAACCCTTTTCTCATTCTTTTCTCAGTTCTACACCCAAGAATTAGAAAAAAAACCATCAAGGTAACCTGGAGGCCAAGTTCCAGAGAACAGGGAAACAAAAGCCTAAAAAAACTCCAAACCTGTTTTAGCATCACTTTATCATTCAGCTTATCTTGAATCATCTCTCTGTAAAAATCAACCTCTCCACATATCCTTGGGCACAGCTGACGGAGCTGCTCCCTGACAAGAGCGAGCTGGAAAACTTGGCCTTTTCTATGCTGAAGAAGAAATCTTGCCCAGCCCTCTTCCCTGAGAATTCCTGGGACACCTCTGACACGTGTGTGGTGCAGGGCTGCCTGTGCTCCTGTCTTACCGAGCTGCTGGAGCCTGGATGCTCCTTCCGTTCAGCCTCTCGACCTTGTACTCGACGCCCTCGATGATGATGCTGGACTGCACAGCCTCAGGCACCTGCCTCACCTCCTCATCCTCCTCGGCTTCCTCCTCCAGCAGAAGGGCTCGCTGCTGCTGCAGCTTGCGGGCTGCCAAGGGAGACAGGAGCCAGCTGACACCACAAAGCATTCGCTGAACCCCCAAGGATGGGACCTCTGGGCAGGTCCTTACACTGAACCCCCCAAGGATGGGACCTCTGGGCAGGTCCTTACACTGAACCCCCCAAGGATGGGACCTCTGGGCAGGTCCTTATGCTCCTCATCCCTGCAAGTCTGGGCTGGGTTCAGTCTATTCCCTCTCCATGGACACCTTTGTTCCTCCACACTTCCACTAATGCTTCAGATGAAACAAACTGCATCATTTCCTCAGTCCTCCTTCCTTTATCCACCAAACTTCCATTCCTGGACACTCTAGGGGCAGATTTCCAGCAGCTCCTCATGCCCAGTGTTGTCATTCTCAAACTGGAAACTGAGTACAGTCTCTTCTGCCCTTTTCCCAGAGGGAACAGCCCTGGGAGTCTGCATCTCCCCACTGGTCTTCTGGAGGAACCAAGGCCTGGGGTGATGGGTCCCACACATGGCAGTGGCCCTGGGAACCATTACGCTGGTGAACACAAGTCACGAGAGGGTCAGGAACACGAGGAGACAGAGAGCAGGTGGCTCTCTGAGGCAGGTGTCCTGCAGGTTACCAGTCCCCAGGGCTGTTCCTCAGGGCTCAGGCCTGGGACCAGTTCTGGGCAAGATTTTTATTAATACTTTTATCTGGCTGCGGGAGCTGAATGCAACAGTAACACTTTGCTGATGATGCCAAACTGGGAGGTGCTGGTGACTCTCTCAAGGGCCATGAGGCCTTGCAGGAGGATCCAGACAGGCTGGAGCATTGGGCAACCATTAATGGCATGAAATTTAACCAGAGCAAATGCCAGGTTCCACAGCTGGGACAGCACCATGCCAGGTCCAGGTACGATTTGGAGAGGAGGGGCTGGAGAGTTCAGTAAAAACTCTTTTTTCCACTTCACATTGTTCCTCATGACCTCCTAAAACAACTCTCAAACAGGAGGAAATTACATCAAAAACGAGAGCAGCAATTTATCTCCTACTGCAAACCTAAAGCAGCACAGTGAGCACTGAGAGTCTGAGAGCTCTGCTGCCAGTCGTGAGTGAGGGTGCAGCTGGCACAGACTCACTGTCTGCAGTGGCTTTAAAAATGTTACTGAAGGGTTTACCAACTGCAGACATAGAGCTGCTGCAGAGTGCAGAGGAGGGATATGGGAATACTCCGAGGGCTGAAGCCCCTCTGCTCTGGAGACAGGCTGTGAGAGCTGGAATTGTTCAGCCTGGAGAAGAGAAGGCTGCAGGGAGAACTTACTGCAGGCTTCCAGTACCTACAGGGGCTCCAAGAGACCTGGAGAGGGGCTTTGAACAAGGGCCTGGAGTGACAGCACAAGGGGGAATGGCTTCCCACTGCCAGAGGGCAGGGTTGGATGGGATGTTGGGAAGAAATTCTTCCCTGTGAGGGTCCTGGCACAGGGTACCCAGAGCAGCTGTGGCTGCCCCATCCCTGGAAGTGTCCAAAGCCAGGCTGGATTGGGCTTGGAGCCACCTGGTCTAATGCAATGTGGCCTTGCCCATGGCAGGAGGTAGGACTGAGTGAGCTTTAAAGTCCCTCCAACCCAAACCATTCTGTGATTTCATGATACAGGACACCCTGAAACTACAGCACTTCCACCAACCCAGAAAGCATCAGTGGAGCATTCACAGAATTCTTCAACATTCACTTACTTCAAATTATTCCCAGGCCTTACAGTAACCACCCATGGGCTTCTGGAAGTGCTGCATTTCCACAGGAAAGGAATCACTTAACAGGACAAATTTCTGTGCACATATTCCTATGTACCTTCCTCCTCTTTCATTTTCTTCAGGTCATCCTCCCCCACCAAGGACACACGCTTGGGAGGCTTGTCCAGGTGCTGCTGCTTCACCTCAATCTCAAAATACTTCTGCCTCTCACGGAAGGACCTTTGCTCAGGGCTGTGCTGTCCCCCAGGGCTGTGTGTGGCCATCTGCAAGAGCCACACTGCTGCCCACAGGCCACCCAGGCACACCACTGCCCACGGGTCACCCAGGCATACCACTGCCCACCAGCCACCCAGCCACTCCAGGCTGCCCACAGGCCACCCAGCCACACCACTGCCCACGGGTCACCCAGCCACACCCACTGCCCACAGGCCACCCAGCCACACCACTGCCCACGGGTCACCCAGCCACACCACTGCCCATGGATCACCCAGCCACCCCAGGCTGCCCATGGGTCACCCAGCCACACCCACTGCCCACAGGCCACCCAGCCATGGCACCCTCCCAATGTCACCCCAACCCTTACTCTGCCACCTGCCCCACACTGTTCTCCTCCTCCTCCCCAGCCCTCCCACACTGTGACCCCATCTCCTCATCCACAGCCTCCATGACTCCCACCTTCCTTCCAGCCCCAGCGCTCACCTCCAAGGCCATTTTGGTGTTTTCTGTGCTGCTCTGACCAGACAATTCCTAAGAACAGAAATAAACAGGCATGTTCTAAAAAGAAAGTTTCCAGCCACTCCCCAGCCATCCTCCAGCCATGTGTCCCCAAGGCCAGACCAGATGACACAGGCTCCTGAAACTGTCCCAGAATTCGCACAGATTTAACAAGGTTTAACAACGATCAGGAATGAGGATTTATGTTAAATTGAGGGTTAAACAGAACATGGTGTGACAACTTCTGAAAGGGCAGAAACTGAAAAACACACACAAAACAGGAGCAGGGGCTGAGCTAGAGCTGGAGGGGGTTCACAGGAGCTGGCGGGAGTTCACTCACACTTTGCTTACATCAAAGACAAAACCGCCCAAAATTTACTTTGAAGAAGCAGGGATGCCATCAGAAAGAACGAAATCTGTAATAAACTGGGATGCGTAACAGAATACTGGATGAGTAGAAGTACAGGGGGAGGAAACTGATCCACAAAATCTATCTGTGAACCAGGAATCCATAGGAATAAACTGAGAACTGCAAATGAGTTATGGAAAAGAAGAAAGTTTTATAATTAGACAAACTGAAAGGACCCACAAAAAGAGAGCAAGGAGATGACCTCTGGCTTTATCCAAACATACTCCAAAAACTAATTCACAATTCAGAACTTGAGTGGATTGGCTTGAGCAACCTCCTACAACTTTGGAGGCATTTGAACAATGCTCTCAGGCACATGGTGGGATTCCTGGGGGTGTCCTGAGCTGGACTCGATGATCCTTGTGGGTTCCTTCCAACTCAGGATGCTCCAGGATTCTATGGTTCTTACACCCAAGGCTGCCCTATTTTGCATGGGGGACTGAGGCAATGACCTCCATGGCCTCACCTAGCCCAGACTGTACCATGATTCAACTATGTGGAGGGGAAAAGGAAGAGTTACAATGAAGATCAAAATCTATTCAAAAGTATTTTAGCACAGGTTTAGACTGGCCCTGCTTGGAATTTCAGAGTTCCTTTGCATGAGAACAGCATGGCTGTACATCAGTACCCCAATGTCTGGGGAGAATAACAACGCCATGAGATTCCATGAGCTTCCAGGACCTGATACAGACAGGACTCTGCCAGGATGACCCATCTGCATCATGAACAGACTCCAACTTCCACAGGACCTCAACATGTCCCTCCTCTACAGCAGCTTTTTTTGGAGGGAACAAATCATCACCTCCTTCCCTTCTCACCTCTGGCAGCTCGCACCTGTGCTGATGTTACCCCCAGCAGCTCGAGTTACCTGTGTCCCGAGCAGTGGGTGGGACAGGGGCACGGCTGCGAAGGTCTTGTAGGCCTGCTTGACATTGATGGGGACCTCGTCGGGGGAGGGTGGCGACGGTGGCGATGGTTTTTGCTACAGGGACAGACAGGAGGTAAAGGTGAGCACAGGTGGGGTGGAGAAACCCACACGGGGGAAACACAGCCCAGCTCTTGGCCCGCAGAGCCTGATGAGTGGAATATGGAAAGGAATATGTTAGGGAACATGTAAGGAATGTGTAAGCCTTGTGAAGGCTGCTCCTGAGCCTTGGGCAGGAACACGAGGAGCAGAGCACTGCACACAGACTACACACAGCAGCACAAGGATCACAGCCCCATTCTATTGCCTGGATGGTGAAGGAGGAGTGGCACAGGTCTTCACTGAGCTGATAAGAATCTTGTGACAGATCCTTTGGCCAAAGGCACATTGCTGTCCCAGTCCTTGAGGATATCCACCCAATTCAACCAGCAAGTGCCTACCTGAATCAGGGTTTTTTGGGCTAGAACAGGACAGCTACACATTGACTCTGACTCTAGGGCTGAACAAGATTCCCTCTAGCGGAAGGTGTCCCTGTCTTTAAGGTCCCTCCCAACCCAAACCACCATGTGATTCCACAATCTGATCCAGGGATCTGTGATCTGGAGGAGATCTGCCTTTGATCTCAAATTTTCCCTTTGCAGAATTAAACTTACTGAGAAACATCTGACAAGCCCTGAGGGGACCTTCCTACTGCTTGTGTCTGTCTTTGCTGGTCCTTTCCTCACCCACATTCCCTGTGACCCTTCCTGCCACGTCTGGGGGGAAGCAGCACTGGGGTCACCTGCTGAAAGCATCACAGAAATGTAAGGAGTGGGGGGCAATGACACCACAACCTTCCTTCTGCTGGAAAGTAAACCCCCTTTAGCTGTTCACCCCTCCAACCTTCCAGCTGCACTAATCCATTTCCAGGCCTTTCTGGTTCTTCTTAGTCCTGCACTAGGGCTAAATTATGCTGTTTGATGATACTCCTTCTGCATGGGCTGGAGGACAGCACAGTGAGATCAGAAGAGACTGTAAAATGTGAACCTTGTCCAATCCCATGGATCCCGTACAGCTGTTTGCCTGCAAACCAGGTCTCTTTTGGTATCACATTGTACAAGCTCCAGTAGGGAGAGAAGGGCTGGATTCATGGAATCTCACCCAGGATGGTTTGTGTGGGAAGGGACTTAAAGCCCATCCAGTCCTTCCCCCCTGCCGTGGGCAGGGACACCTTCCACTATTCCTTCCACTTTTATATTGGAGGAACACATGTCTTCTGTCATGACAAAGACCAAATACCCGAAATTTCTCTCCCATCAACAAACAGCCCCAGGAATATGAACCTTTCAAAACTAATCATTTTGCAAACCATAAAACCCATTGGCAGGATGGTATTGGCTTTTGCTCCAAGGTGCCAGACATCAACAAAGGTTCTGTAAGATTTATGTCTCCACAGAATTCAACACCTCACAGATATGGCTCTAAACTGGTATCTGGTCTGGGGATTTTGGCCACAAAAGCTTCAGCAGCGCAGACTCCTGGGACAGGGTCATGGAGCCATGGGGCAGCTGGGGAGGCCCAGAGAAATAAACAGGATGCACTGACCTGGCTCTGCCTGTGAGGAATGTGGGCTCCTTCTCAGAGAGCCCAGACTGGTGCATGGACACCACCAGCCTTAGCTCAGGCACGTGGTCATCAAAGCACAGAGTCACCTCTGGGAGGGTGTCCTGCCCCCACAACACTGGCACTACAGCCACCCAGGGCAGACACACGGCTTTCAGGGAGGAAACCCCAGGCCACTTACAGAGCTGTGGATCCTGAAGCATGGCTCGGGCTGCTGGAAGGGGTTGGGGCTGTCCCCCTCCTCCGCACTGTGTGAGGCAGCACTTTGTCGCACGCGGGAGAGAGGCTGAATGACGCCAGGCTTGGTCTGCTCATGCCAATGCCCCAGGACAGGATGGGGAAAGGCAGAGGAAGAGAAGAGGAGGGAGAAAGAGAGAAGAGAAATGAGCAGTTAGGGCAGTGCGGTGTCTGCCATGCAGGTGAATAAACAAATTGCTAATCCATGCACTCCCGCTCCTTTCCTCCACTGTGCTGCCTGCTCCAGCTGCTGGCAGGGAGAGCTCTTGGAGCCAACACCAAAAAGACTCAGCCAATGAAAGGTTACACAGGACCAGTAGATTACAGAGAAGGCCAGGACACAAGGAAGCACCTGCCATACCAGCAGCAGCTACAAGGGTTTGCAGGGTATGGTAAGTGTGACGAAGCTTGGAAAATGTGAGCACCAGGGATGGAAGCAGGGAAACATCAGCCAGGAATGGGAATGGGCAGAAGCTGTGGATGGAAGTGAACAAGACCGAGTCAGAGCTCTGACTAGAAATGCAGTTATTGGAGCAGAGACAAGAGTCTGAAACTTCTAGATGTCACCACCACTGCTGGATGTTGTGTGAAAGTTAACAAAGCATCTTCAACTAGAGAAAGCGGCAGCAGCAACTGGGTAAGCCAGCAAAACCTGCAGGAGGTGAAGCTGCGAGGCAAAACAGGAGTAAAAGCTGCAAAAACAGTTGTGTTGGGTTTTCAGATGGACCATATTTAAGACCTGATGCATTTGTACAAACTTGAGGCAAAGTGGAGGACTGGAGGAGACAGAGTAGGAGCCAACAGGAGGAAGAGACAAGCTGCATGTGTTGGGGGATGCACAGGGACACCACAGTCAGGACTCAAGGCAGCTGTACTCACTGATTTACTGTCATCCTGCGAGGTAATGAAGTTAATGGAAGCCTGCAAACAGAAATACAGGGGTAAATCTGGAGTCCACCCTGAACGCCTTCAGTTTACCCCTGCCCCACTGCCCACCTTGTATGGGGAGCTCCAGGTCCCACAGAACCCCTGCCCCCCCATAACTGCTTCTTCGGTGAGGACAGGCCAGAGCCCACCTCCAAGAGCCTCTCCCAGCACCTCTGCTATGTAAGGAGGCCCTTGCAGCTCTCTGCACATCTCCAAACTCTGACCCCAGCTCTTGGATAGTCCTGGCCCATGGGCACAGCCCCTGCTCCTGGTCCCTGGGCACACCTCCAGGTCCTGGCCTGTGGTCACAGTCCCTGCTCCTGTCTCCTGCTCACATCCCCAGCTCCTGGTCCCTGGGCACATCCCCTGCTCCTGGCCCATGGCACATTCCCTGGGCATATCCCCACCCTCCGCACTTGCCCCCGAGCCCGAGCAAAGCCATCCCACCGCAGCTCCTCCCCAAAGCGCTCGCAGGTGCCATCACAGCAGCGACACACGGGGGAGCAGCCCCTCGTGCCTCGGGTGCCATCAGGGTGCTGCTCCCCCAGTGAGCCCCGGGGGAGCCCCAGGGGAGTCCCAAGCCCCCACGGGGACGTGGGGCCAGAGGAGGGGGCGCGGGCAGCGGGAGCAGCCGGAGCAGCAGCGCACACCGCACACCAACAGCACTTACAAAGCGCGTCTCCCTGCCGGCCAGGTGAGGAGGCCGGGGGGCTGCGGGCACCTGGAGAGGGGCATCGGCGGGGGAGAGAATGGGAGAGAAAACGGAGAGACTGGGTTTTCCGCAGGAGAGAAGCAGAGAGATTGCAGCAGCTGGAGCTGGTAGGGTCCCCACCACAGGGGAAGCCCCTCTGCCCTGCTTGGCACACACAGATCCACCACAAACACCTCCTACCTCCCCCCACCCCCTTGCAGAACTTGAGGCCAAGCATGACCATCACAATGCCAACTCAGGACAAAGGATTCCATTTCCCTCAAGGAATTCTCTGAAATAAGCCCATAAACTCCGGCTGGACTACAAGATATTGGAACCAAAGAATTAACATTAAAAATAGATGGAGCCAGAGAATAAGAGACAAAATTCCTCAGAGCTTCTGCTCTAGAGCAACAATCTGAAGGTCAAGACTCCTAACCCCCAGACAAAGACAGATCTGGGAGTGTTCAGCCTGGAGAAGAGAAGGCTGCAGGGAGACGTTAGAGCCCCTTCCAGTGCCTTAAAGGGCTCTCAAGACAGCTGGACAGGGACTTTGGACAAGGGCCTGGAGTGACAGCACGAGGGGGAATGGCTTCCCCCTGCCAGAGACGGGATTAGATGAGATTTTGGGAAGAAATTGTTTCCTTCAAGGGTGGTGAGGCCCTGGCACAGGTTGTCCAGAGAAGCTATGGCTGCCCCATCCCTGGAAGTGTCCAAGCCCTGGCTGGACAGGGCTTGGAGCAATCTGGGATAGTGGAAGGTGTCCCTGCCCATGACAGGGGGCTGGGATGAGATTGTCTCAAAGGTCCCTTCCCACTCAAACCATGCTGGGATTCTGTGAAAACTGATCTCAAAGAAAATTGACGCTTGTGGTAAAAGGAAAACTTAAAAAGAACCCAGCTGCTGTCAGAAATGCAAATAGGGAAACACAGCTAGAACAAAGCGCATTGGAATAGTTTAGCTATAACAGACAGTATCTTCTAATCTTGCTGTGTTCCTGATGAACACTCAGTTCTAAATGATCCAAGAACTGAGGGAGACAGGCTGAGAAGCAGCAGAAGACGGACTGAAGTGCTGCTCCTACTGCTTCCTACATGGTCCTGACCCTTCTCCTAAGCCTGTGTTAGCAGTCACCTCACCCCAAGGGGATTCTGTTCACCTCAAGAGCTCCTGTCCAGCTCTGAGAACTGAAATGGTTCACTGAAGACCAGGGAAGTGCCAGAGCTGGTGGGGAGAGCAGCTGGAGAACAGCTGGACTACAAAATGAAAGCAACAGACCCAAAATGAATAAAGACAGAGAACAAAGTACGAGTGGCAGTTCACTCCAGCCCCCAACATAAAACCCAGTAGTAGACAATGACTGTAAAGGGAAAATTTAAAAATCTATTTAAGTTCATTTAACTTCAAAAGGCTCAGCTGAGCTGTGACACCTCCTGCCATGGGATGGACAGAGGGATCAAAGACTCAGATATTGAAAAGGAAAGTTCAGAGATCATATAAGGAATATGAATGTCCAGGGAGAAAAGGTAATGTTTATAAAGAAAAAATAATCAGGAGTCACAAGAATTAAAGACACTTCCCATTCCAGAGGAAAACCCTCTGAGCAAGGAGCTGTAGCAAATCACTCCCTGAGGGCAGGGTCACCTAAAACTGGCTGCAGCTGGACCCTCCTGCCCAACAGTTCACGTGGGTCACCTCCAGTGTCACACACAGAACCAGGGATCCTCTGCAAGCCTGGGCAGCAGTGGGCAGCCCTGGTTTACAGACCCAAGATCATTTTCCAAATCCTGACTCCTCCATTTCTTACTACATACCAGTTGCCAGAATTAAAGAATCTCTGCACAAGGCACTGGTGAGACCATTCCCAAAAAATTCACAACTACATGTTGTAGCCCCTCCTCATCACCCTGCAATTAAGTTACCCCTCAGAGCTTATTTATGACCAGCTAATTACCATCCTGGCTCTCTGAGACATTTAGAAGGAGGGAGCTCTTCTCTTGCTCTCTGCCTGCCTGCTGCGCGGGATCCCCTCCACCTTGAGGGTGTCCCTCAAGAATGGAAATTGCCCTCAGCTACCTCTGTCCTTTATCCCTGAAGTGCCTCCCTGCCTTTCCCATATCACCTGTCCTGGGGACAGTCTCACCTGTGGATTACTGGGAGAATAGGGGGTTTCACGCCTGGAATTTCCTGTCCCAGACTCGCCCACAGGAGCCTGAAAGAGAGAAGACAAAGCTCAAGACAAAGCTCGAGTGTTACTCTGCAGCAGGAGGGGGTCTGTACACCCCAGGAGGTGTGGGACACCCTGGACACCCAGCGACGGCCCTTCCCCAGGGAGCAAGCTTAGCAGGGCCCAGCAGCACCTGGCACATGCCAAAAAGCACCAGAAACAGCAAGAGAATGATGTTAAACACTGGAACCGGGACCATATCCCAGTGCCCTGTGAGGCCAGCTGGATCAGGTTACAGCCTCTGCCTCACAGCGTGTCCCCGGAATCCTCTTTCCTGACTCTTCACAGCACTCTCAGGCAGGGTCACGGTGCAGGCAAACCTCCTGCTGCACAGACACTGAGCAAAAAAAGCCATTCCTGGCTGGAGGGAGACAGGGCTCTCCTCACTTCCAGAGGAACCTCTGGCTGAGCCAGCCAACAGCCCGGCCCAAGAGCTGAGCAGAGAGCAGCGTCCCAGGAACCACCTGCACTCTGACTGTGGAACGGAGGAGCACGTTTCAGAAGTATTTCAAATGCCTTAAGGTAGAAGCAGGTCATCTGGGATTTAGGGAACTATTTAGGCAAACCTACAGTTCCCAGTCACTAATACCACAGCCACACACATGCTCAGTTGATTCAAGTCAGTCTTGGGCAACAGTATTTTGACAGATCAAGCCTGAAGTGACTTGAAGTTTATACTGGAGCACAGATTCCAGATACCTTGCTCTAAGCTCACCTGGCTACACACCTGTGGAACTCCTACCAAGGAACTGAAACACCTCCAAGATCACTATAGCTGAGGGTTGGGTTTGTTGATTGGTTGGTTTATCCCCTGTGTATGGGGCTGTTTATGTGGAGTTGTTTTGCTTTTCAGACCTCCCAAAAGGCTGCTGAAAAAGGAAGAAGAGGAGAGCAACATGGTGCTCATCTGGAGGATGGTATCTTTGGATCTAGTCTGTGCTCCACCACAGGTTCCCTGTGCAACAGCAGGAATGTCAAATACAAACAGATTGCCAGAGCAGAAAGCAAAGTTCTCCCTTGAAATTCCAAAGTCTTAATCTACTGAATAGTGTCCCTTGGAGGAGCAGCTCCTGGGCTGCGGATCAACTGTGCTTTTCAGATGTCTAGGAAGGGCTGTGTTCAAGCCCAGGAATGGAAGTGTGGCACCAGCACTGATCTTCTACTAGTCCTGCCAGCTCCCTGCTGCCAGCTGAGCAGGCAGGGACGCCACTGCTCCCAGCCAGACCCAGAGGGACAGCGGGGAAGTCACAGATGCCATCCTGTCCCCTCAGCAGGGCCTGGCAGTGCATTAGTGGCTGGAGGATGACACACGGACCGCTGGGGACCGATGGCCCCTGTACGCAGCGCTGGGGGCACACAGGTTGGGGGAACCGGCCCACGGGCGCCGTGCTGCCCGGCACCGGGGTTTAGTAGGGTGCAGTGGCTCGACTGTGTGAGTGCATGCCACACGCTACACGCTGCTTGCCTTGGAGTACAGGCTGGTCTTCAGCACACCCCCCCTGCCATAGCCCAGGGGGGGCCCCCCCAGGCCAGCCGTGCCTGTGGCCTTGCCCCTGCGGTTGGCCACCACAAAGGGGTTCTCACTGAAGGGGATGGGCTGCGAGTCGATCAAACACTCTGGCGTCTCTGGCAGCTGCTCCTGGGACAAGGGACACCCCACGGGGTCCTGCTTGTCTCCCCGGGGCTGTTCTGCCCCGCTCGTGTGCTGGTGGGGAGGCGTGGGGTGCCGGGGGGGCCTGGTTGCGCCTGCCGCTGGGTCCGGGGACACTTCCCGGCTGTCCCATGCCGTGGGCAGGGACAGCACCGCGCAGTCACCCTCCATGCTGGAGCTGGGCTTAGCACACTGAACAGGCTGAGAGGAAAACAGAAGGATCAGAGAGAAATAAGGAGAACAGAGTAAAGAAGAGGAGGGAGAAAATACAGAACAGCTGCTGAAGGACAGGGGAGAGAATTCCAGTGCTAATGCCCACACACCATCCCGACCCTCTCTCCTGCTCTACCACCAGTCTCTGACCCCCAATGTCACTTCCAGGAGAGGACCTTGCCATGCACACATACCCTGGGGAACTGACAGATACTCCCTGCGCTCCTCCAACTCACACACATTCCTGCAGCTGCTCCCCAGCCAAACTCATTTCCAGCACCTGTACAAGCACACGTTCCCCCCCGCTCACCTCAGTGCACAGAATCACAGAATAGTAGTTAGGGTTGGAAGGCACCTCTGGAGATCATCCAGTTCAACCCCCACTTCACTGAGCCCCACCGCCTACAGCCCAGCCTCTACTGTCACCCCAACGCTGCCACACAGTCACACAACACCCGCTCCCTGCACTTCCACCACACCTGCACAGGTGAACATGCTCTAACAGCCCCACTGCACCACAACACACCCAAAACACCAGAGCTCACTGCAGCAGACAGAGCACAGACCCTTTGGGTGGCTCTTGCTGATGGCAGGACTGAGGCAGTCCCAGCTCTGTTGGGGCTCAAGGCACGCAGCCCAAATGAAGCCCTGACCCTTCCTCTTAATGCCATAGAAGAGAGTTCGTTACCACAGCCAGAGCCTTCCTTAGGGGAGCAGTGAGAGTCAGAGAGCAAAGACCAAAGCTTCCACCCAAGTGCCTCCAGGGAGCAGAAAGACCTCTCCTGCTCAGAGCACATTCTTCAGGTCCTGTGTCATGGCAGTGGTCACCAAAATAGCTCTCAAGGGTGGGCTGGTGACTACAATGGCAGCTGGGAGGCTCAGGAATTTCAGAGGCCCTCCCTTAACCCCCAACCCAACCTCTGTGGTTGGCAGAGCCCTGGCTCATATCGTGTTTCCTCATCAGTGAAGCCTGTGCTACCCTGAGAAATTCTGCTGTTGTGGCTACGTGATTTTTCAGTGTAAAAACCCTACTTCTAACCACTTTTCCCCAGAGTGCCATAATGCCTGACAGTCAGTGGGGAGCCTCAATCCCTGTTTTGTTCTTGGACCCGACTGGAACTGGGCTGGATCTGTGTCTTGCTGTGAGCTCCAGCTCCTGCTGCAGTGTGTCCTCGTGCGGGATTCCTCCCTCCCCAGCCTCACTGGGGCCATTCCTGTCAGACAAGCCACAATTTCTATTTTGGGTAAGCAAAAATTTAGGCAATGCAGCGTGCTTTCCCAGCTTGCAGACAAGACAGACATGTGCTACCCTGCATCCTCCCTGGCACTGAAAGAAATCCAATCTTAAATCCGATGAACAAGTGAAAAAAAAGAATCAATGGCAAGAAACTGAAGAGAAATAGATTCAGAACAGAAAGCACAGGTTGCTAATTAACTAACCATGGTGACCTGGTACTGGGATATGTCAAATCTTCTCCATTTCTCATAGTCCAGAAAGCAAAACTGGACTTGAACCATTTTGCTGTGATCAGTCCCTCATGGGTCTGGCTTTCATTCCTGTTCAATGCAGAAGATAGAGACTGTAACAGCTCTTTCACTTCTGTAAGGGAAATGTCAGAGTCACAGAATCCCAGGATGGTTTGGGTGGGAAGGGACCTGAAAACTCATCATGTTCCACCCCCTTGCCATGGGCAGGGACACCTTCCATTAAACCAGGTTGCTCCAAGTCCCATCCAACCTGACCTTGGACATTTCCAGGAACAGGGTAGCTACAGCCTCTATCCAGATGCTGCAGTGCACTGGGTGCATGGCCAAAGAGCATCACTCAAACCAGCATTCCCAGGCTGCTTCCAATGGGAGTTTTCACTTTGGCTTAGAACAGTGGACAAACAGAACAGGCCTCTCACCAGCCTTTGTTAAATCCTGCTCACAAAGGGACCCAGATGTAGCAACACAGATCAATCCAAGACAGACAACCACCTGCTCCCTTCTCTGGGGACCATTCTTGGAGAATCCTTATGACTAATTCTACCCACAGTTACAGTGGTCAGTGGAGAGATCTACACCTCCTGTTCCACAGTGGACAGATGGACCTGCACCTCCTCCTGCTCCACAGCAAGAACAGCTCTTCGTGTCCCATGGCGAGGACAGGAACTGTTCCCTGCAGCTCCCTCACGGGGAACTATGCAGCAGTAAAAGACACCCAGTCACTGTTTAGAGGAGAACATATGTGGTGAGAATTGGCCTGGAGGCAGGAAGAAAAAGAAAACCACAATGGGAACAGGGCAAGAGCACCAGTCCTCTGGAGGTTGTCCAGAGATAAACGATCTGTTACTGACCTGCCTGCTCTTCCACTGGCCAGACTGACCCTGGCTGAGTCTTCCAGCAGTCACCTAACAAGCCAGGGCAGCTCCTGAAGGACCACCAGAACCTCCCTCTCCCTACACCAGAACCTCCCCGTCTCCACGATCCAGGCAGATGTACTTTTCAAACCAGAGCAAAGACAGGGCTGGTGACAGCTGCACAAACATAGGCACCCATGGACCCTTCCTTGTGATGGGACATTTATAGATGCCGCCCATCACCATGGCATTCCGGCGTGCTCAGCCCCACATTCCCGTGCCTGGCATTCCCAGGCTGACACCGGCTGCAAGGCACAAGCCCCACAGTGCTGCTCTGCTCTGGACCACACTCGAGCTGTCCCGCACGGAGGCAGCTGCTGCCTGGGGCTGACTCTCCCCCTCTTCCAGCTCCTGAGTTACACTCAGAGATGCTAAAAATAAACCTTTTCCTGATCCTGCTTTTTTCTGTGAACAGCAAAAGGGAAAAACCAAAACCTGGGAAGTGTGGGAACAAAAGGAGGCAGAGCTGGAGCCAAAGCAGAGCTGTTATTGGAGTAAGACCTGGAGTAACAGAGGAAAGGGAACAGGAAAGGAGACCTGTCTGCATGGAATGAGATGGAGACAGGAAAGGTGAAAGAGATGATCCTGAAATACCGGAATGGGAATGCAGAATGGGATGATGACAGCAAATGGAGATCTTGCTGCAACAGCAGGAAAGGAAAAAGACTGAGGATGTGTGAAGGAGCAGGCAGAAACCCGGTAGAATGGGGGTGATGCAGGAAAGATAAAAGGAAGAAAAGATGGAGAGGTGAGATTTTAAACAACACAGGAGAGAGGTAAATTTGTAATCTGTGAAGTTTGTGAAATCTGGAATTTCTCTTGGCCACTAAATATGAGGGACTGCCAGGCAGGACACAGGGCAGGAATGCCCATGGCAGGAGTCACAATACACAACAGGATACACAAGCCACGGGGCTCGATCACGACACACAGCCACAGCCACTTCACCTTCTGCAGGCCTGGGGGAATCTTGGCTTTAATAGAATCTCAGGGTAGTTTGGATTGGAAGGGACCCTGCAGACTAGCCAGTCCCACTCCCTGCCATGGGACACTTCCACTAGACCACCAGTGGTAGACACTTCCCCGAGAGGGATGGCTCCAAGCACTGTCCAACCTGGCCTTACACTTTTCCTATTTTCAATACTTTCAGCAGCCTCATCCCTCCTCTTCCCTAAACATCATCCCACCATGGATTTACAACTGAGCTCTGCACACAACACTGTCATCACTGTGTCAGGAAAAATCTTTCTCTCCCTCCTTGGCAGCTTTTTGGAGCCTCTTCCTTCCACAACAAATCCCTGAATTCTCCCACTCACAGCACCTTCTCTCCCACCAGGCTGTTTCTTCTGCCTTGTTCCCAACTCTGCTTTTTGCAACTTCTCAAACTTTGCCTCTTCCCTTCCCAAAAGGCAAAGCCACCTGGCTCTTGCTCTCCTCATTTTCTTATTCCCATCTTTCTTTTGCAGCTACCTCCTGTTTCAGTGCCTGAGTCCCCCACAGTTCTGCTTCCCAGTTTTGCTTTGCAAAGGATGCTGTCACGTCCCACACCATGGCACAGGTGGAGGGCAGGTAATGGAACCACCATGGCCTTCTCTGTTGGGACCCCCACCTCCACAGCCCCTCGCTGCCTCCCCTGCAGGGACCCCTACCTCCACAGCCCCCCATGGCCTCCCCCCGCAGAAGCCCTCATCCCCCACTCACGCCACGGTTGCCTCTCTGCAGGCCACTGCTGGGCAGTGCTGCCAGGGTCCGGTAGTCCAAGCGCAGGGGTTCACTGGGGATGTTCTGGAGAGGGGTAGAAAAACACAAACACCAGGAAAGGTCAGGCCCAAAGTCAACTAAATCAATGAGAAAGACCAATAAAAAGGGAACCACCCCAGTAATAACCAGGCCTTATCTCCAAACTCGTCAGAGTTCCCACTGCCTGGAAAAAGCTGGAATTGTTTGAAACACAACCATGTGAACTCATGGCAGGAGCCAGGCTTGAGAAACCCTGCAGAGAACGTGTCACTGTGGACCCCTGGTCACCCACTACTGCTCAGATCCCTCCACTCCTCCTGCCCCCATGTCCACTTCCTTATGGAGGAGAGAATGTGCCATACCTACCCGTTTCCTCCAACAGCATCCAGAACGCTGGATCTGGACATGTTTAAGAAAGCAAGTCTGCAATTCCTCTACCGTTTCTTTTTTCAACCTTAACTCACACACACTGTACAACTTCGTTCAATTTTGCTTCCCATGTGTTGTCTTTCTAAGCCTAAATAGAAGCCAAAGTTTCTAACCCAGCCCGTTTTCCTCAATCCCTTACACGCTTCTTCGGTTCTGATCTCTTATCCCCAAAGCCACATCCTTTTAGGGGAGGGAGTGGAAAACACAAGCTTTGGGGAACAAATTCTTTTTGGGGATTTCTCCAGCTTTCCAGTCTAGCTGTAGCCCTTTTCTGGGACTCTCCAGCCCTTCATCTGTGCTGCTCACCTCCGCTTCCTCCTCAAGCTGCTGCGTGGCTGCCTCCCGCTCCCTACGCATCCGCTCCTTCCACAGGACAGAACAGAGCCAGAGCAGAGAGACAAGAGAGAGGCAGAGAGGTCACACATGCTGGGCAGGAACTGCTGAGGGAACAGACGTGCAGTGCCAGCACGAGGAGAGTGGGAGTAGAATCCCAGCACGAACAATGGGACTGGGGAAGGAGGAGCTGGAATTTGGCACTTGCACCATTATCACCAGCAGAATGGACAGGGACAGAACAAGATGATCTGGGTGCCACAGGTGAGAGGTGAGAGCAGGTGTCCCCAAGATCCTCAGCAGGGACAATCCTGGGGAAAGTAAGGAGAGGTACAGTGCCCCCAAGCGTAAGCTATACCAGCACCAAGGGAGGGGAGGAGTTTGCTCATTGCTGGAAGAGACACCTCGATGGAGCACAGACAGGACAGGCTGGAAGGGAATGGAAAAACAAACCTACAGAGCACAGGCCTTGCTGGCTTATAGCATCACATACAGAATGATGCAAATACAAAGGGTCAGAATGGTCTTGGCACAAGGTCAGCTCAGCACCAGCTGTCAGCCCGCAGTCACTCAGCACTGCAGGGACATTAGAGAGTGACCAGTGACTAATCCCAAAAGCTCCAGCCACAGGCTTGCTCCCAGGCTGCAAGAGGAAGGGAACAGCGTGGGACTTGTCCTAAGGACTGATTTCTGTGCACTGATATTTCTGACTTGTCACCCAGCACCTCTGGGCAGAGCCTGGGGACAGGCTCTGGGGACAGCACAGAGCATCCTTCCCTTCTCTTGTCATGGAACCCTCCCAGGTGCTCCTCCCAAGCAGGAATCACATGGTCCTGAAGTCCTGACACTGGGAGGATGGGAGGTGGAAGGCAGCTTAGAGGGAGTCAACTGAAAATTCTGCTGAGCATCTGGGCCCTGTTCTTAAACAGATTCCATGCATTACAGATTACCACTGTCCCACATCACCCCTTGACCTCCAAGCAAGAACATGCAGCATGAGAAGACACTAATGCTCTGGAGGATCACAACTCCCAAAAGGATATTCAGGGATCTTAAAGTTTATTCTGAATCTGGTTGTGCTTGTTTTGGCCAAGAGTTCTCTGTAGGGTGAAGGTTCCAGGTGACACTAATCTGGTGCATGACTGTTCTCTGAGGTCATATTCTGAGGAGTGGCAGGAGCACCAGTCAGCCCGGATGGAGCTGTGGCACACTCCAAATCCATCTCTGACAATATCTGGGGAGGACCTGGGTTAAGACTAGAAAAATAACTACAGCCACAGAGCCAGGAGAGAGCTCCAGGAATCAGCCCACAGAGACTCGGAGTTACTGACACTTCTACTAGAAACTGAATTATCAGAGAACTGAAGACAAGAGGTGTCAGCAGTGAATGGGTTTGAAAACTTCTACCATGAGTAGAGCAAAGGAATAATTCCTCCCAGTTTTTCAGTTCACAGCCTGCTGTGGGCTGGAGACACGTTTGGTCTCTATTGCTCTTGTGCAAGAACGAACATGAAACATTGAAGAGTAAGAAAAATGGTCCAAAAATGGTGACAGAAATTACCAGGGATCTGGCACCGAGATGGGAACTTCCTTCAGTATTCCAGTGGCCACCAAGGAGTGCTGGCTCCATCACTGGGATAAATTTAATCATCAAAACCAGTTTTAGAGACATAATCCCAGATTCAAGGTTTAAAAGGCCCAGCAGAAAAACATGTCTTTGCCCATGGGCCTCAGGATCCCGGGAGGTCCAAGGAGCCTGGAGCATCCATTGCTGCCTCCTCCTGGCACATCAAGGGAAGTGGCACCAAAATACATCAGCATTTTTTAAAATGAGATATGGCCAAGGCTACTTCACAAATCTTAAAGGTTTTTCTGGGTTTTTTTTGACCCAAATATTTTTAAGTAATCTCAGTATAAATTTTGGCAAAATTTTTCTCTACCTGAGCCTGGACAAATGCCACCTGTTCAGCCCGAGCAGCACAGTTCGGGGCCACACTTGCTATATTCACAGGTGTTAGGAATGCTGATACTGACCCACAGTACCTGAAGTCTCCTGGAATGTATTTAAATCCATATATCCATATTCAAATCCATAAACTGCCAACATTAAAACTGGCAGGAATACCCTTTGCTCAAACAGAAACACAATGAAATCAGGTTTGCTGAAACCACATCAAACCACTCTGAGCTCCTTCCCAGGCAAGGAATGAGGCATTTTATAGGAAAAACCTAAATCTGATCTGAATTGCCTCTGCTCTGGGCTGAACCAAGAGAAATGCTGAGGTCCCTCCTATGCAAATTATTCAGGATGGTTTGGGTTGGAAGAGACCTTTCAGGGTCATCTAGTCCAAGCCCTGCAATGAGGGACGTCTCCAAATGGATCAGGTTGAAGACCATTCTGTAAGGTCATTTGACTTCCATCCAGAATTGCCAACCTCACCCTGCTCTTGTGGGGCAGCAAATGTAAACAAGCTCAGAAATTGCAACTGCAGAGAGAACCCAGAGAAACTTCAGGTGTATCTGAACCGGAAACTTGACTAAACACCTGTAAAATGGACACACTCATCTGCCAGGAGAGAAGATTTCCCACTGACAACACTGAAGAATTCAGTTTTCCCTCTTCTTCCAACAACTCTGACTGGATAAATTACCATTTTAAGAGGGATGACTGGAAACTCTAAGTCCTCAAGGGGCTTGAGTCTGCTGATCTATTTCTGTGAAATTCTACTTCTGTGAAACTCTCTTTCTGTGCAAGGCTGAACCAGTGGGCAGAGACACAAAACTCTCACAGCAAAGCAGAGAAATGACCATGTGAACTAAGGAGCATAAAGCTGTGACTGATTAACAGCATCACTTCTCCACTCAGGGCATCTCAGAGCTGTGTGTTCTCATCTTTGCTCACAAAACCTCTGTCAGTCACAGGGTGCTGGACAGAGAAAACGGAGTAAATTTGGGATTTCCAAGCTCATTGGCCATTTTTCTTGAAGCTGCAGCTTGGCCAGGAGGTACCAGCAGGTAACAAAGGTGGCCTTTGTGAATATCACAGGAGCATCACCAGAGAGGTGCACAGGGAGGTACAGCAAAGCCAAAGAGCAGCCGGGGCAACAGAGCAGTGCACTGCAGTGAGGGAATGCCCAGAGCTCTGCCCCATGGCACTGACAACGGGGCAGAGACCCAGAACTCCCATGGCACTGACAACAGGGCAGAGCTCCCCATGGCACTACAAAGAAGCAGAGATAACCTGTGACACCTTCCTTGGGACTCACAGGCTTGGCAGAGCCACTGCCACGAACAGATTCTGCTACACAAATAATCTCTCACCACTTTCTCCATTTCTTCTCTCTCCCACTGAGTGGCTTCTCTCACCATTTCCATCTCCTAGGAGAGAGCAGAGTTAGAGCCACCTCACCCAGTGCTCTCTCCACACCTGCAGCATCTAGAACCTCAATGAAGGTGTCACAGGCCCATCCTAGCGTGATCCTGATCCAAGTGCTGGGTCCTGCTGATCACATGCCATGTGCACTGCCCATTACACTGCAGGCTGCATGCACCAAGGGAGACACTAGAAATTTCCAGAAACTGCTTTCACTCTGTAACACGTTCCCAGTTCAGCCACAGCACACACCTTCTGAAGGATCTCCACCTCCTCGGGGCTCAGATCCCGGTCGATGGAGGAGATACTCTCCAGGCTGTTCTTGCGCCCAATGCCAGCAGCAAAAGGGTTTGCAATGATTCCTGGGGACATCTGCAAAGCAAGAGGCAAATCACACCTGGTGGAAGCCCACAGAGGGCCATTCCGAAAATTCCCTATTCCAGGCTCCCAGATACAGAGTACCAGGACAATCCCAACCAAGTCAGAACCAGAACTCTTTCAACAACTTGAAACCTTATTCCATAGAATCCCAGACTGGTTTGGGTTGGAAGAGACTTTGAGAGCATCCAGCTCTATCTATCCCTGCCATTTCAGCTGACAATTGTTCGAGGAACCTGAGGTCTAAGTAAGCTGAATTTAAATTGATCCAGGTGCAAGAAGCGGATAAAGGTGAGCAGGGATCGCGTTCGTGTTCTACTGGAGAATACAAAAGCTGACTAGCTAAGCCTTGGAAACAGAAATCAGAGAGGGCACAGGATTTCTCCAGGGAAGTTTCACCCTGTGGGGAAAGATGAATCCCAGTAAAGAGCCAGAGCATTTATTATAAATGTAACACTGGCCAAGAAAAAATGGGCATAACCGAGTGAAAATGATCTTGAAAACTTTTTTTTTTCAGTGCAGTGCTATTGTGGGACTGTTCTGGAACCAGGAGGAGCAAGTCCTGAGGGACCACTGCTTTTCTGGACTGAAGACCCCCTCCAGTTCATATCATAGGTCAGACTTTGAAACCTGGGACCTCAAAAAACCAAAAAAATCTACAGCAAAAGGTTAGGAAAATCCAGCATTCTGTGAAGAAAGAGGTGGGATCCATGTGGTGGGATTCTGGTCACTCCAAGGGCACCTGCACTCCAGTCCTCACCTCGATGGCAGCCGCAGCCTTGGGGTCAAAGCCATCACACACCAACACGAGGAGCGCGTCGCCCACACCGCGGAGGATCTGCACGGCTTCCGTGTGCGTCATTCCCAGCAGGCTCTGGTGATTCACCTCCAGGATCCGCATCCCCACCTTCAGGCGGCCATCCCGGGCTGCAGCCCCAGAGGAGCTCACCTGGAACATAGCGGGGAGTCACTGGAGCAGGTCAGAGGCGATGGGAGAGCACGGGGCCATGGAGGGGAAGGAGCAGACAGCATACACAGGGAACGGGGACAACAGCCCGCAGCTGCAAGTCAGGGGAGGCATCTGGAAGTACTACGGAAAGGGCAGAAAAGGAGGAACCTGTACAGGCTGGTGGAGGGAACAGGTGTGGAAGAATCTTTTATGTGAGATAAAAGAATGTGAATTCGAAATGTGTTGTCCCAAGGAAAGAAGCAGGTGAGAAGGAAAAGCTCTCACATCATGATGCATCGCATGGAAAGAGAAATCATTTTGTGGTGGGAGAGAGACACAATGGAAATGCAAATGAAGACAAACTAAGGAGGAAGGAGGCAGGGATCAGACATGCAAAGAGGAAGAAGAGGAAAAGCACCACTTTGTCTCTTGGTTACCAGAAATACACGTGAAAATCAGAGGCAGGAAAACCCCTCTGGATAGGACAGGTAAGAGAGGTTGAGGGGACTAACACAGCTCAAGGGAGAGCAGGGAAGTTCAGAGTTTTGGTTCTCTACAGGCTAAAACAACCAGTATTTGGAAAAACAGGGAGGGGAGATGGGATAAACTAACTCTGCACCATGGCTAAACTGTGAACCTTCCAACCCCCAAATGCTGTAAGGCTGCAGAAGAGAAAACCAGACCCAATTATTAGAAATAACTGTCAGTTAGAATAATCCCAGGTTTTCTTTTCCTGCTGTTACAAATGTCCCAGGTGAACGTGCAACTGCCACTCAGAAAGAGGGAATTTATTCTCTTAACTTTAGAACTCAGATAAAACAGTTACATAATGACAAATGCTGAGTGTTCCCTTGCCTTAACAGCAACCAGTGATCAATTATCAGGGCTGACTGGCAATTATGGAGTGTCTTCAGCCATGAGGGTAACTCATACCAGTTTCTACCCCAAAAAAACAGGTAAAGAGGGAACCAGCAACACTAAGGTGAACAGCCGGAGTCCTCTTTGTCAGCAGCAAGACCAAAATGACACCACTTATTGCTGTGCTCCACTGCCAGCAAAGAAGAAGCAATAAAAACTTTTTGGGAAGGGTTGGGAGGAGCATAAACTGGTAAGCATAAGTTGAACAAGAAAACGTGTTATTTGTGGGGGAAAAGTAATGGGAAAAGTACGTGTGACACAAACAGTCACTTAAAAAAGGAACAAAGTTACACATGGAGTGCACGACACAGGAGAAAAGGTTACGAATTCCTGAGGCTTTCCATGGAAGGAGGAAAGAGCTTGCATGTCTAAGTGGGCAGGAAGCCACAGGCATACGGGGACCAATAGGAATGTGGGTAAAAGGAAAGATGTGTGAGTTTGCATTATAGAAAAAAACACAAGAGAAGGAACACAAAGCAAAACAAAGGCAAACAGGAAATAAAAGAAGAAATTGTGTAGCTGTTGTAGAGGAGGAAATATGAAAGGACAAGGATTTGTCTCCTTTGCTAGAGGGACAATCTCCAGAACTGATGGACCAGTGAAAGCTGAGAGCGAATTCCAACAGCTCCCCCAGGGATCACCCTTCTCCCTGGCACTGCCTGCACAGCACCAACCTGCACAGTTACTGCTCTGGTACCTTGGAGATGAAGATGCCTTCATCAGTGGGATCAAACGGATTGCCAGCATGGCCCTTTGCTCCACCCCGGATGCTGATGCCCAGCTTCTCTCCTGGAGCCTTTTCAATGCATATTTCCTGGAAACACAGAAAAGTCTCCCTGTTTCTGGGCCAAGTTCAGCTGAGGGAACTCTCCTCCGAGCAACCACAATTCTAAATGCCCTGAAAAGGGCCTGAATTAGCCCCATCCCTCATCTGGCAGCTTATTCCTGTTGGTGAGGACCTGCCCTTTTCTGTTCATGCTCACATCTGATATCTCGTCATTCTCTGATGACAGAGTCACCATGGCCACGGCACGAGATCCTCACCATTCCCCAGCTGGAGATGCACTTACAAGAGACTGGATTCTGCCAAAGGAGGAGGAAATTCCAACCAGGAGTCTGGTTGTATCCTAGTCCCAGACCTCCAGCCCGGTAAGAAACTGCCTCCAGAAACAACCCTGTGTGATTCCCCCCCAGCCCTCTCACTTGGAACCCACCTGCATCCCAGGTGGAGGTGGGTCTCTCCGGACCACCATGGTGAGCTCCTGAGCGTTGGAGAGCAGCGCATTCACGGCTTCCTGGTGGGTGGCATGGCGCAGGTCGATGCTGTTCACCTCCAGAATCCTGTCCCCGACGCGGAGCCCGCTGCGCGACGCCAGCCCCCGGGGAATGACCTGCAGAGAACCATTAACACAGCTAGAGAAGGGAAGCCCATCTCTCCTTGGAGATGTGATTGTGTCCCCAGGCATCCTCCAACACCCTGCAGGCCTGCTCTGACTCCTTTTCTGCAAAGTTCCCTAAGAGGTGACTTATCTGGGAACACTGGTGAAGAATGAAGTGGGATGTGCTTTGAGGTGCATTTCTTTATGTTATTCTCATATTCCCAATTTACTCTGAACCAATCCTGTGCTGTTTTGCCATTATTTTGCCCATGACTGTAACCAGGACTGACTGCAAATCCAGTCCTTACCCAGTGCTCTACAGGGGCTCCTGAGAGCTACAGAGGGACCAAACCTATAACCAAACCTGTGTTCCTGGTGAAACAAAGGAGTCAGCAAGGAAAGGATGAAACCTGTGAGCACATGGGCAAGTAGGAATGGTGGGAAAGGGTTAGTTAGGCTTTGAGAAGAGCAAATCCTGCCTCATTGACCTGCTGATGCACTCCAAGAGAAACCATGGGCACATGAAGGAATAGATCTGGCAGGCATCACTCCTAGAATTCCCAAGCCCTAACAAGCCACAGGTGTCAGAGGAGTCAGATTTGGCATCCCCAAGTGACAAGAGAAGTCAGGAAGTAGAAAGGGCTCAGCAGGAATCCAGCATCCCTATTCCAATGAGCACGGATGTGCAGGACTGTGAGGGAATGGGCTGCACACAGTGGCCAGCCTGTGTGCTGACCCTAAATGGCAAATGATGTCACCACTGGAATGGAAACGTGGGATCAAAGGACACTGGCCTGAATGCAGCAGAGCAGTTCTGGGTGTACCAGTAGTCACACACTCATCCCACCAGCCCTTTCCCAGTAATGACTGGCTTTCTGCAATGCCAGTGTCTCCCCAGGACTAAGTAAAGCCAACATGAACTCAGCAATTTCAAAAGCTAACTGGGATTCCTCCAAAGGGTTCAGCATGGATTATATAGGTTTTCTTACATGCCCACAGATGGCTCCACCAGCAGCAGCACATCCAGTACAACCCTTCACACATCTCCCTCCTACCCCTTTATTTCACAAATCCATCCTGTACGTCTGGACTCATCAAAATCCTTCACCTTAATCCCAATAATCCAACAGCTCAGGAAGACTCAGGGCAGCTCTCCTGGGACTCTACCTTGGAGATGAAGACACCCGGCTCATGAATCCCAAAGGGATGACTGGAATGGTCACTGCCTCCGACGATGCTGAGGCCCAGGGGACCACCTGCTTTCACCAGGTGAATTTCCTTGAGGGAACAAAAAGCAGTGTCAAAGGGAATGAAGGATATCACATACAGACCACAAACACTGACACAGAGTCAGGGAGGTGAACACTCACGGGACAAAGGGGTTCCCCACGTGGGACTCTGCAACCTGGAGAAGAGCTAGAATGGGGCTCCAAGAGAGCTGGAGAGGGATTTTGGACAAGGGCCTGGAGTGACAACACAAGGGGAATGGGTTCCCCCTGAGAGTGGGCAGGGTTAGATGGGATCTTGGAAAGAAATCCTTCCCTGTGAGGGTGGGAAGGCCCTGGCACAGGTTGCCCAGATAAGCTGTGACTACTTCATCCCTTTTTCAAGGCCAGGTTGGACAGGGCTCGGAGCAAGCTGGGATACTGGAAGGTGTCCCCACACATGGCAGGTTGTGGGTCTGGATGGGCTTTCAGGTCCCTTCCAACCCAAGCCTTTCTACGATGACTTCTCCAGGCTCCAATAACCCAGCAGGCTGGTCCCCATCACAACACCAATCTTTCAAATGAAACCCAGCAGGATTGCACTGTCCCCCGTTCCAACGCCAAGCTCACCTCGATAGGGTACTGATCCTCCAGCCCTTTGGAGAGGTGGTTCCTCTGCGGCGCAGGCGTCTCCTCGGGCGGGCTGTCCCCGGGGCCGGGGGGCGGCGGGGGGGAGTGCATGCGCACGCGGGGCGCGCCGGGCGAGTCTCCCTCGCCGGGCTGCTCCGCGCCCTCTCTCTCTACCAGCAGCACGATGGTGGGGGAGGCCGCGGTAAGCAGCGCTACGGCCTGATCATGCCTGGCTTCTGTCATGTCTACCCCATTGATCTAGAACAACCCGCAAACTCAGCGTCAGACCATCACCCCGGCGCTTCCCGGCATTCCAGCACTCAGCCAGGCCCCTGAGGAACCCTGTCCTGCTGCACGTGGCTCCCGCTCAAAGGCCTGTGCCCCAAAGCACCTTGGAACTCTCCCAGCTCCCTCTGACCTGGCAAAGGGACACAGGCACCTGCTCATTCCCACCTGACCCCAATCCCCTTCCTAGACAGCTTTTCTGCCCCTTTCCCACGTTCCCTGCACACCTGGTGCCCTGCAGCACCACTGACATGGTGCTCAAGGGGACCACGCAGGCCAGGTGTGATGTTCCACCTCCCACAGCCAAATGTCTCAACATGGGAGAAGCAGAAACAGTGATTGCCAGAGCAGTGCCACAACACAAGTATGTGCCGAAGCACCTGCTGCCTTGACACTGAGCCACCTGCCCTTATGAGTCACCCAGAGCCCAGGCACGGACACTGAAGGCACAATTTGATGGGTGACAAGATCTGTCACTGGTCACTGGGCCACTGGCTGCTCATGCTGGGCAGGGTCATGGTAGCCTGGGGAAGATGCCAGCTCTAAGGCATTAAAAGCAACCCCAGGTAGAGAGAGACTTGAAACAACAGAGAGCCTTTCCTACAAAATTAAGATTTAAAACAGACTCCTTAGAAACTCAAAGGACCGGAAAGGACATGACTGCTCTCCATGGATGTACAAGGGGGCAGAAACCTGAGGAGAGCCAAGCTGAGGGAACACAGCCCAAAACAAAACTTGACAGGAAAACGTTGAAGCTGAAAATTAAAAGGCATCTAGTCATTAGGTTCTGGAAAAGCTTTCCAAAATGAACGATGAAGACATGAAAACAGCAGCTGCCAAGATGGGGTTTGATCAGCTCATGAAATAACAACCTGACTGTAACACTCACAGCAACTGGGCTTTGTAGCCCAACTCCCTGCTGCCTGATTCCCAGAAATATTGTTACTCCCCAGCTCCTTCACAGAGAGCAGTTTCTGGACTAAGCTGACACACACCATCTGACAGGACTGCGTCCAGCCTCCCTGTGACACTCCCAGCACTCACCCAACCTGCCCTGTCCCACCTATAGCTGTGGGTACTGCTCTCCTTAGGACAGGGAAGGAGAAGCACAAGTGGCCCTGTACTGGCCTGGGAACTCCACAGTGTCACCTCTGATGAGAGGACTGTCCCCAAAGGGACACCTCTGGCATGACCCAGAAGGATGTCAGGGCAGCAGCTGGCACGTGCCCGCAGGAAGAGGAAGGATGAAAGGGACGTGGGAAATGGCTGCTGAGCACAGGACACTGGGCATCAAGCAGGAAAGGTAATAAATTAACCACACAGGTGCACAGCTCTTAACGGAATGCAGGTAACAGACGAACGGCTCAGACACTCCGGGATGGATCCTTAATGCAATCACCAAAAGCAATCGCCAAAAGCAATCACCCAAAGGAATCACCCAAAGGAATCACTCACGTTAGAGAAGTGCGACCAAGCTTGGCAACTGATTTGCAGAAGAAATGGAGATTATAAGGGGGTGTATCAGCACATCTCTTGTAGGAAAGGGCCAAGTGGCTGCAGGAAGCTTGAAGGAGGTGTTGTGGGAATATGCAGCACTTATTATGGGATGTTTAACAGACCAGAAAGAGGACTGGAGGTGAGGAACAAGCACGGGGAAATACAGAGGGTGGAGAACACGAGGCTGCTGGTCAGTGCTGGTCTGGCCAAGCCTTGGGCCTGAGTCTATATCTGCTCTGCCTTCTCCCCACATTCTGTATGTTCTGTGCCCAGTTCACTCTGTTCTGGGTACATGTGCGAGAGCTACTGGTAAAATTCAAGCTGGACTATCCAGCAAGTAGGAATCCAAACCATGGGAAGACTCAAGAAGTGGCCCAGAAGCTGGATGAAAGGCTTGGGGTGTGACCAAAAAGCCTCGAAGACCTCGATGCTTGGGGCAGAGGCTGGAGACCTGCAGACACGAGCATTTACTCGAGTGAGTGAGGGAGCGATGTGCACGTTCCACCAGCAAACTGAACCCCGATGAGCTGGAGGGCAAGACCAGGGAGAAGCTGGCTGTTGCTCCTGCTCTGTGAGGATACTTGTGCTCAGGTGTGCACCTGTAAAGGTACTGCCCCCTTCCTGCCCCTGTGACCTGGAACCAGCTGTGTCTGCAATGTGTTCCACGTTTGGAGTCTGCCCTTATCCCTGCTGATGGCTGCACCTGGGAGCAGGGAAAGCAGAAGCCACATGTCCAGGGGATTGGGAAGGGAGGATTCCTTGGATTCTCTGATGGTTAACAAAAGCAACATGCAGGAGAGACTTGACTATTTTTGGTTCTATCACCACATCAAGGGCAAACAGACTCATCGAGTGGGAGCAAGATGATCTTTAAGGTTCCTTCCAACCTAAGTCTTGCTCTGACTCTACGACACTACGATGACACCGCACAGACCTACCACAGCACGACCCACTCTCATTTCTCACATCCCCTCTGCTATTTTCCTGTCCCTGACAGGATGAGAGCGGTCAGACAGGGTCGGACCAGAAGGGCACAGCGGTGCCTCCCCGGAGCAGGGACCAGGGACCAGGGCATAGGACTCCTGGAGTCAGAGGTGCATCACAGGTAACAGCCCTTGGTGCATTTTACCCAGTAATTCTCCACTACCTGGAAATCCTGGTGGCTCCCCAGCTTTGGGGCAGCTAATTTTCCATGGCCTTTATCTGGCTAGAGAGCAAGGCCAGCCACGCAGCATGGCTCTCCATGGGGAAGGGACAGTGTCTGTCCTTTCCCTGCTCCACATGTTTCTCTGTGTGCCAGGGAACTATATTATCCTGGCAAATCTCTAAGGGGTCACACTGCCTCATTAGGACTTCATGTGTCACCGACCACTATCTTAAATCTCCCCAGAATCAGTTTTCTTCCCAGTCCCATCCCAAAAAAATCAGCTGCCCTTACCAACTGCTCCCAATCCTGCACTCTCCTTGCTAGATTCCCATCCCACAACACCAACTCTCCAGCACTCCCCCCAGCAGGTCCCTGTCCAGTGTCTTCCCCCACCAAAAAGACTCCCAACAAACACAGGAATACAGAGAAGCTGGGAAGTGAGTGACAGTCACTGGGGAGTATTGAGGAGTGTTAACTCAGAGGGGACGCCTAGGCTGGGCTCTTCAATCCATGTGCTCAAAGCTCCCTTTCTTAAAAGTCAAAGGAGCAATCCCAGCTCTCCTGAGGAGAAGTCCAGGAGGATTTAGAGCACAGGGGAAGAGCAGGAAGCTGTGCTGTATTTATTTTCTTAAGAAAACAGGAATTCTTTGGCAAAGTGAGAGCTGAGCAGGACCAGGAGACCATGGCTTTGGAAACAGGCCCTGCCTGAGGGACCCACGACCTCTCTACCCAGCAAGGGTCCTCTACCTCCCCATGCAGGTATAGGCAACCGGCACCCACATCCCAGAAATCATGGCACCTTGGAAGCTTTCCAATAGAACTGGGCAATTGCTGCTTCAAAAGATTGTGGTAAGCAGACTTGGAAGTGATGGGAATAGCCCTGTTGAGTATTCTCCTGAAAGGTAGCATGTTCCTGCATTCATCAGAGGTGAGCACAGGATCTGAGCTTCAGTTGGTGCTCAGCACCAAACCTGTAGGGCCACACATACCTCAGCACAGGTAACTAAGGGATGTCAGGACTAATGACAGCAACGCCTCAGCCACATCAAAATCTGGCAGAGGCCTGAACTCTGTAAGCCCTGAGCTCACATATCCCGTAAGGAATCCACTGCAAGCTATTACCAGGGAATTAGATCTGCCTTTCCTGTGAAGCTGCCCATGGATATAAATAGAGCTGCTGAAGCAGAGTGGAGACAGGTTTGACTTTTGAATCTGTTCTGAGATTTTTGTGTCCTTTTTACCACAGGTTGAGCAAACCAACCCCAAACGATGGGCCTCAGTACCACGAGCAAATCCAAAATAATTCAGTCTATCTGGCATTAATCAGGGTCAGGACTTGATTTGGGGGGTGGGAAGCACTAGAAGAGAGGGAGAGACGCTATACCAGTTCAAGCTTCCTGCCAAGACACCAGTGTCAGACCTGGGCCTGAGCTCCACTAAAATGTTGCGCCTGAGCAAATACAACACAGCCCCAGCCCAGGGATAGAGCAGACAGAAGCCAGCACTGACAAGGCTGTATCAGTGTTTACTCACGCCAGCGCTGTGGTAACACGTGCTCTTACCACAGCTGCTGGGCCAGAAACCCACCACCAGCACCAGGATGTTGGAGGTTTCCCTCAGAGGCAGCATGCGAGCATGGGAAGAGGGTCGGGAGGCTCAGGACAGGCTCCCCGCAGGAGGGGAGCGAGGACCAGTAGGCAGAGACAGGAGGTTAGAGCAGTGAGAGCTGCACGGACAGGACGGGAGACTGGGGCCAGAGTTCCAAGCAAAGCACTGAGGTGCCCCTGACCTGCTCCACAGCACCCTTGGGCAGCTCCTTCTGCTCCAGCCCACGCTGACCCTGCTATCCCACTGCACCCCAAAGGGCTCCCCCTCTCCCCGTGGCAGAGCCCCCGGGCTGCCACCCAGGCTCCAGAAGGACACCAGGCTGGGGCAGTGCTGCCATGTCCCCTCCCTCCACACCATTTCTGGGGAAAGCACTTGCATAAAGCATTTGGGAAAAGGGAGCTGTAACTGCACCCACCACCAGACAGGGTACAACCACCCAAATTAAATGCTCTCCCAGAAGGCTCAGGAGCTGAGAAAAGGACCCCCAAAATCCAGCTCCAGTAACAGAGAAGCAGCCCCTGCACAAGGAAGGGCATGGAGCCGAGTCAGACCCTTCCTTGCACACTCACTCACCGAGATGACCCGGTCTCCGACGTGCAGGATCCCATCCCGGTGGGCTGCACCACCCTCTGCGATCCGGGAGATGAAGATCCCCTGGAGCACAATCAGGAAGGTCAGAGCAGCCTGGGCTTTCCCTCACCTGAGCCTGGCTCTCCAGATCCGTTTCCAGACACCAGGCAGGTCTCGGTCCTCTCCTGTCCACAGACCCTTCCCCTGCCCTGATGCTTCCCTTTTGTTCCCCACTCCACACAAACCCTCTGCTCACAGAGCCCCTGGCAGCAAAGCCTTCCCGGGCCCAGAGCCTGGATTCCATGCCAAAAGGGCAGTAGTAGGATTAGATGTCACTGGCAGGGATTTGGGAGCCCCAGCCCCCTTCGTTCTATAAAAAAGAGGGAGAGGGATTTTGGACAAGGGCCTGGAGGGACAGCACAAGGGGGAATGGCTTTCCACTGACAGAGGGCAGGGATACACGGGATATTGGGAAGGAATTCTTCCCTGTGAGGGTGGTGAGGCCCTGGCAACAGGTTGCCCAGAGAAGGCTGCCACATCCCTGAAAGTGTTCAAGGCCAGGTTGGACTGAGCTGGAGCAACCTGGGATAGTGGAAGGTGTCCCTGGTCATGACAAGAGGATGGAATAGGTGAGGTTTAAGGTCCCTTTAAACCCAAACCATACTGGAATTCCATGATTCCCTGACTTAAGAGCACCTGGCTCTCAGAGACCACCCGGACCACCAACCCAGGGCCAGGCTGCACTGCTGCACGCCAAGGGATGAGGAACATTCGGGGATCCCAGGAGATCAGAACTGACCATGTCCCCAGCCCGGTAAGGAGTGGAGCCCTTGCCACCAGCAATGCTGAAGCCGAGGCCCTTCTCGTTGCGCATGAGGCAGGTGGAGAATCTTTCGGTGGCAGGTGCTCCCTCGGGACGCTCGGGGAAGCGCAGCCCCCCACGCCGCTCCCGCGGGCTGTAGTCGTCCTCGGGGCGCAGGGGAGTGACGGTGATGGCATTCTCTGGCTCCACCATCCGCTCCCGCAGCACCGTCATGGAGACGGAGCTTCCCGACCCCCGCAGCGCTTCCACGGCCACGTGGTGCTCAGCACAGTGCAGGGACACGCCGTTCACCTAGACACAGAGCAGAGGCAGCCCTCCCTCACACACAGCCCTCACCTCAACACAGAGCAGAGACAGCCCTCCCTCACACACAGCCCTCCCTCACACACAGCCCTCACCTCAACACAGAGCGAGCAGAGACAGCCCCTCACCTCAACACAGAGCAGAGACAGCCCCACGCACAGCCCTCACCTCACACACAGCCCTCACCTCAACACAAACAGAGCAGGAACAACCCTCACCTCAACCACCACTGCCTGAGGGAAGTGGCTCAGCCCTGCCATACCTGGGCCTCGTTCCCACAGGTGTGCCCAGACCTCTGGGAAGTTTTCCTGCATTCCCATAGCACCTGCTATCTGTCCCAGGCCAGAGTAACCCAGGAAAGGCCTTTCCAGAGGAATTCTGTCCCCACAGGGAGTTCTAAATTCCCTACACCTGTATCATCCCTACAGGCAACATCCCAGACAGATAACCCCCCCACCCAGAACCACCTCCACCAACAAAATTCAAGAAAAGTCAACACTGCTAAGGCCTACACAAGTCCCTCTTCATCTTCCAGAAGGGACATCCACCTCCTCACACCCTGGAACACCCAGGACTGTTAGTGTGACAGTCCCGCAGTGTGGGGAATGTCCCAGAGCAGATCATCTTGAGAGTGGCACGTAAGGGGAACCAGGGGATCAGGCCCAGGCAGCCTGGGGTTGTGACAGGCAGGTCCTGCTTGAGGAACCTGATCTCCCTCTGTGACAGGATAATCCGCTCAATGGCTGAGGGAAACGCTGTAGATCTATCTGCCTGTACTTCAGCAAAGCCTTTGACACCATTTCCCACAACATTCTCCTGAGAAACTGGCTGCTCGTGCGTGAGCCAAAATGTGCCCAGGTGGGCAAGAGGCCAATGGGACATGGCTTGTATCAGCCATGGTGTGGCCACAGGCCCTGGACAGTGACCTCCTGTGCTGGGCACTGCTGGGGCTCTTCCAGTCCTGGGGGGATGTCTGGGGTCCCCAGGAGCGGGACACTGAGGGGATGGAGCATGTCTGGAGAAGGGAATGGAGCTGAGGAAGGGTCTGGAGCACCAGAGTGGCTGAGGAAGCTGGGGTAAGGGTTAACCTGGAGCAAAAGAGACTTGGGGGAACCTTAGAGCCTCTTCCAGTGCTTAAAACAAGCTCCTAAAGAGCCAGAAAGGGACTTTGGACAAGGCCCTGGAGTGACAACACAAGGGGGAATGGCTTTCCACTGACAGAGGGCAGGGATAGATGGGATATTGGGAAGAAATTCTTCCCTGTGAGGGTGGTGTGGCCCTGGCACAGGTTGCCCAGAGAAGCTGTGGCTGCCCCATCCCTGAAAGTGCTCAAGGCCAGGTTGGACTGGGCTTGGAGCAACCAGGTCTAGTGGAAGGTGTCCCTGCCTATGGCAGGGGGTGAAATGAGATGAGTTTAAGGTCCCTTACCACCCAAACAATTCCCATGACTGGTTCCCTGGGTTGGAACTTATTTTACAGGGTTCACTTTTGCCCTGCCCAGGTATGCAGAGCTCAGCCCGCTGGGGATGTATTTCTTCCCACCTGGGTCACACAACACTTCAGAGCTGGGCCAGAGTAAATGCAGGAGCTTATAAAGCAATAAAAGATTCATGGTAACATTAATTAAACAACTATCTCTGAGCCAAAGGAATTTTGTTTAGCTCTTACACATCTCCTAGTGCTTAATTTGGTCTAAAACACATGTGATGCAAATCCATTCCCAATCATCTCATCCCTCCACTCTAAGTACTCCGAAGCATTTGCTTTGTCACAGGAGTCGAGTCCTTACCTCTAGAAGCTTGTCACCAACACGGACCCCTGCGCGAGCTGCAGGACCCTCTTCAGACACACGGGAAATAAAGATGCCCTGGAAACAAAACCATCTATTATATGTAGAGCCCATTCCTTACCCCTTTGGAGTGCAGAGACCCCTCAGTCCCCTCAGATCCAAGGAGAGGGGTCAGTCCCTGGCCAGTCCTGAACCCAGAACGAGGGAACATGGCAACCACATCATCCCGCTCAGGAGCTGGGAAAAGGGAACAGAAACCTCATTGCAGGGCTACCCTGAGGTGACAAGGGGGACAGAAACCCCACTGCAGGGCTGCCCCCAGGTGATACACAAGACCAAGGAATGACATGTTAACCCTCTTCCAGTGGAACTGGAACATGACACAACTGATGCCACCAGGTGTGGAACAACCCCACACTCTGTGCCCCAGGACACAGCTGGGAAGGAACCTGCTGCTCCCATGGCTGCTCCAGGTCAGACCATCCCAGTTCAGGGGCAGATGTCTGCTCGACCCCGTCAACCTCGTGCTTTGGGGGGATTCAGGGCTGCTCCCACCTGGCCCCGAAAGTCCACACAGCTCACACGTAAGGACACCCAACCTCCAGCCACAGAGAACCAGTCCCCAAAAGCAGGTGCCTCAGCAGTGGCACAGCCCAGGTCTTACCTCATCATCCCCCTTATAGGGGGTGGAGCCCTTGCCCCCCGCGATGCTGATGCCTAGCCCCCCCGTCTGCCGCACGATGGTCAGTGTCAGCTGGAAGCAGAAGGGACAGTGGTTATGGGTCAGTGCACCCGAGAACAAGGTACGACTCCTTTAATAAAAAATAGTAACTCCAAGTCATCTGCTGCCACACTGGGGGACCCATGGCACCTGTGAGTGAGCCGTGGCACCTGTGGGTGAGCCATGGCACCCGTGGGTGAGCTGCGGCACTCATGCCTCAGAGGCACCAGCACTACAACACATGAAACACACAAATCCCTCCCCACAGCTGAGTCCTGACCCAACAGTCAGCTTGCTCACGATGGGACACATCAGAAGGGGATTCCACCACAAAGCAAACTGGGCAGCCACGGACTGGGGCTGGATCACGGAACACGGACAGTGTTCACACCACAGCCCGGCTCTACCATGGGGCTCCCCTTGAGTGTAATTCCATAAAGCCACTGGGGGATTCCTGGTCACCCCAGCTTAGTGTGCAGTGACAAGGATGGCACCTTGTCCAGAATACTCTGGATGGATACTTGGCTTTGTTGTATTGACGGAAATCAACACACAACTCCAAAACCCTATCTGCTCTGTCCAGATTCTCTGCTTCCCTCTGCCCTAGCTGCTCAGGATCACAGCTGAGCAATCCACAAGCCTCTTCTCCTTCCTACCTCCCACCTCTACATACCCAATTATGCCCACTGCCAATAGTTGATCAAACTTGACCTGAAGCTGTTTCTTTTCAGGACACCAGCATGAACCATTCACAATGCCACAGTCATGAGAAGGAAGACAGGGAGCATGTGGTAGGACACAGGGAAAGGAACAGGATAGATAGGACTCTCTCAGGGCCAAGGACCAAGGAGCTGGTGAGGTAAGTGACAGAAATGAGCAGAGACTGATGTAGAGAACCACATTTGCTGTCCTCCATGTCACCTCTTTGGAAACAAAGCCCAGGATGGAGAGAGGCTGCTGCAGAGATGTCAAGCATCAGTGTCAGCTCTACGTGGCCACAGCATGGGCAGCAAAGGGAGCAGGAGACTACCTTCCAACCCTCTTTCACTTCGACAACGACAGAAACAACATCTTGTGGAGTTCCACATTCTGCTAAGTTTAAAACAAAAACCAAACCAAAAAAAACACTGCAGGAAACATGAAACAAACCTAGGTGCTCTGCCAGTTCCTTTGACATCCAGTTAACAGCACAGCAGAATACTCTGGGATCTTCCCAGGGAAATCCCTGATTCTAGACCTACCATCAGTTCACTGTCTCTGGTGCAATAGCCAGAAACTGAACAAAATTCCAAGTTTTGGAATACCCAAGTAAGACGGAAATGAGGTAGTGACAAGACAGCACCACATCCGAGACAGCCCAACTCAAACCAGCTCCAGACAAATGCTTCTTGCATGACCAAGTCTATTAGGAACTAATTACAAACCCCAGGTTTTTCCATTCAGAGCCACTGGGCTCCAAAAATGCTCTAAAGACTCACATCTGTATTGTTCAAGGAGTGTTCGGACAATGCTCTCAGGCACATGGTAGGATTTTTGGGGTTGTTCTGTGCAGCAGCTGGACTTGATGATCCTGGTGATGAGGAAATTGTGTAATTCTATATTCAACACAAAAAGTTCTAAGGATGATAGAGAACCAGGTCTTCAGGCAAGGATTACAGACTAGTCTAACAGCAAGATCCCAGCATTTACGAGGAAGACAGATGATGGCTCTGCTCAGCGCCTGAATCCCTTGGACAGGATCATGATTTTGGACAATGAGGATTGTCTGATGTCACTGGTCACAGAAAGTGACTTCCAGTTGCATGGGAAGCTGATGATGTAAACTAACAGAAAGATATACCACAAACCCCCTGGATTTCACACGTTCAGCAAACCAGTCTAAAACCATGGGGAAACCTGCCAGAAAAGCCAATTGGCCTGAGGGGGAAGAACCTTCTGTCCGTCAATGTACACTGAAAAGCAAAACACCACAGAGAAAACAGACACGATTAAAAACACTGAAACAACTGCAGCAAAGGGGCTTGAATCAGACAGGCTGGAAAGAAGATTTCAAACTCCAAAGCAAATCAGTTCTCCCACAAAAACCAGTGTGGTGAGGAACTGAATTGGTGGATGTTTGTTTGAAGTCTATGCAAAGAGTAAGTGATGTGAATATGAATCTTAAGAAGAAGGACCTGGATCCAGCAGCCTCTAATGGCCCTTCATGTTGCAGTTCAGACTGTTTCTTGCACTAAACCCTTAAGTTACTTGTTCCCCAAAGCTCCTCTTTCCTAAGGCTGCTTCTGGGCTGCCTGGACTGCCATGATGTTGGACTGGCACTGAAACCACAGCACAGAGCTGCCCCCAGCACAGACAGCTCAGCTCTCTCCTTGCCATTGCTCCTGCCATGGAGTTTACTGGGTATTTTATTCTTTGTGTATTTTTCCCCCAAAGCAAGGGATCCACCCACAGCCCATCTCAGATGATCCAATCTTCTGCTTCCCACCAAAACTCGCTGCTTCTTCTTCTGCAGAAAGAACAAGCCTTCATGGAGAGCACACCACACTCCCAGTTCCTCAACGGGGGTCCAGCCCTGCATGGAAAAGTGCTGCAGTGTGAGGAGAAAAGTGGGGAAATTGAAAAAGCTGCCACATCAGCTTTGAGCTGCCATCCTTTCCCCTGGGCTCCCACTGGGAGCTGGCTGCTACTCACCATCAATGGCACCAAATATGACCCAGGAAAGCAGTTCCACCTCTTCCCCTCAGTCCTGCCTGTGGCTCTGCCTGTGCCTCTTTGAGGACATACCAAACATGAACCAGGGCCACCCCAACCCACTATTCATATGGTTTTTAGTAGAACTGTCTTTTAAAATGGAATCATGGAATGGTTTGGGTGGGAAGGGACCTTAAAGCTCATCCACCCACCCTTCTGTTAACAGATTCACTTGCTTGTGCAAGAATTCCCAGCTTTCAAGGAGTAACTGTACACCCTGGAAGTACTGCACACCTGGACAGATCCACTTTCAAGTAGCAGCCAGTGGTGGACACTGAGGCAGTGACCAACCACTGCATCCACAGGACTCAAGGGACAAAGCTCAGGGCTGTTGTACTTGAGAGCTGCTGAAAGACCAAGTTCTTCCTCCAAATACACCCAGGGGCGTGGGGTTCAAGGGCTTCACATCCAGAAGACAGAAAGTTTCTGCCAACATGGGCATCAATTTATAGATGGTTGTACACACGGATGCTTACAGCTGGGGTCAGTTTGTCAGTCATGACAAGAAAGACATCAAAGGGCATCAGCAAGTCCAGATACAGGAACAGAGCTGGGGCAAGGTCCAGAGCACCAGGAGCAGCTGAGGCAACTTGGGGTGGCTTAACCTGGAGAAAAGAAGGTTCAGGGGACCATCTCAGTCTCAACAACTCCCTGATGGGAAGGTAGAACAAGGTGGGGGGTCAGGCTTTGCTCCCAGGTAACAAGGGACCAGACAAGGGCAAACAGTCTCAAGTTGTGTGAGGAGAGGTTTAGGTGGGATATTGGGAAAATTCCTTCCTGCAAATGGCTGTCCAGCCCTGGCATAGATTGCTCAGGACAAGGGTGGAGTCCTCACATCTGGAAGTGCTCAAAAACCACATGGATACAGCACCTGAGGACATGGTTTAGCGGTGAACATGGTGTTGGTGCCGGGTCGATGGTTGGACTTGATGATCTTCAAGGTCTTTTCCAACCTTACTGATTCCCTGACTCTCAGTGTCCAATCCTCGCACTTACATGTCCCGAAACATTTATTTGAGACTGTCATACTGACACAGGAAATGCACACTGCAATAAATAATTTGGATTTATGTTCGGACAGACATATGACGATGGACAGGTGTCACATGAAGGTGAGGGATCCCACCTCAACAGCAGCTGAAGAATCCATTAAATGTCATCCATAACCTTCTCAAAACTCAAAATGACTGGATAACTTGTGTTCAAAAGTCCCAACATTTGCCTAAGATCTCTGAGATGCTTATAGAGCATTTCCAAAATTCTGGGCTTTTGATACCCTGAGACCCCTTATATTGTGCTGATGGACTGAGAGACTACACAGGATGATGCCTGTAACCATCAGCTCCTCATCCAGACACCATTCCAGAGGAGTAACTGAGAGACACATGTGGCTCTTACCAGGCACACAAATGGCTCTCATGAAAAACAGCTGAATTTTATGAAAACCAGGTCTCTCAAAACCCAAACTATTTCATTCTGAGAAGACTCCAGACCTTGGCTGATGAAGTGAAGATTCATTAAGCAGACTTGTGCAAAACATGGAACCTGTGATCCAAGACCTGGCACTGATATAATCCAGTGCTGGTACAGATGTGTGCTGTACAAGCCAAGAACCAGGTAAGAGTCATTGGGAGAGAAACAAGAATTTGGATTCTGTCAAGATGTATCAGGCCTGGTCTTACTCTAAAGCAGCTAGAATTGAAATAATTCCATATGAGGGAAGGCTGGGAGCCTTCCAATTAAGGAGGGGGAGATAGATCCTTTTTCTCTTTTCATGCCATTAATAACTTTATAGAAGATGATTATTCCATGTTTGTAATCACAAAGGAATTAGGGATATTCAATGGAACTCAATAGGATACCAAATGAAATATCAGTGGCAGGCTTTAAAAATGCTTTTTAATATAAACCTCAAGTAAATTACATAATTTATTGCCACTAGATTCTGTGGAACTGAAATGTATAAAAGGAATGGGAGAGGATCAGACAAAATTGTGGATGGCAGCTCCATGGTGCCTTGTACACTGGCATGAACAGCCCAGAAATCTTGATCCACAGACTGCCAGGAGCTGAGCACCCACCACTGAAAGCACCTCTTTGTCCTGCTGAGGTCTGGGCCCCTCACCTCCTGTCACTTCGCTCTGACAGCACGTTCAGTCAGTGTAATATAACATAACATGTCAGTTTGTATCTGTCACAATTATAGCCTCAAGGTTTAGGTTGGACATCAGGAAGAATTTCTTCCCAGAAAGGGTTATCAGACATTGGCAGGGGCTGCTCAGGGAGGTGGTAGTCACCCTCAGGGAATGACTGGACGTGGCACTCAGTGCTCTGGTCTGGTGACAAGGTATGGATCAGTAAGAGGCTGAACTTGATGGTCTTGGAGGTCTTTTCTAACTTAAATAATTCTGGGATTCTGTTCACCTTGGGTGCACACAGCTGGGACATGGAAGAGCAGGAGCTGGAGGCACTGATTCACCAGGAAAGATGAGAAGAGCTAAATCTGTCTGGCTTTGGTCAGTCACAGCTCATGGGGACAAGGAGACAGGCTGAAAATATCAGTGAGCAAAGGGGAGATGGGAGATTGCTATGTGACTGCTGAGAGCTAAATTAACCCCAGGCAGTGGAAAAGGAAGATGAAGGAAAAGCAGCCCTGGCAGGAGAGCAGCAGCTGCACATGGGCTGGAGGTTTCCTGGCTCTGATGTCATTCCTTCCTCTGTTCAATGGGTTTAGCTCTCAAAGGAAAGGGTACTTGGAGGGCAGAGATGGCGGGCACAGTGTGGAGGAGTTTGAGCACTTCACTGACTTCTCACTGAACACCTCCACAAAACCAACACAAAGTAGAGAGCCCTGAATGAGACCTTTGACAGCAGCACTGGGAACAGATGAGACAGGGGACCAGCCATGCTCAGGGTGCTGCTCTACTCTTGCACATACCTCCCCCAGGAGACTCAAGGACAGTGACCACATTTCCCAAAGGGAGAAGGAAGCAAGGATGCCTTTTTGAAACATGAAATATGGTCACATTTGAAGCATAAATAAAACCCGAGGTTCCTACAGATACATGAATATTCATATATCATATGAGACTCCCATCTGATAGCTGTGCAGCCCATAGAGATTCATGGCTCTAGAGATTCATATCAAGATTAAGCGTATTGCTGTGTGTCTATATAAAGATATGACTTCATCTTGGTACATGAAAAAAATGTTTGCAGTGAAAACAATCCTTCACTGGGACAAACTCCACAGGAAGGTGCTGAGTCACATCCCTGGATGTGATGGGCCGAGGTGCTGATAACCTCACCAAGGCTCCTTCCCCACAAAACCTTGGGCCTTTCGAGGCCCCTTCAGCCTGGGCTGGTTTATGATTCCAGGATTAATTCATGAACTCCAGAAACTGGGACTTAGGAAGCTGGTACTTCCTCCTTATCACCACTGGGAGCCAGCTTTGTCGTGGGAAGGGAATCTTCAATGGTCTTGGCTGACCAAACTATGGAATGCAGCAGGACAGGGTCTTTCTGGAAATGAAAACACTCAAATGCTTAAAGAGAAGCAAAACAAGCATTGTTCAAAGCCACCAATCCTCAAACCATTTCAGAACACGAAACAGGACAAAAACCTACACCTGGATTCAGATGGAACAGGTAACACTAAAACACATTCTATTTCATCTCTTCAGCAGTAGAGAATTTTTATTCCTGTTCTTACTGACCCTTGTGTGGTGAAATCCTTGGAGCAGTCATTCTCTTTGCAGCATTCCACTATAAAATTCCACTGGAGACTCTTCTCAGCCCAGCAATTTCAGACTATTCTGAACGTCTGTTTTGCCCATCATTTAATATACAATTACAAGACTGCAAAGACTGGGGAGTTTACAACTCTCCTAAAATCTACTTCAGCGCTGTGCTGCCAAGGGCAGGCCTTGCAGGAGGAGAGCATTTATCCAAGGAACAGCGGAATACACGGAAAACTCACTAAACCTGGCATCACCTGCTTTAACAGACACAAGCAGAGACATCTCTATGTGCACCTTGTTTAGAGGCCAACCCTCCCCAAGTCCTGAAGGATGCAGGAAGAAAAGCTAAAGGTATAATAAAAGTATGAACAAAGGTGGCTAAAGAGAATTCCCATCCAGGAACAGGAACTGCCATATTTGAAATGGAAAAACAAGTATGGAATTTAGTGAACTAAGGTCTGAATAAACTCTCTCATGTTGTCTACAGGCACCAGACCTGAGTTCAGATAAATCAGGTGAAAGAAAAGGCAACGAGAAAGGCAGGGAATAAATGGAAATCTCTCTTACCAGAGAACACCATAGGAATTGGGTTTCTCTAATCCAGCAAAAGGAAGGCTGGAAGAAGCCAGACAAGACTTTGGTCTTCATAGAATTACACCAAAGACAAGCGGGCAATGGGTCAGCCAGCAGGGAAGAGATTGGACAAGATAAAATACAATGAAAACAATGAACTAACAAATGACAGATTAAAAGTAAGTTTTCTAATCACTCCAGAAGCAGAAACCTGGAGAAGTTTTGGGGCTCTCCCTGGAGGAGGAATCTCTGTGTCTGCGCACACTGCGTAACAGGATGAAACAATCCGTATTTAACAAAAAGTTTGACTGACTTATTAACCAGAGCATAGTGTTGGGCTGCCCATCGTGGTAGGAGACTTGACCTCAGCACTTCCTCCAAATCACCTGTTATCTTCCTGGCAAGCTCAGCTTTGTTGTTCCTGAGTTGAGTACAGCCCTTTTTCAGCTAAATTGTATCTTCCAGAAATGCCAATCTATCCAAGTCTGGCCTCATTCCAGTGCCCACATCCAAGCTGGGGATTGTTTCCCACCACAGAGTCTTGGAACTTTCTGGGAGTTGCTGTTCTCCTCCCCTGACACAGTCAGAACATGCTGTGGCAAACAGGGACCAGTTTTAAGGCAGGTAAATGCTTCAGCCCCCATAATTTCTACGGGGGTTATTCTAATGCCTGAATTTTGTACATAACCCTGGTACCAAGCAGCAAAGCCCCACGTCTGATACACACAAGGCACCTGCCTAATGCAGAAGCGAGAACTGCATTTGCTGTAGCACTGTGTTTAAACACGTAATTGTCTCTCCATCAATTGCTTCTCTGCTGCTTTCTGCTCTCTCTGTGAAAGCCAACAAGATGATTGCGTGACAGAGTGGAACCAAAATGATCTTGCCCTACTCTTGGAGCAGGGAAAGGAAACTGCAGATAGTCCTGCATTTGTGTGAGAAATCATTCCACACTTTGCTCCTTAGTCCTTAAAGAACTCTGGATCAGATAAAACTTGCAACTGAAACAGGGATCAATGATGATGAACCAGCAGCAATCACTCAAACAGTCTTCAATCTGCGACACTTTGTGGGTGACTTGTGTCCAAATCGTGCCTTAACAGGTCCAAATGTGAAGCTGTACATTTACAGGAAGAGATCACAATCCCACCTCGAGATCACAATCCCACCTCCAAACTGGAGGCCTAGGAAAGGTGGCAGAACACTGGTCCCAGCTGCCCACAAAAGCTGTAGCTGCTCCATCCCTGGAAGTGTTTAAGGCCAGGTCAGACAGGGCAGGGAACAACCTGGGATAGTGAAAGGTGCCCCTGCCAATGGCAGGGGGGTGGCACTGGGTGACACTTAAAAGGTCCCTTCTAACCCAAACCATTCTATGATTCTATAAAGAACACCGAGGGCCCTTCAACCCAGTAGGAAAAGGTCATAAAAACATTTTGATGGCAACAAAGTAAAAGCCAGACAAATTAAAACAGAAAATATGGCACATTTTTCTTCGCTCAGTAGGAACTCAGATCATCTTAAAAATTAAATGAGAGAATTGAAGTGTTGTATCTTTTCTTAACATCAAAAGGACTCCACTCTGTCATATTCCAGTTAAGTCAGGTGAGCAAACAGAGGTGATGTGACCTCTCCAGCACTACACAAGAGGTTTATTAAACTTTTCTGGGTTTAAAATTTATGGGTCACATTGTGGGAAAATCAAATTTGCTGCATAAGAATTCCAAGCCTGACAATGCCCTAATGAAGCACACACCCCAAAAATGAAAAACCAGAGCAAGGGGAAGAGCTCCACATGTGGAGCAGCAATGAGCAGCCCCACGCAGAGGGCCAGGATGGCTCCCAGCACATCCCAGTGGTCCCCACTACATGTGCTGGCCTTTCCACAGCTGAATCCCTGAGCAGGGGATGCTCCAGGAGGCACAGGATGGCTCCCAGCACATCCCGATGTTCCACATGACGTATGCCAGCCTTTCCAAAACTGAACCCTTTGAGCACAGGATGCTCCAGGACCAGGCTGTGCTGTCACATCTGCTGCTGGCAAATACTAACTGGTGCCAGGCTTGAGGCTGGCATTCCAACACAAATGGTGACAACTCCTGAGCAGTTTCCACACGATAAAACTTCTTCAAGGAGAAGATTCCACTCACTCCTGACGGCAGAGCAATGGGATGTAACACCTGAGCAGCAGCAGCAGCAAGGAAGTTAACATCCAGGATCTTCGGACACCTTTGCTCCTCCCCAGGGAGCAGAATGGCAGCGCCTTCTGTCCAGGAAACCTTGGGCAGAACAAGAGACAAAACCCCGTCCATGTGCCCTGGCAGCAGAAGCTTCGGCAGTGCAGAATCTTCTGTAGCTCCTGGACCTGCAGGGGCTCTGCAGGACATGGGTTAAGGCTGGGCACACCCAAGGATGTGGATGACACCAGCCACTGCTACAACAAAGCAGCATCGGGCACTGAAACACAGTTTGGGACCCTCCTTCCACTGCTCCTGCAACCTGTGCAGAAGCTTTCCAGGCTACTCCATCAGAACTATCTGAAAACAGAGTTCAGGTCTAACCTCATGCCATCAAACAGGTGCTCAATAAGCTGCTTTTCTCCTCTACATCCCAGTACAGTCACTTCTGTAAGGCACATGGGGATGGAGACAAAACACTGGGAACAGAGCCAGCCCTGGAATCCAGATATCCACCATCAGATATCACACACTTCAACAAAGTTACTCTTTCAGTGCAGCAGAGCCCCGTTGGCACCAACAGCAACAGGAGCTCTGGGTGTACCAACGTTGGGTGTGCTGGCAGAAGTTGGGCATGGCTCTCCAGGTCTGCTCCAACAAGCTCAGTCTCCAGCTCACGACTATGGTTGAGGATTAGGGAACACACAATCAGGAATCAGTAGTCCCTTTTCTCTCAGGGCTGTATTAAATCATATAAGGAATGTGATAGCAGTATCGTGAACTTAAAACTGTGCTGCTCAAGGGCACCAGGCTCTCTGCTCTGCAACGCTCTTGGCTCAGTTCCATCAGCCCACTGATTCTTCTCAAGGAATCATCCCTGGAAACAGCAGTCAGATGCCATTTGGAAGCATTCGAGGACAGGCTGGTCAGGGCTTGGAGCAACCTGGTCTAGTTGAAGGTTCCTTGCTGAGCACTCCCCAGAGCTGTAGGACAATCAAGTATTTCAAACCAGCTTCCCAAAGCTGGTCTGCTCTTGACTTCAGCTACCACCGCCAGTCTGGGGGTTCTCTAGCATGCTGGTCCTTGGGAGCTGCATACCCATGTTCTTCCTCACAGTACGGAACAGATCCGTGCAAAGGGGGCTGTGCTGAGCAGACATCAGAGCCAGTGTGGGGTCTCCAACCAGCCACACCCAGGAATTACAGAATCATTTAAGTTGGAAGAGACCTCTAAGATCATCAAGTCCCACCTGTGACAAATCCCCAACCAACTCTGTTAACCAGACCAATGCAATGAGTGCCATGTTCAGGCATTTCTTGAACACCTCCAGGAATGGTGAACGCTTCCAGGGAAGGAGTTCTAGGTCCTTCCATCAGATGTAGGTGCAGCAAGGGCAGGAGTAAAGGAAGAGGTGGGCAGACTGTATCCCAGTACAAGACTGAGGTTTCTGGGGCACAGCCCCCAAGGAAAATTCTGCAAATGGAGCAGGATGTCCAACAGCTGGAGAGAATGTCTGGGAACAGTGACTTCCCAAAGGAACGGGAAGAGTAATCATGAAACACCAGGCTAAGTTGTTTTACCCTCAGTGACAGAAGATTACATAAAAGAGAAATTCAATAAATACTAATGTGGTTTTTAGGGACCTAGAGATGTAGAAAGATGGAGAAATCTTCAGGACCCACTAACAGGGGACCACACCTGAGCCAGCTCATGTTCTGCCTGGTGGAAAGGATTTGTCACCTCCCTCCTGGAAAGCCTTACTCCAAAACCAAGAAAAGTCTCCATTTTATACCTGAGGGAATAGCAGAGCCAAGTTCTCAGAGATGCCCAGGCCAACAGTGCCAGGTGGCACACGGGTGTGGTGGCCCTGTACTGTCTGTCCTACAGGAGAAATCTCCGTGTGAGCTGTCAACATGGATGCAGTTTCTGCCTCTTGCCAGCGGCAGGAGCACTCTGCTTCCAGCAGCTCCCTGGAAACCTGCCTGCAGAAAAGTACTGACCCCATAGATCAGGCACTGACCAGGCACTGAAAACCTCGAGACAAATGCAGGAAGCTGATCACAGACAGAGGATGAGCCAGTCAGCCAGCCACAGGCCTTTAACCCTTAGTACAGACACTGTCCCCATGCCAGGGGCTTTGTGATCCCTTTGATGCCACCTGCCCCCTTCTGACACCTCAAGGTGCTGCATGTGAAGCCTTGAAGGGATTTGAGGGAGGCTTCAGGAGATGCACAAATCATTGGCTCCAGCCCACTTTCCTCAGGCAGTGGCACAGTGTCCTGAGTGAGATCCTCCTCCTTTTACCAAAGGGTCAGTACACAGCACTCAGATGATCCTTGAGGTCTCTGCTCCTCCAGGGTTACCCACACGTCCAGAAATTTCTATTTATTTAATTCCACTTCTCCACCAACACACAGCAAATAGGAACCGAACTTCCCACCTCAGCCCCTTTGGTTTTTACATCCTTTCCATCTCACTCCTGCTCTGCAGCAGCCACTCTCACCTCAAGGATGGGAAAGGAGGAAAAGGGTAAAGCAAGGAGGAAACAATCATCGTGTTTGTGATCAGCCAGGTCCAGAAGCCACTTGACCCAGAGAGATCAGAGTTCCCCCTACAACAATGGGTGAGGCTGGGAAGCAAATCAAGCAGGCTGGATGATTTTTGGCAGAGAGAGAACAGTAGGAGTGGTACAGACCTCTTCCTCCTCAATGCGAGCAGGTTCAATCAGCAGATTATTGGCTTGATCAAACGACACCCCCTGTTAGGACAGGAACCAGCAAAGAGGCATGCGGATTAGTGGAGCATCAACCAAACCCGCCACCACGACCACCACCACCACCCAACACACGCACGCCACGCCGGAGCTGATCCAGCTCCCGGAGTCACTCCTGACCACCGCAGCTCCAGAGCTGAACCCACTCCCGGAGTCACTCCTGACCACCGCAGCTCCAGAGCTGAACCCACGCCCCGAGTCATTCCTGACCACCACAGCTCCAGAGCTGAACCCACTCCCGGAGTCATTCCTGACCACCACAGCTCCGAAGCTGAACTCACTCCCGGAGTCACTCCTGACCACCGCAGCTCCAGAGCTGAACCCACTCCCGGAGTCATTCCTGACCACCACAGCTCCAGAGCTGAACCCACTCCCGGAGTCATTCCTGACCACCACAGCTCCAGAGCTGAACCCACTCCCGGAGTCACTCCTGACCACCGCAGCTCCAGAGCTGAACCCACTCCCGGAGTCATTCCTGACCACCACAGCTCCAGAGCTGAACCTGCTCCTGGAGTCACTCCTGACCACCGCAGCTCCAGAGCTGAACCTGCTCCCGGAGTCACTCCTGACCACCGCAGCTCCAGAGCTGAACCTGCTCCCGGAGTCATTCCTGACCACCACAGCTCCAGAGCTGAACCCACGCCCCGAGTCACTCCTGAGCACCACAGCTCCAGAGCTGAACCCACGCCCCGAGTCACTCCTGACCACCACAGCTCCGGAGCTGAACCCGCTTCCGGAGTCACTCCTGACCACCACAGCTCCAGAGCTGAACCCGCTCCTGGAGTCACTCCTGACCACCACAGCTCCAAAGCTGAACCTGCTCCTGGAGTCACTCCTGACCACCACAGCTCCAGAGCTGAACCCGCTCCTGGAGTCACTCCTGACCACCACAGCTCCGGAGCTGAACCCGCTTCCGGAGTCACTCCTGACCACCACAGCTCCAGAGCTGAACCCGCTCCTGGAGTCACTCCTGACCACCACAGCTCCAAAGCTGAACCGACTCCCGGAGTCACTCCTGACCACCGCAGCTCCAGAGCTGAACCCTCTCCCGGAGTCATTCCTGACCACCACAGCTCCAGAGCTGAACCCACTCCCGGAGTCACGCCTGACCACCACAGCTCCGGAGCTGAACCGACTCCCAGAGTCACTCCTGACCACCACAGCTCCGGAGCTGAACCCAATCCTGGAGCCATTCCTGACCACCACAGCTCCGAAGCTGAACCCACTCCCGGAGTCACTCCTGACCACCACAGCTCCAGAGCTGAGCTCACTCACATCCCAGCTCCAGAGTTGACCCCTCAGCACCAGAGCCCCCACTCCTGCTCACCAGCTCACTACTGCGAGGGCTGCTCATGGGCTGCCAGAGTGCCCAGTGCCAGCACACTCCTGCCAAGGGGCATCCCTAAGGCCAGGTTTTGTTCATGCTGGCACCCTGAGGTCATGACCCCTGAGCTGACCACCACTAGCTGACCTCACTCCCTCCATACCAGGTCACTCCAAGAAGAAGGAAGGGTTAAACACAGGAGAAGGCACCGAGGAGCCTGTGGTGCCTCAAGTTGCTGCACAGGAATGAGCAATCCCAAACTCAACTGCACCAATCCCTTTCTCTGGTGAAAAAGTACATCCTGACAGGCACCTGGGATCCTGCTCCCAAGCACAAGAAGCCTCAGGATTTCTTCTAAAAACCAACTGTCCTTGCAACAAAACCCTCTGGTTTTAGGATTCAGCCTCCTGCACAGCCTGTCCTGCCTCCTCCTTCAATATACCTCTTGCACAAGCCTCCCTGCACAGGGACACTGGTCCCTACATCCCCACTCCAGGAATGCAGCTCAGGAGGCAGCTCATAAACGTCTTCATGGAGCAGGCATCCAACCCAGCCCTACAGAAAGGAGAACTGAGTCCCAGGCAGAAGGTTAAGCTGACAACCAGGGTAATTTCTGACAGGTACCTCACCCCTGAGCAGACATCACAGGCTCTGCCAGTGGGTCAGTGCTTCCTCAGCTCTGAGTCCCCAGCTAAAACAACCTTTTCGGGTGAGGGCATTCCCAAGTATGGTAGGTCTTGGATGAAGGGGACTTGGGACAGTTTCAAACATTTCTTCTGAGGAACTTCACCAACAGTGGGAAAACTTCATGTCTCATCCCTGGGGAGCACAGGATGAGCTGCATCGGCTCAAGCAGAGCAAAGCAAGCATCCACTGAGGGAAAGGCTTCACAGCCAAGTGAGGGAAAGGACCTTTCCGTGGGCAACCTGAGCTCCAGCAGGGATGGGAATGATCCCGGCACCCTGGAGCATGTGCAGTTACAGCAGAAGCAGGTTTTACTCCAGCACCTTCCACACCTGGAGACCCACATCTCACCCATGAGATTTGTTGATGTCAGACTGTGATGGAGACTCAGCCACATCCTGACCTCTGCCCACCAAATACAATTAAAAATCCTCAAACCAGCTTGGCTGAGAATTGGGCTGATCTCATGAAGTGTCCCTCATCCACATATTCCTATTCCATTGCAAGCAACTTCCTCAAGCAGGAACCTCTGTGTGTCCCTAACCAAACGTGGTGGTTCAGCTGAAGAGAGCCAAGGATCCCCTATTTCTTAAGCCCCAGTATAACCAGTAAGGCCAAAACTTCAGAGCACAAGCTCCCCGAAATCTCAACGCACCCTCCATCAGGCTGTGTCTGGGTGGAAGCACAGGGAGGGGCACACTCCTGGCTGCACTTACATGCTCCAGGAAGCACTGTGCCAACAAGTGTCAGTGGCCCAAATGCCAAAGATTGAATCCACCCAGGGATATTAGCTCATCCTCCTGTGAACCAGCAGCAACAACCAGCGAGTGAGGAGGAGGCTCAGAACCCAGCAGTGATGAGACAGAGAACTGTTCCTGCAGCACAGGGAACAGTACATGGAATGGGGATGGTGCAAGGACCTGGATACAGTGAAGGTGTCAGACACAGCAACATGGCACAGCTCTTTGACAACCCTATGAGCCCCCAAGGACCTTCAGCTCTCCTACCCTCAGCACATCCCGAAGTGCAGGAGCCTCTTGCCAGTGGTTTCATCAGTACCACATCAACCTGGCTGCTTGGTCACAGGAGCAGAGGGCAGGTCTGCATCCCTCTGACCGTCCCCTGCCCTGCAAGACCTTACCTTCACAGATGGCTGAGCAGACAAAGCTGCATTCTTTCTGTCATCCTCATCCCATGCTTCCTCCTGATCCTCAGGCTCTGTGTTATTATTGCAGCCTCCCAACTCCTCTTCCTCTTTGGGGACCCCATCGCTGTTCAGCCCCTGCAGAAGTGCCACCACTGCCTCTGGCTTGGGCAGTTTAGTGATCTTGAAGTGTTTCTTATAGTGGGGCGTGTCCTTGCGAATAAGCCTCTGTTTCTCCACTGGGAACGGTCGCTCTTCATCCTCATCCTCATCCTCACTCCGTATCAGCGTGTCCTCAGCGAAGTGTACGGTCGGCTGTGATAGCAAAGCCGCAGACATGCCGTGAGCCTCACGGAACAGAGGACCTTGCTGTCCCTGTGACCCCTCTCCCAGCACAGGCGGAGCCAGTGTCACTGCTTGTGTGCTCAGGAAAATGCAGGAATGTGTTACCATTTCCCCATCCTTGCCTTTTTCCATAACCACGCCTTCCCCCAGACATGCTTCTGTCAGCTCCAGGGATGGAGGGCATTCAAACCTGTCACTGTCACCCCAGTTTTCCCACAGCCTGCCTGGCTCCCATCCTGTCCACCCCAGTCTCCCACGCGTGCAGCTCCCACAAACTGCCCCAGTCTCTGCTTGCACTGCCTTCCACGGCCTGGATCTGCCTCCAGCGATGACCAAATCCCACATGGATTTACCTGTACATCTATTTCCCACTTCCTCTGAAACTTCCAAGTCCTTCCACTTTTTCTCGTGACCCTGCTGCAGTTCCCAGGCTCCTACCTCATTGTATTCCACTTCCACATCTTCCTCCTCCTGGTCAGCAGCTTCCTTGCGCTCCTCTTCCACTCTGGGCTTCACCTCCTTCTCCAACTCCTGCGCATCGGGCACCTGCCCGTTGGGCCAGCCCCGGTCCCTCTCCTCTGCCCTGCAGTCCGCAGAGGCGGTGCTGGTGGACAGGTGGGAGTCCTCGCTGCGATTTGATGTGGCACTTAGCCTCTTCTCCTGAGAAAATGGTCATGATGGTCAGGATGGAACCCAGAGCAGCAGATGGAGCCACACAGTGTGACTGGTGTGAGGTGTGAACAGCCCAGCACCAACAGAACCACCTTTTCCTCAGCTTGCCCACAGCTTCCCCTCCTGAGCTTCCTCCATGTGATCTGGGTCCTCCCTGTTCCACCTCCTGTGTAGGCATTTATTCTCAGCCTCCCACCAGGGCAGCAAGGTGCCTCCACCAAGTGCTCTATTCCCGTCATTCTTTACTGGGAATATCAGAGCCTTCTCTTCCTCTCCCTGTGCTACGACAAAACTGGCACTGACACACACAATTCCCCTTGTTTCCTGGTTCCATCTCTTGCTCTATTTCACAGGCCCCCATGACACCGCAAGGCAGATTTCCAACCCTCCCAGGCAATCCATTCTCAGTCCCTCCCAATCCTTCCCAAATGTCAGTCCTTTCTACCTCCCCATTTCCCACATATGCTACATGTTCCTAGTGGAAAATGTCTGTGCCCCTGGCATGGAGGTGGAACTTGATGGTCTGTAAGATTCCTTCCAACCCAAACCATTCCATGATCCCATGTTCTCTATGGTTATCCATTCCCCAGTGCCCAGCACTCACTTCCGAGTTGGGAGAGTTCGGGTTGACATCAGCCTTTGCAGCGTTCACCTCATTGCGCCGAACTTCAATCACCTTCTTCATCACCTTCAGCTCGCTGGGGTGAGGGGTGGCTCGGCGCTGCAGGCCCTGACAAAGTGAAACCCTCAGGAAGGGGATTCCAGCCCTGGCAGCACGTGCCAGGCCTTGGGAATGAACCTCTGCAGGTAACGAACACCTTTATCAGAGAGCGAGAGCCCCAAGGGGATGCAACCAACACATCCTGCTGCAGGATCTGCTCCAGGTCTTACACAGCCTGCAGCTGGGAGGAGGCAGGGAACCCTGAGAACTTCCTCTGGACATCATCCTGCTCTCCAGCTAATAGAAGGTTTGGGAAGAATGATAGGAAGTTTAAAATGGTGTTTCAGGCTTAGTAAATGAAAAACTGTCAAGACAGAAACTCCTCTGGAACAGATTTGGGATATCTTCCTAATTCCTCTGGAGTTACTTAACAGGTCTGCCAAGCCCAAATGCACCAGAATTGGTGCTGCTTAGTGAGTTCCATCCCAGCTAAAGAGCGAAGAAAACCAGCATTGTAAAACTAGTAACAATGTTAAAACAATTCAAAAAACCCCCAAACCTCCCAATGCCAGCAGCACACACACACACTGCCAGGACAGCTGCAATCATCGTTCATTAGAGGGATTCAGATCTCAAGGATGACTTTCCATAAAATAAAAAGGAAAAAAAATCCACAAGAGACGGAAACCCTCAGAGAACTTGCTGGAAACTTCTATCCTGGCCTTTGCATCTGCACTGAAAGCACAATGATCTCTTGCAGGTTTTGAGGCTGCCTACAGTGTTTAGTACTTACTTTACCAACAGGACACTCTACAGTGTGGGCTGCACTGGCTCCATGCTTGGAGGGATGGGGATGGCCTGGGTTTGGCTGGGCAGCCTTTCCCCATGAGGGGGGTGAGCTAAAACCCTATCCTGACAGTGCTCTGTTGGGATCTCTGGACAACTCGAGTGCTCCCTGGGCACGTTAGTGCTCCACTCCCATAGAAGAACCTCAAGATATGACTCTGCACCACGGCTCCCAGGGAATTCATTCCTTTCACTCCTGCTTGGCTCCTCAGGGCACCAAACAGCCTTCAGACCGTGGAAATCCTGCACACGCCTACAGCAGTGTCACAAGGTGAAACATGGACACCACAGTGGCTCCCCATCTTCAGAAAGCTTAGCTTGTCCCTGTGCTTCCACAGAGAGCCAACAAGCCTCCAGGAATTTCTTACTCGTCTCTCAGCGCCAGACTCCTCGTCATCATCTCCTTTAGGTTCATCCAGGAACTGGATCACGCTGACTCTGTTTAAGTTGGTGTCTGTCCAGCTCTCATCCACGCTGTTCTGCAGGAGGTTCTCTGGGAAGAAAGAGACACAGTGGGAGCTCCTTTTGGGAAGAGCAGGGTTGTAGACTTAGATGGAAGACAGTTCTCATCCCATTAGGGCACTTCAGTTGTATCTGCCCATGGCATCAGAGGCCTTGAGGACAAAGGCTGTAGCCTCAACATCCTGTCACCTTCTGTACGTCTCCCACCAGACCTACAGCAGCCTCTACAGAAGTGTCTGATGCTGCAGCTCTAGCACTCCTTACCCAAGAAGTACAGAAAAAGGTAGAATTAGGCAGGAATACCATGCTGACAGGACAATGAAAATTAACTGCTTGGTCAGGAGATCCAAGCAGAACACTCAAAGATAAGGCTGCAGCTTCCTTATCACCAGGCAGAAAGCAATTCCTCATTTTTAACAATCACTGCCTGGGAAAGCTGTCCCAGCCATACAAGAGCCTGGATCTGCTGCAGGAATCACAGTAAGGGACAGTCCAACCCAGCAGAGAAGGTTCAAGGCTTCAGCCCCCTCCCGAGCACAAGGCTCTGCAGCCAGTGCTTGTGATGCAGGCTCTTACCCAGGCTGGGAGAGGGCTGCTGGGGGAGCAGGTAGCAAGTGAGAACCTTTTCTCCTGTCTTTTCATCATCCTCGGTCTGGAATTTCAGCATGGGCTGGGACTGGTTTTCTGCCAGCCACAGGGCTTTCAGATTAAGATTTGTTAAAGCAAAGGGCAAATTCTGCAGCCTGCAAAAGAGAAGAACAAACTGCTTGTTAAACTTACCTGGTCAGGAAAGAGCTTCACCTCAGCTCCAGACTGCTCCACCTGAACAGAGAGGGACAGAGCCAAGCTGCTGTGGATCCCTCAGTCCTGCACCACTGGAACAGCTGATTTGTCCATGGCTGGGGACTGGGCTCCAGTAACCCATCCTCACCAGCCTTTACCACAGGACAACTCCCTCCAACAGTGTGGAGGGGTTTAGAAACAGAAAAACGATACTCTCACAGACCAGAGTATAGAATGTTCACCACAGAACCTCTGGTCGGCTTCCAACTGCTGACCAAATTCCAAAAATACCAACCCCAGTGAACAGAACCATAGGACTTTTCAGAATAGCCCCCAGGCACCTTCACACCACAAACGAGACTTTGGCACCACTCACCTGAGGACTAACAACACAAACCCACAAAATCTGCAGGAAGGAAAGGAAGCCAGTGACCAGGGATTTCCCCTGATCTCCATTTCACACATGACAAAATGCCCTCACACTTCTGCCTTACCTCTACCCTGTGTTTAGGTGACACAGAGAAGGGGTTCACAGGCAAAGCTCAAGCCTTCCGCGACCAGCCCAGGCTCCTCCACACCGTGGATCCTGGGATCCACACAGATCCAGCATCTCCCTCACAGCAGCCTCCCAGCCTGTGTGTCTTCCTGCTGCTCACCTGTTCCCAGCCACATCCAGGACATGGAGCTCAGTGGTGTTGGCCAGCTCGGGGGGCAGCAGGGCCAGGCGGTTGTCCCGCAAGGACAGGACATTGAGGTTGGCACAGCCTCCAATCTCTGCTGGCAGCGCCGTCAGCCGGTTCCGGTCCACGTTCAGGTTTGTCAGCTTGGCCAGCTTGCCCAGGGACTTGGGCAAGGCCTGGGAAGGAGCCGAGTCAGTGATTGCAAGAGGAAAGAGCAGCACAGGCAAAAGGCACAAAGCCCTCAGTCTGGGGAACAAGCTGCCTTCCGTCCCCACACACGCACTGGGGATAATGTTCTTCGGGACATCTTTGGGACAGGTTTTCCCTTGGGCCCACAGACTGAGCCATGCCAACTCTTCCCCTCAGCACAGCACAGCACATTCCAACCACCACTGGTCAAGACTTTCCTTCTGTTTATCTGCCCATTCCCAATCCTTATGTTTTATCAATCAAACCACAGGCAGGGCTGTTCCCAATCACACCATCCCAAACCCCTCACCAATGCAGCCTGGGATATGATCTTGCACCTGTCAGCCGGGATGGTCTTTGGGATGGGCAATCCTAGCATCCCTGCTACCCCAGAGAATGTTTTAGGGAAAAAAATCAGTGAGAGAAAGCAGCTTCCAAATGTCTGTGAACTTGGTGAAACTCTAGAAGCAGCTGGAGCGCTCTCAGGAATCCAGCTCGGAGGGCAGAAGATGGGAAGGGATCCCTGGCGGCTGGCTGAGCATGGGAGAGGCAGGTGGCTGCTGAGTACTCACCGTCAGCATGTTCTCAGTCAGGATGAGCTCAGACAGATTTTCACAGTCCCCAATTGATTCTGTCACATCTGTCAGCCGGTTCTGGTCCACCTTGAGGATGGAGAGCTGTTTCAGCTGACCTGGCCAGGGTGACAAGTTAGGCGTGAGCAGTGCCAGAGAGAAGGATGATGTTCTACACTCACCTGGCTGTGATGCCATCAAGGATCCCATAACCCAACCACAGAGGCTCTGCCATTCCTCCCACCAGGCCTCACACACACCTGATGCAGATGAAGCATCTGAACTCTGCTGCAGAGTTCTGCTCACCTGTATCACCCACTGCTTCTGCTCTCCATGACTGTGCCTATGTCCATTAATCCCCAGCTCCCTGCCACAGACACTCTTTCCTGAAGCTCCTCCAGGAGCACTGCCAAAGAATTGAAGTCCTGCAGCACTCCCCATCCCACAACACTCACCGATCCCATCCGGAATGCATTCCAGCAGGTTCTGTGACAGCAGCAAGTCTGTCAGTGCCACCAGCCCACTGACCTCGTTGGGCAACTGCTCCAGCTTGTTCTCAGACACATCCAGACAGACCAGGCGGCGGAGGTTGCCCAGCTCCTGCATCAGAGAGGAGATCCATGGCTCGAGGGAACAGCTGGGGCAGGGGCAAAGGGCTGAACACGTGCCCAACAGACACTCACCGGCGGCAGGGCCGAGAGCTGGTTCCGGTCCAGCCAGAGCTCGCGCAGGTTTGGGAGAGCACCCAGAGTGTCCGGCTGTAGGAGACAGGACAGTGATGGCATCAGTCCCTTCCACAGGGAGAAGCTGCTTGAGGATGCTGCAGATGCACCACTCTGCAAAGCCAGGCACTGTTCTGCCTCTCACACCTCCCAGGACCATCCATGGATCATTACAAGATAGCAGCACACGTGTCTGGGAATGCCTGGGATGGCCACTGGCTGCAGGAGGTCCAACGGGACACACAGAAGGCAACAGCAGGACTGTGTCAGCAGGCAAGGCAAGAACTAAACCTGCAGCACAATTCTGATGGAGAGCAGCTGAGGGACTTGGACAAAACAGGGCTCGGGGGGACCTTCTGGCTTTCTGCAACTCCCTGACAGGGAGATGGAGCCAGGTGGGGGTCGGGCTCTGCTCTCAGGGAATAAGGGACAGGACAAAGGCAAATGGCCTCAAGTTGTGCCAGGGGAGCTTTAGGTTGGATATTGGGAAAATTCCAAGAAAGGACTGTCCAGCCCCGGCACAGCTGCCCTGGGCAGGAGTGAAGTCTCCACCCCTGGGGTAACTTAACAGCTGTGTGGATGTGGCACTTGGGAACATGGGTTAGTGGTGGCCTTGGCAATGCTGGGGGAGCGGTTGGACTCAATGGTCTCAGATGGTTTTTCCAACCTAAATGATTCCATGATTCTAAGGGGTTGGAAATTCTGGCCTTACAGAAGAAATGCATCTTCCTCCTGAGACATGAAAATAAACATTTGGGTACCACTGGCCAACTCAACATGACCCAGCAGCACCATCAGCCGTGACAGACACATGTTCACATCCCACAACTCCCCCAAGCAATCAGCATCTGGAGCTTGCTCCACTGGAGGACGGCTCAAGTGCCACACCCCTGTTCTCACAGGTGAGTTCAGCCTGTGTACAGCTAAGCTGCACGAACCACTTTGCCTCCTAATTTTGATGGTTTTCTGCCAAAACCATTCCAGAACACAATGAGTAAGATCCAGTAATAGCTTAATCCACAGCTGCAAAGTTACAGAGTATCACTGGATGTCCCCAAATGCCCAGACAACCTGAATTCTGAGACTGTGCCCTTGCTCTCCACATGCTGAGCCCTCCATGGAGAGAGTCCCCACACTGGGCTACCCTCACTGCCGTGGACAACACGGAATGGCCCAGCACCCTGTGGGGCAGAAATCATATCAGAAAGGAGAAAGGCAGGAAGCTGGATGAGAAGAAAAACAGCTGGGGGCAGTGCAGGACAGAGAAGGGAAGCACCAGAGTCTTGCTGAAAAGGAAAGATCCTTGGCAGCCAGACAGGAAGAATTACCATCCCAGAGCCTGGAAAGGACAGAGCTGGTGGTGTGAGAGGCCAGCAGGAAACAAGACACGAGGGTTGACACATGAAGAGAAAATTCATCTGGGAATGATGACTGAGCCATGCTGGGCAGATCAGAATCTCCCCAAATAACCTGAGGGTCTATTTCTTTGCATGTCAGGTGGAAACCCACTTGCTTGCACTGAGGTACAGGATCTGACCCTACCAACCACCCAAACTCCCTCCCCACCAGCCCTCACCTACCAGTACTTCCAGGTCATTGCCACCGAGATCCAACTGCTCTAACTTGACAAGGAAGGAGAGTGAACTGCAAGGCACAGGAGACAGAGAGATAAAACAAGAAATAAAGAGTGGAAGGTTAGCATCTGGGACACACATTGCACAAATTACATGATCTCTAGCAACTCCTAAAGCAGGTGGGGCAATCCTGACCTTTCTCATGGTCCCTCTGAGCCCAACAGTTTATAGAGCTGGTCCCTTCCCCAAGCCAGACCGTTCATCCCAGGGAACTGGGCTCAGAGGCACCAGCAGTCCCAGCGCAGCCAGTTCCACTGGTACCAGTTTGCCTTCTCCTCCCCCCCCCCCCACCATCATGTACTCTGATCAAAACCGTAACAGATGAGCAGCCACACCTTCACATTGCTGCCTGTTTCGCAGCAAGGACAGGGACCTGGGCACGGACTGACAGGCAACAGGAGGTACTCAGCAGAGGACAAGACATGTTTGGGGGGCGAGGGGAGCACAGCTGCAGGGACAGGGAGGAATGACAAATTCAACAGCCTCAGTTTCCCCAGACGGGATGCTCATGCTACTGCAGAGGAACGGAAGACAACAGGGGCCTGATGTCTCAGGTGAGGTGACAGCATACAGACAGAAGCTCACTATGAAGACACTGCACAGGACCCACAGCCTGTCCCACCAGTGGCCCACGGACATCCCCCAAGCATCCCATACACCACACCTGGGGATGGACAAGGCCTGCAGTCCCACAAACCCAGGAGGGGGCTCTCATGACATGATCCAGGTGCTCATTTGTCTTATCACCTGAGTCTGACCCATCAGCTCCAGCTCCAGCTCCACCTCCCCTGAGGACTGCTGCCCCTCACTGTGTGCCAGGGTGGAGCTGCCAGCCCTGCCCACTCCCCCTGCAGGGAACAGTTTTATTCTCTGCTTAAGGAACTGTCCCAGTACAGAAATTCCTGTACTTCTCTGGAAACAGGTCCACCTCTCAATGTCACCCAAACCAAGGCAGTTGGGGGCTGCAATAAAAGGGAGCTTCTTGTCTGGGCCAGGCTGTAAAAACATTTGGGTTACGCAGGAAAATTAATTTCCTACTGTACGCAGCAGTGGATTTTGAGATAAACTCTAGCAAAGGTAGATCAACAGTTTCATCCAAAGGATCCTGTTGCACAACACTCCTTCACCAGGAATGTACATCAACTCTGACTCCTCTGAAGGTGATGTAGCCTTGACTGTCGCTTTGCACCTTCACAGCTTGAATTCCCAAAATAGGAACAAGGGAGCTGTGGAATCCACACTGATGACACCTGGCAAAAGGTCTCAATAGAGATCATCCTCTACTATTCCATAAGAATATATGAGAACTGCCCTTCCCAAGTCTCTGGCTGTGTCCCATCTGCATAGGAGAGATGAGGGGTTGATCACCAGCTGAACAAGCTGAACCGTTTCAGAACTCAGTCCATATCTGAAGACTGACCAATGAAATGGAATTTTGGCAAAGGTCACTGCAAGCTGACCTTTCAAGAAGCTCATCAACAAAAAGATACCAAAAGGACACCAGTGCATTATGCTGTCCCAAATTCTCAGCGCTGAAGCCCACCTACCCACTGGGCTCAGGAATCTTGGAAACAAAGCACCAGACATCTCTTGCTTAAGTCATTCTCCTCTTTGGCAAGGTCACCTGGTCTCATTTAGAGCTGTTCTTATGCACGAAGTGCAGCCAGGGTAAGCACCAGAGCCTTAGGCAGAGAACCCAGGGAAATGGTTCTGGCCATCAACTGCCATCTTGTATTTGACTGAAAGACCTGATCAGAATTACCTTGGCCTTCAAGATCCATCTTCAACTTTTGGAAATCATCCCAAAATAGACTTTGGGGAATTGGGGAAAGATGAAAAGAAGCTGCATTTGCATTACAGAATGAGTGTCAAGCCTGGACTAACCTTCCAGTGAAAAACACCAAAGCCTCACAGCACACTACAAGCACCCTGCTGGATGGCACACGGATCTACCAAAGGGCAAATGGGAGCACTGGGCATGAGAGACCTCCACGAAAACCAAAGGGGTGTGGTCACAGACTGAATTCTCAAGACTCCAGAGACTTGCTGGTTCTGAGATGGTGAAAAGCCACTGGGACTATCTTCACTGCAGTTTGAAAGCCCAATCTTGGATGTAGCTACTGCACCTCTTTGCTGACATGGTGTAACCCAGCAGTGGTCCCTGCCTGTATGAACACCCACTCACAGGAACAGACAGAAGAGCAGCCCAACACCAGGACCCAAACTCCTCCTGCTTGCCAGTTCTCAGCCTGGAATAAGTGTTCAAGGCCAGGTTGGATGAGGCTTGGAGCAACCTGGTCTAGTGGAAGGTGTCCCTGCCCATGGCAGTGGGCTGGAACATGATGAGCTTTAAGGTCCCTCCCAACCCAGACCATCCTGTGGTTCTACGATGAAGAGCTTTAACCCTCATATTGTCCTCTGAGGTGATATTCCACATGGGACCATCTCAGCTCGCCCCCTCCTATCACCTTTCTGTGACAGGGTCACTGCTGTGCAGAAAAGATCTGCTGACTGCCACACTGTGTGATTCTGATCTGTGCTTCTACAGGGTGTAACCATGGGGGGAAAGTGCCAGCAGACAAGCTGAGTTCCTGCCAGTAGCAGTAAGAGAGTTCTGAGGACAGGTGACAACAGCTGTATGCATCACACCTTCACTGAGGAGTTCATGTGGACCCAAAACAACTGCTGTTCAAAAAGGAGAATCCCTTCCAGTGATGTCCAAGGAAAGGTGGGGGAATCATCAGTGGGGTGGATAAGCAGGCAGGAAACAAGCTGACAGAGCTGATGTAGGGTAGAAAACTCAACAAACCCTCATGGGCCAAAGCAAAGACCAAAGTACCGACTGGACAGTTCTCCACGTCCATCCACCTGAGAGCATTACCTCCACCAACCACGGTCCCTGCCAGGAACTCATCCCTGTCCCTAACTCCAAAACGGGTCGCAACACTTACCTCTACTCCCTTGCTGGCTTATGTTTTGTCTGCTGCAGGGAAGGTAGTTATCCCATCCAGAACAACCAGGAGGGATATCCAACAAAACAGATGTCAGAAGCAAAATGTACCCTTCAGCTGTATCCTGTTGCTCTTCAAATCCTGAACCTCACTGTGCACAGAGCTCCTCCTACACCCCCATCCACATAGGTTTCTCTTTCTTTCCAAAAGAATCCACTGTCTGCTCCACCTCTTCAGGAAAAATGGTTCACACTATTTCCAGCAGCTTTTTTGGGGAACCCTGTCTATTCCAAATCAATCCTTACACAGAGGCTGAGTACAGGCTCTGAACATCCTTTGCTGCTCTCCAGCCCTGCACCATCCTCTCCCTCCTTGCCCCAATTTATGGAAATCCAGCAAGATGCAGCCTATTTATGCCCAGCCTGAGCCCTCCCAAGCCAGGTGATGGGGCCTGCACTAGTCCCTGAGGAAGCAGCAAGAATGATCAGGCAGGAGACTCCTACAGCCCCCAGACAGACACTCACGTGGGGAGAGTCTTTAGCAGGTTCTCACGTAGCTCCAAAGTCACCAGGTTTGCCAAACTGCAAGAGAAAAGGGAGCAAGAAAGCCAGGTTCACTGGACAGGGCTTCAGGGATACAAGGAGCTGCTCATCTCCCTTCCTTTGGAACCACCCCTCATGTCCTGTGCAATGCATGAATGTACACACGTGGATGGAGATGGGGGAACAAAAACAACACAGCTGTAAATGGCTTTGGTGGAGGTGAGTGCTTGCTGCAGTCACAAGGAACAACACCATGCCCACACTCAGGACAAGGAACACGCTGTCACAACAGGACTGTCTGCCCTAAAAGGTAAAATCTCTCACGTGGAAAGCCAAACCCCATGGGAGAGGCACTGCACCCCATGGGGCCATTTGCCAGCAGCATAAATCATTCCAACGTCATCAGGCAGCCCACACCTGCTTGGAAAGGGGCAAATGGGCACTCAGAACATAGGGAAAGACAGGATTTGAGAAGACTGGATCAATCCTTGCTGCGCCATGAACCACAGCAGGAGAAGCAGCTGGGACCAGGACAGGAACCTTTGTAGGAAGGTCTTTCTTTTAACAAACCAAGAGGTGCTCACACACAGCACTGTCAGTACCACAGCAAACCTGCACCTGGCTTGTCCCTCCAGGTCCTGCCACTGTCCCCATCCCACCAGCAAGGTGTCCCCATCCCAGCCCCCTCCCTGCTGCCAGAACAGGGCCATACTCACTTCCCAATGTCAGTGGGGAGGCTCTGCAGGGACACATCGTTCAAGGCCAAGTGGCCCAGGCTTCGGAGCTGGGTGAAGCCCTCAGGAAGCCTGTGAGAACATGAACAAAACTCCATTAATCCTGTGCACAAAGCACAGAATCCCCCAAAACACTTACATCCTGCCAAAACCAGTCTTATCCCAATTGACATCAACATATGGAAAGGAGAACAGGACTCATCACCAACCCTGGCTGCTGATCCAGGACAAGTTCCATTTCTAAGACCACAAAACCCCCTTGCACCAGACATTACCTGTCCAGGTTTGCAAACTCGGCTCTGCAGTACCTGAGCATAAATCCCAGACCAAACCATGCCATGGGATCACTTACACTTGGAAGAAGGGAGGGCTCCCAAGCATTCCAAGTGCCCAACAAAGGATACCTCTGCAGATGACACTGCAGCGTTCCCCAGGACCAAGCACCATCACAACAGATCCAAGGTGTGACAGAATAGGGAAAAACCCTGGAAGAGGAAATTCCTTTGCTTCCACAGGCAGCTCGCAGAGCACCCCCCCACCAACTCATCTGAACCCTGAGCCAGAAAAAGACTCTGACAAATAATGCCCAGTGCAGAAGTGCTGGTCACTCCTGTGGTACAGGGATTGTCACCGACAGAGAAGCTTGTCCCACTCCAGCAGTGCCCAGGACCAGGAGAGAGAGCAGAAATAAATGTGCCTAAAGCCTGGACAGCACCTGCCCTGAGCACTAAGGGAAGGGGACACCTGGGGCCAGACTGGCACCTGCAGGGACCTGGCAGCAAGACAACAGTGCCTGAAAACATGGCTCACCAAGGCAGGGGAGCCACACTGAACTCCAATATTATGTATTAAAAGCTCCAGAGACAGAGTACTGAAAGACAAGTCAGACATTCCTACTTGGGCACAGCTCAGGGCACTGAGGTAAGGGGGAAACAACCAAACACAGGGTTCAAAGGATGGTTGTCCTCAGTTCTGAATAAGAGAGAGGTGGAAAAGGGGCTGAGAGGCGGCAAAAAGAGCTGAGAGTGGGGCCCAAAAGAGGCTCTGGGGGGCAGAGGATGGCATGCAGGCTTTTTCTTCTCTGCAGCACAAGCACACATCCATTCTGGTTTGTGACCAGTGCAAAGGGAGCAACAAACTCATTGCAAGAGGACAGTTGTCACTGTTGACACCAGTACAACTAAATGCTCATCGTTCCCAGCCACAGGCTCTGAGGATGGAGCACACACCAGCTCCTCCTGACGCCAAGTGGTCCACCTGCCAGGAGAGCAGACAACTGCAGCTCTGGAAGAGGCAGGGTGATCCCAGGCCTTGGCTCTACAGAGAGACAATTATAAGATGAAGGTCAGAGAAAGCCAGGGAGAATGTACAACTTCAGTTCTCCTCAGCTGGACTAATGGGTTGCATATGCCCTCCTACCTGGAGAGAGGATTCCCACTGAAGTCTGCGATTTCCAGGGATTTGCAGAATTTGATGCTTTCAGGAATTTCTGGAATGTCTGGAAAAAATAGGTGAAAGAACAAAAGAGGCTTGAGAAAATGGGACAGCAGGTAGTGGTGACAGCTTGAGACATGGTAAGACAACCCCACTTTCACAGCTCAGGACCTCTGAGGGATTGCTCCAAAGGGTGAGGAAAGGCCCTGCTTCTCCCGAGCACGAGGGCACAGGGAGTACTGCAGGGCCTGGGCACCTGCTCCTGCCCAGCTCCAGCCTTACCATTGCGGGAGATGTCCAGCTCCACCAGCTGCATGAAGTTGGCCACCTCAGGGGGAAGCCTCTGGATCTCATTGTCACTCAGGCCCAGCTTGCGCAGGTTCAGAAGCCGGAAAAAAGGCTATGACAGAAGCAACACAACTGGGTCAGCAGAAGTTCTGGGGGAAACCCATCTCCTCACCTCAGGAGAAGCCTGAGCGCCCACCCCTGAGACACCTGCGTGTTCCCACCACCCCCACCCCAGCCAGGCCCTCATGGGGCAGTCACTGTAGGAATCAGAATCCCCATGAAAGGATGAGGGTGAAAGAAAAAGGTATAAATGAGTTTAGCTTGATCATTCATTTAGCATGTTACCCCACTGCTATCCTCCCTCCTGTCTAGGATACAAACTAAACACTCCTTGTTTCCTACAGCAACAGTTCAGCTCAGGCTCTGAGCTCCAGCACCATGGGGAAGTCACTCTGCTCGCAGCAGACACTTGAGTTTGTGAGTCAGCTGCAGAAGAGCCAACAGTGGAGAAACACAAGGAGACTCCCAGTCCAAAGTGCTGCCCCTGCTTTGCACACATCTGCTGTACAGGATGCTTGGTCAGGACATCGGTGGCAGGTCCCCACACCATCAGGGACAGCATTTGTCCCCCTTGTGCTGGGTGGAAAAGGCGCAGGTGAGCTGTCAGCACAGCCCCAAGTAACACAGAACTAGAGAAGGCACAAAAATTCTTTTCCAGAAACACCATAGCCATAGGAATGGTGACTGGAAAGGCCCTCACAACACTCAGCTTTTTCACACACCCCTTGGTGCTCCCAAAAGTCCATCAGCTGCAAATGGCAAATTCCAGGATCCATCAATCACTCCTCCAAGACACCACCAGCCCCAGCAAGTTTACTAAACACAACGTAATTATCAACTGACCAAATACTGCAGCTGATTCTAACCACTGCCAGAGGTCAGATCCTGGACAGGATGGGAACCAGGGCTGGGGTGTTTGCTGCATTTCCTGGATTGTTTCGGAGTACTGGGAATAACAAACAACAATGCAGGGCCACTGCAGAAAATATTCAGAAGTGACCGAGAACAAACTCAGGTCTCTGCAGTGACATGCAGAGGCCATTTCTAAATTATATCACCCTGTGTTTGTCCAAGGCAGAGGCAGGGAGGGGGTCACAGCAGCACAGGAGAGGCAATCTTGGGATTATTCATAGGTCGCCAAACACAGCCAAAGTCGGGGCTACTCGTGCAGCGCACACTGAGAGGGATCAAACCAGAGCAAGCTCTGAACCTCCCTCCTCAGGTGCCTTTCCAGGTGTCCACCTGCACAAGAGCTGCTGGGACAGACCTCCCCCGGAACACCTGCAGGGCACCTTCAGGTGTGGGCCACCTTCAGGAGCCCCAGAACACTGCCGAAAATGAGAGCACAGAGCAGACAAGGGAGGGGAGTGGATGAAAAGGTGGAGCAAACATAACCTTGAGAAGGTGCACAGATCACATGTGAGCTGCTCCCCGCTCCCGCCGTGACAACCATGAGGTCTGGTAGTGTAACTGGAGGAGTTTCTGCAAAGATCCAAACCTCTGCAGTTTCCAGGTCCCAGTCAGGACACACTGCTGGGCACGTGTGTGTCTGAGGTACACCACACCACAGCACAGCCCCTGCTGCCCTGGTGCTGTCTGGCTCCCACAGCACTCTGCACAGGGGAAGTGAGCAGGGATGAACAGCACTGATAGGAAATTCACACTTCTGATGTCCTAAAGGACCATAATAATTGTATAATGAGTAAATAAATTTAAAAAATAACTCCTCTCACCACTGACCATCACTGGCTCTGTTTAACTCTGTTTATCTAATGCAGACCAGCTCGGTGAAAAGGAAGTGGGTGAAAGTCTAAATAACAACAAAGGTTCAGGGGAGCAGGAGTTTAGAGACTTGATTTGCTATTGTTTCCTAGAGCCTTCTCCTAATTTTAGAATGCAAGGAAATTCCAGGCAAGACATCGTGCTGACCTGCCAGAGTCTGCACACTGGAAAATAACCACAGGGACTGAACATCCACAGTCCAGTCTGCAGCACTTCTGCTTCAGGGTTCAGGTAGCCTCCGAATACATATTCACACTTGTAAATAACATTTGGAGTAAACGGGAATAAACCCAGGCTGTTATGTGGTGCAGCAGCCCCCAGCTTCCTCTTTTTTCTTAAATAGAAAATAAAAAGGTTTCTAAACCCCCTAGCACTGCCAGAGCTGGGCACAGCCCATGTGCAGAACTGCAGGAGGATGGACACAAGTGCTACGTCCCACCTGGCAGAATCAGTTACACTGGACCTGAATAAAATATTTATGTGTGACAAAAAATAAAACCAGCCAACAGCCATCAGTGGTAGCCAGAAAAAACAAATGTGAGAATTACAGTGTTTTCACGCTCAAAGTCAGGTTTTACATTTGCCAAAAAAAGATGGCAAGAGGATGTGACCAAGAGCTGCAAACGCTGTCTCTGACACGAATTTCCATGTCATTTCCAGCTCAGTATTCTGTAAGCTGAGGACTTCAGCTCAGCCCAAAGCAAAGGCTGCACAGGAGATTCACTTCTGATGCTTGAAAATGAGAACAAATTAATTTTAAAATTGTTACGAGAACTAAGAGTAGGCATCTCTGGAGACTGGTAATTATCCCTCTTGCTAATCAAAGTTCACCCCAATTCCCAGAGCTGACAAAGCAAACCCTTGGACCAAGCACTGCACTGAACATCTCCAGTAAAGAGAAACTCCCCCAAATTCAGCGGTTTCTGATTTATAAAATAAAATACCACCAAATCTGCCTGACCTAGATCCTTCAGTGTCCAAACTGGACTCAGAGTAGATTAAAAATAGAAGTTTGAAGAAGAAAAAAAGGTAAGCCCAATCTCTCCCTGTTTCCTGGCAGCCCAGAAGCCCAAAGCCCACATGGACCAGCACAGAAGTTTTCCAGCGCACAGGAATCCAGAATCAGCTCAGGAAGATTTCAGCACATGGGAATCCAGCAGCTCTGAGTGTGATGGAAGTTATCACGAACAAAAAAAAGCTCAAGATCGGGGGTACTGATGTAATAGTAGCTGAGTGTAACTCGGGGTAAAAGCCTTTGCAAATCAGGGTGCGTTACAAAGATATTCACTGTTGAAGCATGGGAGTATTCACAGGGTAGATAAGGCAGAAAACAGCTACAGAACTGTCCTACAATTAAAATTCAGGGACATAAACTTTAACAATACCCAGAGCAGAGCAGCCACAGTGCAACCAACTAGAAATACATTAAATAGTCATTAATTAGGGACAGGTATAAAGAGTTTGTAAAAAACCATATGCCAAAAGATAAGAAATGCTCCACAAAATGACAACAATGCAGAAAAAGGCAGAAAGCTGTGAAATCCAGGCTCTGAAGTAGGTTTTCAGATGTAACATCCTCCCTCAGCAGCCCATTGAGAACCAAATGCAGGCAAACACATTCAAGGGTTTTTGCTAAGTTCTGAAACAAAATTCAGTTTCTTCAATCTTTAAAAAATATGAAAAAAGGCAACCTAGACCCACGGATTTTCCAGTTAAAAGGGACTGAAATATAATCTGATAAAATATCCTTCCAGTCCTTTGTATATCACCTTCACCACAGACCCCTGAAATAATTCATGTTGGAAGGTACTTGGGAGGTCGCCAGTCCAACCTCCTGCTCAAGACAGGATCAGGATGAGGCCAGAGCAGGTTGCCCAGGCCTTTGTCTGGTCAAACCTTCAATCATGGGAGATGGCCCAAAACTCCTCTGGGCCCCGGGGTCCACCAAATAACTACCCTCACAGGGGAGCCACATGGCTCCAGTGGTTCACAGGCCTCTGCAGGAACAAATAAAACCCCTCAAACATCCCCTGTTGCTGCTGCCAGTCAAATACTGAGTGTGGCCAGTATCACCCATGGAAGGGAACCAGCAGAATTTGGGGAGCCCTTCATGAGCCAAACCCTGCCCAGTGACACCCCACAATCACTACAGGTCCACAAGTCACACTGCTTCCCTCTACAAACCTGTCTCTTCCTTTCTGCATACTGTCCTTGTCACAGAGTGGCTTTTTTTTTTTCCTTTAACTGGAGAATGGAGACATTTGACACTGGGTTTTCACTGCTGAACCCTGTTTTGACTGGAAGTTATGTGATGGCAGTTTTGGGACGCCAAACCATAGAAAGGTTTGGGTAGAAAGGGACCTTTAAGACCACCCAGTCCCACTTCCTGCCATGGGTAGGGACAACTTCCACTAGACCTGGTTGCTCCAAGCCCTGTCCAACCTGGCCTGGAACACTTCCAGGGATGAGGCATTGACTGCTTCTCTGGGCAACCGGTGCCAGGGCCTCCCCACCCTCACAGGGAAGGATTCCTTCCCAATATCCCATCTAGTCCTGCCCTCTGGCAGTGGGAAGACATTCTCCCTTGTCCTGTCCCCCTCCAAGCCTTTGTCCAAGTCCCTCTCCAGCTTTCCTGGACCCCCTGTAGGTACTGAAAGCCTGCAATGACGTCTCCCCAGAGCCTTCCCTTCTCCCAGCTGAACAATCCCAAGTCACTCAGCCTTTCAGCACTGGAGAGGTGCTCCAGCCCTCTAATCATCTCTGTGGCCTCCTCTGGACTCATTCCAACTGGCTGATCTATGCAGGAGTGAGAAAGGATGAAAGTCCCGTGCAATTATTAGTGAGCCTCTTGATTCAGAGGCTGCATTTGGTGTCAGTTTATGAAAGAAAAATACCCAGTGGTCACAGCAGGATCACACTGGGACAGTCAAAACTATCCCCAAAATGTCCCCTTCCAAGCAAGACCCTGGAGCAGCCAAGCAGAGCCACCCCGGCCATACCGTGCTCACCCGCGGTGGTGAGGTCAGGCCTGCCCGAGAACATTCCCACACAGCACAGTGTGGCTGGATTTGAGGTTACCCAGAGACACAGTAACAGGCTCAGCCGGTTTATGGAAACAAGACACACCGGTAGCAGCAAACACAGGCTCCACTGGCAGATTCACCTTTGGCTCCTGCTGAGGAGCTGGAACACCTGGGCAGTGGGGCAGCCCAGAGCCTCAGGCACTGATTGCTGATTCCAGACACAATTCTCCCTGATAACACAAGGATGCCCAATGCCCACTGGCAGAGCTTTTCAGCCAGCAAGAGGCACAGGCATCAAAGTCCCTGACCCTGGGGAGCTCAGGAATTACGAGGTGTGCCTGTGCTTCAGCCAGGTCAGGGCACAGCTCCAGGTCCACAGGAAAGCAAAGCGCTTCCAGAAGGAAGGAGATGCCCACCTAAATCAGGAATGAGCTTCTGCCCTCACCCCAGCGTGTCCTGATGGGTCACCAGCAGCATGAATGGGTGGCACTGGAGGAGGCATTGGCCAACATTAGTAGAAAGAGATGACCCACTTCTGAGCAGGGACAACAGGACCCCTGCACCCCTTCCTCACTCACTGCATGGGGAAACAACTGTCCTGCTCCAAACCTGGCTGCACCAGCCACCTCCTGCCCTGCCCGAGAGAACCACACCTGTCCTCACACAGCCTGCAGTAGCACCAGGCAGGCATCCCAGGCCCTGCAGACACCAGCACAGAACTGCCAGGCATGCCCAGAAAGCAGGGGATGTTCCGGAGAGCCGACAGCTTCAAAGGCACAGGAGGACGAAGGACACAGACTGCCAAGTACAGCAGCTCCCTCCAAAAGGCAATCTGTACCACAGACATGGGTCCAGCAGACCCAGGGAGGGTTGAGATTGGAAGGGACCTGTTAAGACCAGGTAGTCCAAGCTCTGCCCAGAGAAAGGTCAGCTATAGCACACCACCCAGGGCAGTATGTGCATACACAGCAATGTCATGTGACGTACATACACAGCAGTCACACATATGCATATACACAGCAGTCACACGTGACACATATCTACACAGCAGAATCTCAAAGGGCCTTCTAAGCCCATCCTCTGTCTTTAAGGAACCACCTGGAGCAAGTTCCATCCCCTCTGCCATGACCAAGCCTTCAAGTTGTGTTTCTCCAGCTGATGTGACATGTCTGTGTTCATGTTCATGAAGCTCCCAGCAATAGTGCTGAGGCTGCAGCAGAGCCCCAGGACATGAACAAAGGGTTGCTGGAGCTCTTAGGTGATCTAAGAGAACCACAGTGTCCAGTGATGCTAGGAATTCAGACACCACCCACATGTCTCCCTCCTGCTGCAGCGTGATGCTTGGCAGAGCCTTGGTCCGCCCCTGCTCACTTACTCAGTCAGACCAAGAGGTGGAAAATGAAAAAAAGGAGAAAGGACAATGGATAAAAGGCTCAGGACAAACCCTCTGAGCCACCACTCAGTTATGCTGTTTCCCAGAAATGGCAAAATCCCAAGGGCAGGCCCGGAAAGCCAGCCATTCCCCAGCCAGGATTAGGGACAGAGAGGCAGCCTGGCTCAGGGTCACCACAGCCACCCCCAGGCTGGTACAGTGGGCTGGTGGAGCTGGTCCTGCTGCTCAGGCAGGAGGGGTGAATGGGTTGCAGTCCTGGAACAACCCATGCAGACTGATGGTGCATGGCAGGGTCAGGGAGACAGATCCACCAGATCCACCGAGCCTCCCACACAGACTGCTGTGTCTGCAACCTGCAGCAACCACGGAGCCCTATGCCCACCCACTGTGCACACAATGGCAACCCAAACCCCTGTGTGCTACAGCTCCCGTCCCACCTGCAGGAGATGCATCTTCACTGCCAAGAAAAGAGAGAAAGCGTTTGCGTGCTGAGCCTGGGACCTGGAAAACACCAACAGTGTCCGGATGCAGACTGATCCCCCTCCCAGGTCAGCATCATGACTCTTTTCCAAACCTTTGTTTTCCTGAGGCTATAAAAAAAGGGTTTCTGGCCTACCCAAGCTTCCAGCTCTCCCCTTCACCTGGTGCCTAATCTCATAATGCCAGGGGAAGGGAACAAGGACATGGGGGCCCTTGTTCCCCAGCATCACCTTGTGCTCTGTCTGGAGGGCCAGCCCCCATGTTCCCACCTGCACCTGGAAGAGAGCCATCTCCATGTGTTAGAGGGAGAGAGGAGGACAGACAGACACCTGGGCTCCTCTACCAGTTTCCGTGGAGAGGAAGCCATGCTGTCCTCAGCACAGACAGCTCGTGGAGCTGCCTTGGCCCCAGGACCCCTCCTGCCGACAGCAGGCAAGAAGGGGGGTGGTTGCCCAATGCCACCACAGGCCCTGGGGACATTCTTTCCCTCAGCCAAGCAGGCTTTAGGCAGGTTTCAGTGCAACACCTCAGAATCTCTGCAGGTGAGAAACAGCAGCGCTACTGGAGGGGAGCAGGACACATGTCAGGGGAAGAGGAGTCAGGCACCAGCTTAACCACAGAGTCACAACCACCTGACACTCAGGCCAATGGCTCTGAAACCAGGCAGTGACAATTTCTACAGCTGGAGATCAGGAACGGGGTCTACATCTCAAACACAATCTTCACTCTGGAATAGGACAGAGACTTCCTGCTTCTGCAGCCAAAACTGCCACAGCGTTCCCAGCTTTGTTGCCCAAATAGCAGGGCTTGGACACCTCCTCTTCCTCAAAAACAATGTGTGACAACCCAGGTTGCCCCGAGACACTAGCCCTGAGCCAGCAGTGTTGGTAGCAACCAAGCACCCCAGCAGTGCCTGCTGTGTGACAACTCCTCCAACACGAGCTCTACTCCAGAGCAGAGGTTTTGCCAACCCTTCCAACCATGGAAGTGCCCATGCTAAAGTCCTCCTCAGCCTCCTCACCTCTCATTTCTCTTCAGAGAATTTCAAGTCCAACTGTCCAGCCCTGCTGGTACAGTCCCTGACTCCAGCAGGACAGCACATGTTTAATTAAAGGCAGGATCAGACTGTGCAGCAGGAAAATAATTACAATTCTCCTTGTGATTCACAAGCAACAGGGCCTGGTTCCCATGCCACCATGGGCTGGGCTCCTAGTTAAGTTCTGTGTTTGTCACCAGGCAGGATGAATGCATGGGATCCTGCACTGCAGGTCGGAGGTGTCTGTCCATCCATCTGTCCATCTGCCAGTGCAACACAGCAGCTCCCCAAATGCTGACAGCAAAACCAGCTCATGTATTTGAGCCTTGTGTTTCATTCCCATTTTCCTGGTTAAAGAGGGGCTTGACATCTTAAGACCTGCCCCTGGAGGAAACAGAGACTGCTGCGTGCTCCACAGCTGGGCACTGGGACATGTGAGCACACGTGTCTGCCTTGCCTGTCTCAGACCTACAGGCAGGTGAAGTGTGAAGGGACCTGGGGCCCCTCCTCTCACACGTGTGCTGAGAGATCTGTGACACCTGTGCCAGTGGCATTGTCTCTGGGGGAAGCCAGCCTGGGATAGAGTCAGGAGGAGCTGGAAGCAGCAAAGCAAAGCAAAACATCCAGGAGCTGATCAGCTCAAAGGTTAAACCCAGCACTTCCAAGTCACTGTGCTCAAAGCCAGCATGGCACAGGTGAGGCCACAGAACCAGAAAGACCTGTATCCCACGGCTGGGCAGCACAGGCAGGACGCCAGCTCCAGAGGCTGCACAGCTCCCTCAGCAGAGCAGGACTCAGTCCACTTCCAGCAGAGCCCAATCCCTCTAGCCAGCACCAGGGCAGCAAACTCAAGAGACACCTTTCCCGACAGAGAGAAACCAGGAAGGCAATGGTTATTCCCAGAATAGCTTAATTCAAGAATAATCACCAAAATCTGATCAGGATAACTGAGTTAACACGAGCAGAGGTCAAACAAGCAATCACACTGCTGAGAGGTGGGAATATCAGTTTGGAGCTCCAGCAGAGCGGCTGCTACCGAGCCCCAGGGGCAACCCTGGTGCCAGAGGGAGGGTACCACAACCACCATCCAGGTGCCAGTCACCTGGGGACTTGGTCTGACCCACCTCAGCAGGTGTGGGACAACACCTCAGGCAGTGGATACAGACCACCTGTCCCCCCAGCACCGGATCTTCCCAGCTGTCTCCCACTCCAGAAGTGTTTCCTTCTCCACTCCTCACAGTATTTGCCAGATCCTGAACTAGCTTCAGGCTAGTGAACTTCTCTGGCCACAAGCACATGGTCACCAACACCTGAAAGGAGGCAATTCAGACAAGAGACACCGCTGACATGCCAGCCACACTCAGGTCTGCAGTCAGACCCAGAGCAGAGAGCACGGGGAGAGGGGACACTCCTTGCCTGCCCACAGGAGGAGAGGCACGAAGGGGCCCAGCGAGGCGGGGCAGGGGCGCTGAGGGCAGCGAACAGGACTAGCCCCACATGCTCCCACACACTGGAGCCAGGAGGAGACCAGTGACCAGCAGACTGCTCCTGCCAGCCGGACACAGCCCTCCCCACAGCCCTCCCCACGCAGACCAGCGGATTTCCGACTATTTAACCCCGTATCAGGCCCTGAGGAATGCACTGCTAATATATAAAAGCACTTAAGTGTTGGGAATACATTCCAGCACAGACAAAGCAAGCTGTCTCCGAGCCAAAGGCTCAGCAGCTGCTGCTTCTCAGGCACTGAAGCAGGACTGAGGAATGCTGTCCCCTTCAGAGGGGCCAGGGCAGCAACTGCTGCCCAGCACACAGCGAGGACACAACTAGGAGCAGGGAGGAATCTCTGGTCCAGGTGAAACAACAAACCAACCCAGGCCCCCAGAAAGGCAATCCCGAGCCAGAATTAAATCAAGACACCACAATTAGCATCCCATTGCTTCGAAGGCCTGGGAAGTGATCGATGCTCTCAGACCGATCTTCAACACGAGGCAGCAGTAGACTATGGCTGTGTGAGGAGAGGGGCCCCGACCACAATTTCAGCCTCCACCTTGGTCCGTGTGGTGGGATGGGGCAAGTCAGAAGGACCAGAAATCCCTGCAGCAGGCTCAGGGCATTCAGGGGCATTTTCCATTGAAGTACTGGAATACATGAAATAATCATGGCATTTAGTGCTATGGTTAGTTGACAAAATGGTGTTCAGTCAAAGGCAAGATTCGATCTTGAAGGTCTTTTCCAACCTCAATGATTCTGTGATTCTACTGCAAAAGCATTAATCTGGAGAGACCTGTGGAGATATTTCATGGGAGAGCATCCTGGGTACAGCTGAAGCAGCCAAATCCAGCACACCACAAGTACTACCCAAGGACCTCTGCCCCTTTCTGATTTGCCCTACAGTTTAGGACTTCTCACCCCGGCCCCTCCCTGGCATACCAGCACCTCAGGAATCACCTTCTCCTGTTCAGCCAAAGGACACCATCTACTTCTAAACCATCTTCTCAGCAGAGGGTCAACTTGCAGTTACAGAAAGTAATTGACTGATCTGTAATGCCACAGCCATTAGCAAAGGGAACAATGCCAAAAGTTGTACTATACAATAACCTGTTGAAATTGTTTCCAATTGGATTGTGTTTTCCTGAGGCAGAAATCATAAGTAAGTTTATCCAGCACAGGGAGGCACCATAGAACAACCAAAAAACCCCAACAAACCAGGTCTAACCCTGATACCAGGAATCCAAGTCAAGGCAATAAGACCAAGACCGGTAACTGGTGCAAAGTAGGGGACTCAGTGGCAGACTGTACCCTTGGGGTGCAGGAAAGCACATCTGGGGGACTGGAGAAGTCTTGAAGAAGAGTTAAGTGTCCCTGAGTGGAAGGACACAGACTCAAACATCTCCTCTGAGCAGGAAGAGCACAAGGAAGGAGGTGCTGGAGCAGCTCCCAGGGAAACAGCCCAGACACAGACCAGTAAATGCCCTGAACCAGGAATGGAACAAGGAGTTGGAGCCCATAGAGATGCTGTGATGCCACATCCTCTGCTCAGCACAGAGCATCCTTTCCATCCATCACACTCCCACCACTGCCTCAGCCAAGTTCCTGCCAGGGAGATGGCAAAACAGTGTTCCAAAATGCAGGAAACACACAGAACACGTCAGAGGAGACCTGAAGAGGTTAACCCAGCCCTGCCTCTACCTCCAACCATCAATGAATTAACCCTTCCTGGCAGACACTCAGCAGCATCCAAAGGGAACTGGAGACACGTGTGAGGTGCAGGCAGGGCCTCTGCAATGTCACATTCAGGCTTCAGAGACAGTGTCAGGAGCACCAGCAAGGCTTAGGCAACCGACACAGGGAAGCATCAGCAAGCAACAGCAGGAACCCCAAAGGGGCCAACCAAGCTGGCAGTGATGCACCCACAGACAGGGCAGGTGTTAAATCACCCAACAGAGAGCTACAGAGAGGTTTATAACAACCTGGGAAAGACTGAGCAGGAGCTTCCACCGCTGACCTCCCCACAAGTACCACACCAGTGCCAAGGAAGGTCTGGTGAGAGGCAGAGCCATTCCAACCACGGCCACCTGAATTTTCATGAACTTTTTACGCCACTAAAGCTCTCTGCTGCCCAGCTGCCTCTGTACCTCGCTATTCCACGCACCTGAACCTCCTCCAAGAGCCAAGCTGCTGGGGAGACCCAGGCTGGACAGCACACCCACGCCTGTCCCACACAGAGCTGAACACACCTCGGAGCTCAGGGAAGTGAATATTAACAGTCACTTCCCATTCACAGACCCCAAGCGTAAACTCCATCTGCGCGCCTCTCTCCTGTTCCCTGTTTGTGTATCCAAGAATTGTATGTCCAGGAGTTTTATCAGCTCTTTTCTCCGTGACTGAGCCTTTATTTGGCTGCTGCCACCCCCAGCATAGATCCCACACCTCCGCTGTCACCATGGGAGGATGCAGGGGACATGGCCTACGCTTATTCTAACTTCTGGGCAGCAGCAATCCAGAACACATGGCTTTTGGAGAGACAAACACATCCAGCTGTCCCATTAACCCACGGGGTTCCTGAGGTCCTCCAAAGCATGGAGAGCCATGCCAGCTCTGCACACCAGTCTCACAACCAGCAAGCGAAACCAGTTTGTTGGCTGGTTTTGCTAAACAAATGCAGCTGTAGCTTTGACACAGCCTGGGATGGAAAGAAGCACATCCAGAGCAAGAGGAGGTGCCCTCTGCACATCAAGCCTTGACAGGCTCCAAGGCTGGCTCCACACAGTGAGCCACGGAGGATTCCCGGCTCCCTGACTTTCTCAGGGAAGGGCTATTAGTACAGAGAGATTAAAAGGAGAAGCTTTACCCTTCCATGGAAGTAAATAAAACCCAAGATCCTCCTTACAGCCCTCAGACGCCAGGAAATTAAAAGCTGCTCTTAATTAGCTTTGTGAGGCCCCATTTTGCTCTGGGAAAGCAGCAACCATGGCCTTGAGCTTCACCCTGGTGCAGTGGGATCCTGGCTCCGGACATAGGACATGGATGCTCTCGCCCCAAGCCACAGCAGCCAAACAGGAGGAACTGCTGAAACCCAGCCAGTTTCAAAGGGCCTTGCCATGATGCAAACAGCAACAAGCCCAGACAGGGAAGGACCTGCCCTGGACAGAAATGGGCTCCTCTCCTCAGTGTCCGTCTCCCACAATTTCCAGTGCAAGTGGTTATCAGCTCACTGAGCAGCGGGAAGAGTGTTTTCTGCACGGGGCTCAGTTTGCCATGAGAGCTGTAGTGAGGAAAAAGCAAAGCAGCCCCTACATTTGAAATGCCGGGGGCTTCCCTCTTCAGCACCACTGCTAAAACTCTTGGGACCACAGCCAGCCCTTGGGTTTCCTCTCTGTGCTGCCCACAGCCTGCCCACAGCCTCAGACACCTCCAGCCCCAGTATTCCCCCAGGAGGTGTCCATTGGCCTGTCCCTGTGCACACCCATGCTGACACACGAGAGCTCTGAGGTCTCCTCCCTCTGCACAGACTTGTTCAGGATTTCAATTCCTACTCAGCTCCACCCTCTTGTCCTCCTACACCAGGTCCTACCAGCTCTGCTCCACCCAGGTCTCCTCCAACCTCCCTTTTGCCTCCCCATACTCCAAACCAAAGCACTCCTCCAAAAGCACACCAAGAGTCTCTGGATCCTTCTGGGCTGTGACTGGCTCTGTCGTCTGCCACCTCCAAGTGCTCCAAATTCCACACTGTGTTCATTCCTTCCTGGTGAGACCTGTGCTTCTCAAGTGCTGACGGAGTGGCCTGGATGACTTAGGTGTTAGGCAGCTCTGATGCAGTGATTAAACCAGTTGTATTTCCAAAACCTACACCCCCAATGCAGGATCTGCTCTCCACCGTGCTCCTGCCGATACCCTGTAGCTACCACTCTCTGCAAGATAGGTATAGCAGAAGTCAGCACGGAGCAAGTAATTTCCACCTCTGGAATTCAGACACCCTCGTGGAAAGCACAGGCAACTTATCAAAGGGAATTTATAATTTTTCATTAAATCATGTGGTATCACCCTGGCAGCAAATCCCTGCAATGGGGCAGCAGATGCTCCCACACAGATTTAATCAATCCCTTCAAACAGCCCAAGCAGAGCCACCCTAAGGGGAAATTTAGGCTCAAAACAGGCAAGTTTCCACAAGGGACAAGCAACAAAGAAGCAAGAGCAGATAGAAGAGTACCCAGCACTACAGGATGGAGAGAAACACAGGTTCACTTCCACAACTGGGAAGGGAGAAGTGAGGAGAAAGCACAGTAAGTGTCACTCGGCAATCCCAGGACATGGGCAGAGCATCCCATCAGATCTGGAGCAGAGCAGCAGCACAAAGGGCACTCTGGAAATTCTGCAGAGGAAAATGGTGCCACAGAAAGAGCAAGAGACTCCATGTTTCTGGAACGGGTGGAATAAGGACACATAAAAGCCCATCTGAAAAACCCAGCTGGTGCTGGGTAAGAAACCCCTCAGAAGAGGAACCATATAAACTCAGGTATTTTCAGGAGAGTTGTTTGATCTTTCCAAAAGCCATCCCTCCAATCCTTTCACCCCAAAAATCATCTCCACAGAGAAGTCTTCCCTAAAATCCCTGCTTGAGCCCTCAAACACAAACTTGCTGCCCAAGGCTGTAAATGTTCTCTCATTCCCACTTTTCTGACAGATCTTCACAGGCACATCTCTGTGTCCTTTAGACTTTCTCCCATGGAATGGGCATGTGCAGCCCTGTTCTGTGAAACAAGCAAACTGCCCTTTCTCCACCTTCCCTCATGGAAAGCACAAACCCTCCTCCCAGGGTCTCTTTCCCACAAAAGCCTTGTTACCATGAAGGGCTCCTCACATGGAAAACATCCCCCTGACCCAACCAAAGACCTTGCCCACCACCATCCCTCAGGGGCAGTGTGTGCCTAAACCCAGTGTTCCCACCTTCCCTCTTCCTGGTGGAAGGCCAGTTTATTTTCAATTTTCATCACCATATCCACCTCATACTACACAGATTCCTACTCCTGCCTTATGTATCTGTCCCTACCAACAGCAACATCCTTCCTGCAGTGACCTGCGTGCCTGGGACCAAACACACCTTGGCACTGCTCAGGGAAGCACTGCGAACACAAACCTTCAAGACACACAGAGTCAAACCTAAGGTGGATCAAACCTGCTTTCTTGTTCTACCAACTGCATACCTCCTCCTCCTCCTCCTCACACACCTCTGGACCAACCATGGCACCAGCCACAGGGAACCTGGAGGGGCTGGAAAGGGGAAACACAGTGGGGTGCGAGTCTGCTTTCTCTGCCCAACGTGTCTCCAAGGCTCAGCACCTCTGGCATCCCCAAAGTCCCTGGCTGTTCTCAGGAGCCGCAGCACTCAGGACTGCTCTGCTTGTCTCCCTTCTTGTCCACAGCGGCAGGCACCTGATGTTCAGCTGTCATATGAGGGCATTTAGGTTTGGCTGGGGATGGGCTGACACCTGGCATGGCCAGAGAAAGCCCTCAGCAGCTCCAGACAGGGGTTGAGAAGGAAGAGTGTGAGTACAGCAAGTCCAAAGCCAAACTCCCTCCAAGTCTCTCCCAGGACATGCAGTGCAAACACACAATGGTGTCTGCAGATCCTCATTTTTGGTGGTTTTCTCCTTCGTGAACTGCTCCACTTCTCTCCTGAGCTCATGTTAACTCAAAGCACTGTTATGTCATGTGCCAAGTGGTTCTGCAGCTCAGTTAAACTACATTTTGCATGAAAAATGATTTAATTTGCTCTGAACTGAGCCCTTTTTCGTTTCACTCAATGCTCTCCTGCAAGCAGCGGCAGCAGTCAGTTGCTCCCTGTCCACCCTCTCTGGGCCATCATTTACACTCTAGGCCTCTGCCATCAGATGGGGAATGGCTCTACCTTTTACTGCCTTTCCCAGACAGATGAAGGCATCCTGAGAGCGTTCACTTCCCTTGTGCAAAAGCTGTTATATATTGGGTCTGGTTACACCGTTTGCTGCTCCCCATTCTCTGTCCCTCTCCTGATTTACTTCATCTCCTTGAGACCAGGGGATCAGGACCTCACTGTTCTGTTCAATTTGTTCTTCTAATAATTCTTTGCCAGAAGACTCCAAAAGGGGAACTCAAATGCCAGAGAGGAGCCTGTGAGCCCAGGACAGGTCATGGCAAGAACCCTGATGCTCCAGGCCGAACAGATGCCACAGTTAAGTGAAACAGAAGCTCTTTGGAAGGTACAAAGGGCACACACAGAGCACCTGCGATCACAGGAAGGATTGTGTCCACACCATCACAGGCTAAGTAAAATGTCAGTATAAAATTTGCATTTATAATCCAAAAGATGCTCTTCCAAGCTCACAAACCCCGGGTTGTCCCAGTTCCAAGGGGTTCCATGTAGCACAAGGCTGGGCTGTGACTGTTCAGCAGGATACATGAAGCTGAGAGCACAGGGACCAGCAGGTTCTCCACGGGTGTCGCAATCACTCTCCTCTGCAGACGGGACTGACACCCATTCCCACGTCCCAGCCTGCCCATAACACACATTTCCCAGTAGTTTGGGAAATCTTCCCACCTAAAGTACAACAAGATGCTGAGCTACCTGACAGAAGAGCAGAGAGTATCACACTGGTGTCTCCAGACCTAAACAACCTCACAACTCAATCCCACAGGCAGCCGAGCTCACCAGGATTCAGGAAGAGACAAGCAGGAAAGACAAACAGAACCCAAAAATACCAGAGCAAGAACTGCTGCTTCCAGACAAGAGAATCTGCTTGGGTGGGGATGCGTCAACTGTATGTTTTAACAAAACTGAACCAAACTACTTTGGTCTGAATCAAAACCAAGTTTCTGGTTTGTAAGGGTTTTTTTTTTTCTACATTTAATGATAAATTCCATAACATGTCAGTAATCCAATAAAAAACTTGAAAGCTAATGACCTACTTCTCAATTTTTTTAATAAACAGGCAACTCAGCCTATATTCTCTGAAGACCATCTCTCCAAACACACTGCAGTCAAACACCTTCTCTCTCTGGCACAGGCAGAACTTAAATAACTTTAAAAAAATCATACAGTCTCCACAGGGGATACACAATAAAACTTCCTCTGGAATATCCCACAGCCCAGTACCTCCCAAGAGGCAGGTTCAAATTCCCATCTGCAGCATCCCGTGTACCAGATTACCAGGCAGAATGGGAGCATCACGGCTTGGGTTCCAGCTGCATGGTACTTCAGGACACAAACACAAGAGCTCATCCCATCCCAGCACCCTGCCCTGCAAAAGCAAAGCCTTGGGAGTCAGGAGATCCTGGGCCAAGCTGGCAGTGGAGCAGATGTCCAGTCCTCTGCTTCTGCAGAGATCACGGTGGCGTGGAACAGCACACGGAGGGCTTCTCCTGGTGTTCCCTGTGTGGAGAGCTCTGCGGCTGAACAGAATGGCAACAGAAGCTGCAAGTGCAGGCTGGAGCCCCAGATCAAGGAATGATTTGGGATGGAAGGGATCTTAAAGACCATCCAGTCCCACCCCCGCTTCCATAGGCAAGGACACCTTCCACTATCTCAAGCTGCTCCAAGCCCCATCCAACCAGACCTTGGGCACTTCCAGGAAGGGGGCAGCCACAGCTTCTCTGGGAAACCTGTGCCAGGGCCATGCCACCCTTCAGGAAAGAATTTTTTCCCAATAACCCTTTTAACTCTGCTCTCTGGCAGTGGGAAGGCATTCCCCCTTGTCCCGTCCCTCCAGGCCCTTGTCCAAAGTCCCTCTCCATCTCTCCTGAAGCCCCTTTAGGCAATGGAAAGGGCTCTAAGGTCTCCCCAGAGCTTCTCTTCTCGAGGCCAAACACCCACCCCCAGCTCTCGCAGCCTGTCTTCACGGCAGAGATGCTCCAGCCCTTGGAGCATCCCTGTAGCCCTACGATCATAACTATAAAGCAGTTCTATCGCTTTTAATTAACTTACTCGACACTTTTTGCAGCTTACTGATTAAACCAGAGTTTTTTTTAATTCATGCTGTGCTTCGCTTGGCAGTGACTGTCACAGGACTGATGACTCGGATAAAGCGATCTCCCCGCGGGCAGGGGACCCCTTTATCCCGCTAATCGAGCAGCCGACATGCCCCTCACAGCGGAGGGGCTCCTCCTCAGCCACGGTCTCGGCCCGTGGTGGTCGCACCGCGCCCGCCGGTCCCCGCGGGGCGCACGGACTCCCCGCGGCCGCTGCTCCGCGGCACAAGCGCCCGGCCCCGGCCCCCTGAGCACGGGGAGGGCGCCGGGCTCAGCGGAGGCCGCTCGGCGAGCGGGACCGCGCAGGCCGGGGCAGCGCTCGGGCGGGCCGGAGCGGCCGCGGCCGGGCCGAGCCGCGCTCCAGGAGCCGTGGGGCGGCAGTGCCGGTCGGGGGCTCACCTTGGGCAGCTCGCGGAGCTGATTGGCGTCCAGCAGCAGCTCTTCGAGCGAGCGGCTGTAGCGGTAGATCTCCTCGGGCACGGCCTGCAACGAGCAGTGCCGCCGGTCCAGCGCCTCCACGTGCCGGTTGCAGCGCCAGAGCGGCGGCATGCAGCGCAGCATCGCGCCGGGCCGGGCCGGGCCGAGCCGGCCGGGATCGCCCGGGCCGGGCCGGGATAGGACGGGCCGGGCCTGCGGGAGCGCCCGGATGTGCGGGGGCCGGGCCGGGCTGCGCCGAGCGGCGGCCGCGCTCCCGCTGCGGCAGCGCCCCCGCTCCGCTCCGCTCCCTCCGCCCTGGCCTGGAGCTGCTCCCGGTGCCGCTCCCGGACTGCGCCCGGGGCAGCGCCGCCCTCCGCGGGTGTCCCTGGGAAACGGAGTCCCTGGGAAATGGAGTCCGCTCCCGCCCCGCCCCGCACGCCGCCGCCCGGCACCGCCCCGGGGGCCGGCGCCGCAGCCCTGAGATGGACCGGAGGCGCGTCCGGCAGTGGGACCATCCCCGTGGAGCCGCCAACCCCCGCCTCTCGGAAAACATCCAGGAGGAAGAACATCCCGAGAGAAGAACGAGCCCGAATGTGTTTGCACAGCGGGGTCTGGGGGTTCCCTCAGTAACTCATGGGTAGGCACAGAGACACAGACACAAACACAGGCGGACACACACGGACATGCATCACTGGCAGGTGCCAGATCTGGGGATCGGATTTAGGAAAACACATTGCAAAAAGCCCCTGCCGCGGCGTGAAATTCTGTCGTGGAGCAGCATTTCTCCTGTAGAAACTTGGTGGGACCAGAGACTGTGCACAAAGGCAACCAGGAGCATGAAACGGGTCCTCGTGGATAGAGCTCAGTCAATGCTCATGCATGGAACAGGAATCGAGGACTCCTGGAGTGTGAAGCTGGAGAAAGCTCTGCCACAAGAGAAACAATGAGCAGCCGCCTCCATCCCTTCTCCCTGCACAGGGCACAACAGATGGATTAAAGCCCACACATGTCTGTTCTGGGACACAGCACCCAGGTGCTGCTTCGTGATAAAAGCCAAAATGCAAAGGGAATCATTGCCTCTGAGCTGTCCCAGGACACTGCAGTCCTCCCTGTTCTATCCCCTACTGCTTTCACAGTTTCCTGGCTGCTTTGTCACTCTTTATCTTTCCTGTCCAGTTTCTCCTCATTGAAGTTTAACCCTGCTCTATCTCTTATCCCAGCGCTGTCACATGGCCCTCAGACCGTCTCCTCTCCAGATGCAATTCTCCGTTCCAGCTCCTTTCGCCTTGCACCCAGCTCTCCACCAGCTCCTGCCATGGTTGTTTACCTCATTTTTCTCTCATTTTTCTTTCAGAGATCAGATCCTCCTTCCTCACAGTCTGACTATGACAACTCTTCACACCCACACTTGTGCGACACTGGGCACAACCCAGGAACAGCCTGGGACACCTGGGACATCAACCCAGGGCAGGAAAGATACTGTATTTCTCAGACTGCAGAGTCAGAAATAATCCTGCAATGAGCAGAAAGTGACCAATGCCTGAGTGACACCAGAGCTTGAGGCACTGGTGAGGCACTGGTAAAACATTGGTGGGGGACTGGTCCTTGTGCAGGCAGGAGGAGGGGAAAGTTGTCCTTTCAGCTTCACTGTCCACCACAGGCAGAGGCTGTGAAACTGGGAAGAAAGGAATTTATGAAGTTGTGAAATCACAGAAGGGTTTGGGTGGGAAGGGACATTGAAGCCCATCCAGTTCCATGCCCCTGCCATGGACAGGGACACCTTCCACTAGCCCAGGTTGCTCCAAGCCCTGTCCAACGTGACCTTGAACACTTCCAGGGGTGGGGCAGCCACGGCTTCTCTGGGCAACCCAGGTCAGGGTCTCCCCACCTTCATAGGGAAGGATTTCTTCTCAGTATGCCATCTCTGCCCTCTGGCAGTAGGAAGCCATTCCCCCTTGTCCTGGCATTCCATTTTTAAACATTTGGGTTTATCGAGCTTTCATTTGCCTCAACTGCAGTGTCTGTATCAGAGATATCCTGCTGTGTCTGTCACAGCAATCCTGTAATAGAGCAATCCTGCCACATGGAACACGAACCTGTGACTTCATACCAATTATTATTTCTGGGGCAGTACCTGGAGTGATGCATCAGCTGGTGTCGTGCCCTGTCAGAAATCATCAAGGGAGCCAGGAAATATGGGCGTGACAGCAGGATCTGTGTGAGAGACAATGAATTGGCCATTAGGAATTAGACAGATGAAATTTAAATTTTCAGGCCAGCTCTGAGCATTTATACAAGTATAGGATGGTCCCCTGTTTCCTATAAATGGAGGGGCAGTACAATGGAGCAAACCCATGATGCTTTGAGAATGGTTTCATTGATCTACCTAAGCCTCAGCAGAGGTGCAAGATCATGGCAGGGACAAAGACAAGAATTACAGTTCTGCATAAGGCTCAGAGGTTTGATAAAATGTGTCTCTCGAGGGAGAGCTTGCCCAGCTGCTCTCCGTTGTTTATCATCAGTCCTGGCTGCCCAGAGAGGTCCCAGATGACTGGAGATGCCAGTGTGATGCCCATCCACAAGCACGGCCAGAAGGAGGGTCCAGGGAACTCCAGGCCTGCCAGCCTGACCTTGGTGCCTGGGAAGGCCACGGAACAGATCATCCCAAGTGTCATTACGCAGCACGTGCAGAACAAGCCGGGGATCAGGCCCAGCCAGTTCAGGGTTGTGACAGGCAGGTCCTGCCTGACCAACCTGATCTCCCTCTGTGACAGTGTGACCCTCTCAGTGGCTGAGGGAAAGGCTGTGGATGTGTCTGCCTGGACTCGAGTAAAGCTCTGATACCGTTTCCCACAACATTTTCCTGGAGAACCTGGCTGCTCCTGGCCTGGACAGGTGCACTGTTCGATGGCTCATGGCTGGGCCCAGGGAGTGGTGGGCAATGGGGCTACATCCAGCTGGGGCCGGACACCAGTGGGATTCCCTAGGCTCAGTACCGGGGCCAGTCCTGTTCAATGTCTGTATCAATGCTCTGGACAAGGGGCTTGAGGGCACCTCAGCCAGCTCACAGAGAACACCAGGCTGGCCAGGAGCATGGATCTGCAGGAGGGCAGGAACCTCTGCAGAGGGGTTTGGAAAGGCTGGATGACCCTTTCCCAGCACTGTTGCCCTTCCCTGGACACATTCCAGCCCCTCAATGTCCTTCTTAGTTGGAATGGGCCCAAAACTGACCCAGGATTGGAGGTGACTAAACAGTGCCCAGCACAGGCCTGGCCAGGGCCTGTGGCCACACTCCAGCTGATACCAGCCAGGTCCCATTGGCCTCTTGCCCACCTGGGCACACCTGGGCTCCTGTTTAGCCACTGTCACCAGCACCTCCAGGTCCTCTTCCAGCTTTCCAGCAGCTCTGCCCTAGGCCCAGGTCTCTGCAGGGGGCTGTGGTGACACAAGGGCAGGACCCAGAACCTGGCCCAAATGAACCTCATCCCCTAGGCCTTGGCCCATCAATCTGGCCTGTCCTGATCCTGTTTAGGCTCTGCAGAGCCTAAACTCAAGTTAATCAATAACTGTTGAGAACTTCAAGGGATTCTGCTGCCATAAACTCACCCAGGCAGTGAGTCTGAGCTGAGCCTGGGGACAGGGTGAGCACCGGGGGATCCCCAGGTCCTGCCCCAGTCCATCTTGGGCTCTGTCCCCTCCATCTCTCCCTCCTGGTGCCCCTTGGCCCCACAGTGGGACCTTCCCTCACCCTGGTGTGTTGGGAGTGACTGAGCTGGAGCTCCTGTTCCCCTGGCAGCCCTCCCAGCTGGGCTCGGCAGCGGGACCTGGGCAGGTACCAATGACACCCCTGTGCTTTGGTGCTGCTGAGCAGGGCTGGCACTGCACCAGCATCATCTCCCCAACATTCCAGCTCCCATCTGTCAGGCCAGGGCCTTGGGAGGGGACACAGCCAGGACAGCTGACCCAGCTGACCACAGGGATAGCCCAGGGCACATGACCTTGGCTCAGATACAAAAGCTCAGAAAAGGAGGAGGAAGTGGGGGAAATTTGTTATTTGCAATATTTGCCTCCTGAAGAAACGGCTCCAAGTGCTGGAGCCCTGCTTTCTGGGAAGCGGCTGGACTTCACCTACTCATGGGAAGTAGAGAATAAAATCTTATTTTTTTGCCTTTGCTTTTGCAACCTTTTGTTTTTGCTTGTGGTTTTGCTGAATTATTTCAACCCACCACACCTGGGTGGGGGCTGAGAGGATTTATCAGGGGGTTCCTGCCCATTCCAGGGGCTAGAGGGGACAGTGGCTTCTCTGAGTCCTGTGGGGGAAACAGTAAAATTTCCCAGGAGCAGGGAGAGTGTCTGGATCCAAGCCCAGCTATCTCAGCTATAAAATGCCAGAGGAACCACATGTCCCCTGTCCAGGAGTGCAGGGGTGGACTGAGAGCAGCACCCAGACCCTGCACCCACCACAGGGCACAGGTAACACTTTGGGTCAGGGTCCTGGGAGTGATGCCATGGAGCTGTGGGGACCAGGCCGGGATGCTGGATGTGTGGGGGACAGCAGCCCATGGGACCAGGCTTGGGGTCAGGGCACTACTGGGACATGGCTGGGGGGCTCCTGGCCAGAGATGCAGCTGGGGTATCCCCCTCTCCCTGGGCTGTCCCCTCTCTCCCTCCCCACCTCCTCAGCCCCTCACAGAGGAACTGCCCACATCCCCCCCAGAGTCCCTGCAGAGTCCGAGGGGTCCCTGGGGAGTCTCTGCCCACCATGGAACTCCTGTCACTGGTGCTGGTGCTGCTGGCTGGGACCCTGGCTACCAGCATCCACCTGCACTGGTGGGACCGTAGCAGTGCCATCAAGAAGATTGCACTGGACACGGCCCCCAACTCCTTCGATGACCAGTACCTGCGCTGCCACTTCAAAATGGTGAGGGTGCTGCCAACCCTCACGGAGTTTGTCCCCCATGATGACTACGCCGAGGCCTGGAACAGGGCCGCAGCCAAATGGGGCAGCCGCCCCTACCTGGGCCGCCCCTTCCTGCTGCAGCTGGAACAGGCCATCGCCCTCCTGGCCTACACGATGGAGGAGGGCCTGTACCTGGAGTTCAACAGGGCTGTGCGTGTGGCCGGGCGCTCCCGACGGGAGTACCTGGACACCTTCCACTTCAAGGTGCTGCATTTCCTGCTGACCGAGGCCCTGAGTGAGCTGCGGGGTGCCCAGGGCCACCCCCACTGCCTCCACGTGTACCGGGGTATCGATGGTATCCGCTTCACCAGCAGGATCGGACAGATCATCCGCTTTGGCCAGTTCGCCTCCGCCTCCTTGCTGAAAAATGTCAGCGAGTCCTACGGCACCAGAACCACCTTTGAGGTGGACACCTGCCACGGTGCTGACATCCGGTACTTCTCCAACTACCCCGAGGAGGAGGAGGTCCTCATCCCACCCTTTGAGACCTTCAAGGTCACCAATATCACCCACCAAGGGGACGACATCTACATCCACCTCCGCTCCCATGGCGTGCACAGCAAATACAACTGCGCGTGGTTCCGAGGTGACGTCCCTGGCGTGGGGACACCTGCAGCTGGGTGTGGGGGGCACGAGGGCACCAGCTCTGTTGGGGCAGGAGAGTTTGTGGTGGGGCAGCTGAGGGAGGTGGCGGGGCTTTGGGTGTGTGGCATTGCATGGCTCCAGCAGCTTTCCTGGGACGGCACGGCCTGGCACAGGAGAGCATGGGATAGGATAGGATGGGATGTCATGGTGTTGTCCCAATGGTGGGCTTGTTTCCTGGGGGCAGCACTATTTCACACCCCAAGATGAGGGATTTCTAGTTTTTACTCTACTTTGCACAAACCCCCTGACCCCCTTCTCTGGCCTCCCCAGGCAGAAGTGTCCCCAGAGACCCCCCAGGCCTCACTGGACTCCTCCTGGCAGCGCTGGCAGCTGTCACCAGCATCCCCTGAGCCATGAGGTCATCACGGCTGCTGAAGACAAGGTGTCAGGGATGGAGCCACTGGCGTCACCAGGATGGCAGAACTGGCCGGGGGCACAGAGAGCCCCCCCCAAAGGGTGGACACTGGACAAGCCCTGTGGACACCCTCCCTGAGCCATGGCTGGGGTGTCGGGTTGCAGCTGTGTGGGTTGGGGAAAGAGGGGCACAGTGGGGATTTTCTTCTCTTTTTGACTTTTTTTCTCCTTTCCCATATTTTTAAATTTTCTTTCGAATTATTAAACTGGTTCTAACTCAATCCATGAGTCTCCTTTTCATTTTTCTCCACCTGACCCTGCTCTGGTGACTCTGGACATGGGCCTGGAGGGACAGCACAAGGGGGAATGTCTTCCCACTGCCAGAGGGCAGGATTAGATGGGACATTGGGAAGAAATCCTTCCCTGTGAGGGTGGGGAGGCCCTGGCACAGGCTGCCCAGAGAAGCTGTGGCTGCCCCGTCCCTGGAAGTGTTCAAGGTCAGGTTGGACAGGGCTTGGTCCTGTGGAAGGTGTCCCTGCCCATGGCACAGAGCAGAACAAGATGAGCTGTAAAGTCCCTCCAACCCACCACCGTCCCAGGATTCCATGATAATATGGAACAAGAATAAGAAATCCATTTCAGCTTTTTGCCATATTTTGGCTGCTCCTTCCATCCTTTTTTTTCCCCTACCTCTCAGCTTTATTTCCCAGTTTTCCACCTCATGTTATAACAAAACTCCTCTTGTTTCCTGCAGATTTTGGCCACCATCTCTATGAAAGCGGAAACAGCTTTTTATTTCAGCATCCATCTTTCCACACATCCCGTTCCCAAGGTTTTCAAGAAACACTAAAATAATCATTAACTGCTCCAGATACATAAATTCTATAAATCCTACTAAATTCAATCCTGCATGCTGCCCTGGGAGCTGGGATCCCAGGAAAAGCTGAGGGTTTGGAGACCCAGCTGTCACCTTTAGGAACTGGCACAGCCTCCTGCCTCCTTCCATCAGCCACATGCCTTGACCAAACTTATCCTGGATCCCCCTGCAGAGGGATCTGGCCAGGCTGGATTGATGGGATGGGATGGGATGGGATCGACGGGCTGAGGTCAATGGTGTGAGGGTCAGCACGGCCAAGTGCTGGGTCCTGCCCTGGGGTCACAATGACCACATGGAAGGCTCCAGGCTTGGGGCAGAGTGGCTGGAAATCTGGAAAAGGATCTGGGGGTGCTGGTGACAGAGTTTCCCAGGGAATGGGATCCTGCTGCAGAGCTTCCTCGGGGATCAGATCCCACTGTGGAACTTGACTGGGGATGGGAACCCACTGCAGTTTCCCAGGGACTCACTGTGGACCTCCCCCTTGTGATCTCACTCCTCATCTCCATGGACACAGCTCCCAAACACTTGGGCTCCAGGACCAGTCTGGCCAGCAGCAAACCAGAAGCAGTGGAACCAGGGAAGCAGCTGGAAAACCTGGGAGCAGGGAAGGTCAGTGCCTTAAAATCCCAAAGTTTGTACAATCCCAACTTTGTCCTTTTCCCACGGGGATTTGGGAATTCTCTGACCCTCACACATCCCCTGCACCAACCCCCCAAAATTCCAGCATCAGTGCAGCCTGTGCAGGGATTTTAGTGGATTTATTCTGTTTTTCACCCATCTCCTGGAATTCTGCATTTTTTTTCCTTAAAAATTGACATGAATTGTATTAGGAAATGAGAATTTTTAATTAAAAATATTCACTAAAACTATCAGACTTGTCAGACTCTGGCTCTAAATCCTGAATTCCAGCATTCTACACTGGAATAAAGAGTTCATAAATTCAGTCAATCCTGAAATTAATGCTTAAAAAGTGTTAAAAAACGTGAATCTCATTAAAATAATGCTGATGAATATTTTTTAAAAGAGAATCTCCTGAAACTGGGATGTGAGATACTGGTTTGGGACAGGAGATACTGGTTTGGGATGCCTTTTCAGACACTGGAATCAGTGAGGGAGGAACGGGGCATATTTGCACTTTTTCCTCCAAACTCTCCAAACTGTTAGGAATATCCTAGCATTATATGGCAAAAAAGAGAAATCTTAAAAAATGCGCATTTTTGGTTTTCTCCTGAGGCAATTCAGGATGGGAAATGCAAATCCAGGTATGGCACCTGCGCTTCCACCCCAAACAGTTTTGGGTCAAACATTTGATCTGCTGGAAGAACCAGTTGGAAACACAAGGGAAGAACTGCAGCAAAAATATTTGCTCTGAACTGGCCTTTTTTCCTTCTGTTCCAGTTTTTTACAGCTTGGTTGGGAAAGGGCATCCAAATCCAAGGGGAAAGAAGACGCCGTGACTGCTGGGAAAAACAAGCAAAGAATGGGGACCAAGGATGGAGAGACACCCAAAGAAATAAGTGACATGGAAAACCCCCCCCAGGAGAGGAAGCTGTACCTGCAGGAGGAATGCAGGATCCTCACAGAACACCTGGACATGTACCTGGGAAGAGCGGAGCAGCTCCTGCAGGGAAACAAATGCCTGGAAAAGGAAGCCCAGGGGAGTCAGGAGCAGAACCAGGCTTACCTGTCCTGCACAGCAAAGTGCAGCCAGGACCCCTCGCATATGGTTATCACCCTGAACGACCAGAATTGCCGGGATCTGGCCCAAATCCAGGCGCAGAAGGAGGAGCTGATCCCACAGTATGCTGTGAAGGAGCAGGAGGTGAGGAGCTCCCTGCAGGACACGGAGGCCGAGGTTGCACTCCTGGACACGGAACTGGAGGAGCTGGAGCCGTACAGGGACCTGTTAGTCCAGGCGGAGCAGAGGGTGAAGGCGCTGGAGAAAGAATTGCGAGTCACCAGGATACGGTGTGCTGAGGAAACCCACGCCATCAGGAGCAGGTTCCTGCAGGAAAAGGCTGATTGTGAGCAGGAATTCCACCAGAGGATGCAGGAGCTCACCTGCAGAGCACAGGAAGTGGCGCTCCAAGCTCTGATCCAGCACGTGGAGCAGGTGAAAGCAGAGAATGGGCACCTGCGCCAGGAGCTGCTCGGCCTCCTCCAACACTGCCAGCTCCTCAAGGACGCCAAAATCCGGCTGCAAGATCAGCAGGAGCAGCTGCTCCGGGAGCACCAGTGCGCCCAGCAGGCAGCACTGCTCACACCAGCACGAGGCCCACGGCGCCGCTGGGACCGCCTGCTGCACTCACCCGCCAGGGGTGGCCACTGACCCCAAACCGCCTGTCTGTGACCTGGAGGAAATAAACGTGGAAGCAACCAAATCCTTTTGGCAGTGGAAGCACGGAGGGGTTTGACCTCTGGTCACAAGGATCCATAGAATATATTTATGGACTAGATCCATATCAATGTTCTCCTTCTGTCCCAGGGAGGTGGTGGCTGCCCCGTCCCTGGAAGGGTTCAAAGCCAGGTTGGATGGAGCAACCTGGTCTAGTGGAAGGTGTCCCTGCCCATGGCAGTGGGGTGAGACTGGGTGGGCTTTACAGTCCCGTCAACCCAAACCATTCCAGAATTCCATGAAATTATGGCTCTCAGTGCAAATGGCTCATGAGAGAGAGACCTGTGCCCGCAGCGGCAGCTCTTGGGCTCTGCAGGAGGGAGGTCCCAGGGACAATCCCCAGGAGTTCTGATGTCATTGGGAACAGGTGGGATCGAGCTGGAGCTCTGCTCCAGGCTCTGGCTGAGATCCAGGTATAATTGTCAGACCAACAAAGGCTTCTGTGGTCACTCCCCACACAACTGCCAGGGAAAAGCCTGGTAATCAGCTCATACAAAATAGACCCCTAAAACAACATCCATGGCTGTAAACTGTGATGATTTCAGCCAGCCCTTGGGTTTGGCTGCAGGTAAAGGACTCTCTGGAGCACCCACACAAACTCACCAGTGCTGCCCAGTCTCCCCCTGCCAGGTGGGAGTTTGGAAGGACAGGGCACTCATGTGTTGGCAATGCCAGCCCTGTTATTCCAACTGCCTCTCCCAACAACCATGGAAACAAAGATCTCCACACCAGGCAGTACACACAGCAAAACACTGACAAATCAGGATCTTCCCTTATTCCCGCCAAGTTGAACCATTTACCTGAGATGAAGCTGATATGAACAGAGCCTGTCCAAGCACCAGTGAGACACTGAGCAACCTCCTTGTGCAGCTGCTTTGCTTCAGGCTGTCGCTTCCCAAGTGATTTGGGCTCTTCCTGCCCATCTACCAAGTGGGAAGAACACTCTGATGGGGTGTCCAGATGCAGGATTCCAGCTGGTGATTAATTATTCACATCAAAGGGACTTGGAAAAAAGTGTTTCCACACTGGGAAAGGTGGGGGGAAGCAGGAGTGACAGCTACAGGAATGGACCAGAACCAGTTTCAGGTGAATCCGGTAATCATGGAATGCTTGACTGAGCTTACTGAAGCACCTGTATGCATTGGGGATGAGACCTCCAGCCTGATTTTTCAGGGAAGTAATCCTCAGCAGAGGAGCAGGAGCACCTGAGTTCCCTTTTCCCCCAAAATGATCCAAACTCAAAAGCCTGGAGCCAATCCTGTCCTGCTGGCACCAGGCTCTGGGGTTCAGTGTTTCTCCAGCCTCCACTGTAGCTGCTCCTGCTCCACACCAGGACCTCTATGCCCACAGGGAGGCCCTGGTCTGAACAAGGCCTGGAGTTTCAGACCCCTGCTCCAAAACAGAGCTGGAGTCTGTGAGCCCTTGGCTGCGGAGCCGAGATGTGGAGGCCCATCCCCAGCAGCCTCTTGGCCTCTCCTTCCCCTCGCTGCCGCTTCCTTCAGGGATTAGAAAGGTTGGACTCCCAGATCGCAGGATAGTCTGGACTGGGAGGGACCTTTAAAGCTGATCTCGTCCAGCCCCCTGCAATGGGCAGGGACATCCTGGCCGAGAGCCCCGTCCAGCCCAGCCTTGGCCACGCTCAGGCCCTGAGCTGCAGCACTCAAGGAAGAAGGTCCCGTGCTTACCCATGGATTTTGGGATGTTTTTCCTTAAACACCAGAGCCTCCGTTGACAGGTGCCCCCAGACAGAGCTGCTCAATGGCTGCTGCAGCTACCCCTGAAAGCTCGGGGCTGCCAAAGACAGCACCACAACTGCTGTAGACACATCACCCTGGTATCCCAACATCCCTGCATCCCAACATCCCAGCTGCCACAGACACAGCATCCCAACATCCCTGCATCCCAACATCCCAGCTGCCACAGACACAGCATCCCAACATCCCTGCATCCCAACATCCCAGCCGCCATAGACACAGCATCCCTGCATCCCAACATCCCAGCTGCCACAGATACAGCATCCCTGCATCCCAACATCCCTGCATCCCAACATCCCCGCTGCCACAGACACAGCATCCCTGCATCCCAACATCCCTGCATCCCAACATCCCCGGCTGCCACAGACACAGCATCCCTGCATCCCAACATCCCCGCTGCCACAGACACAGCATCCCTGCATCCTGCCCCCCCCGCTGCACTAAACACAGCTCCAGGACACCCCAGCATCCCAACATCGCAGCTGTGCTGACTCAGCATCCCGGCTCTGCTGCAGCCCATGCGATTCCAGCCCAGGCTGAGTTTCCCAGGCTCTGCTGCAGGACACACCCAAGCTTGGCAGCAGCCCCCAGAGGGAGGCTGGGCTCGGAATTCCCTGCTGCAGTTCCTTGGAGATCATTCTGCTTCGATTTGGATTCCTCAACTAAAAGGATCATTTTCTCCAGACCTCCTGCTGCATCCCAGGTCTGTGGAATTCCTGAGCACGGGCTCAGCTCACAGTTCCTCTGCATCAGGCCTCCCTCCCGGCACCCCCAGCCCCCTCCCTCTGCCAGGAGCCCCCAAGGGTGACACCCCCACCCCGAGTGCCCCCTTGGCTCCATCCCAACCCCTTGGGGCCCATCCTGGAGGGAAGTGGTGGCTCCTGCCCCAAAGGGGCCGCAGGGTCCTGAGCTGAGCGTGGCTGGAGGGAGCTCGGGGCTGGGCAGGGGCACCCACAGCACCTCTTTAAGCCCAGCCCTGCTCCTCAGGGTGCCAGCCTGGGCTGAGGAGGTGCCAAGCTGGGTTGTGGAGATGCCAGTGCAGTGCCAGTCCTGTGCCAGCCTGGGCTGAGGAGGTGCCACACTGCAGCCAGAATGGGTTGAGAAGGTGGCAGACCAGTGCCAGCTGAGAGTTGAGGGGGCTCAGCCTGGAGAAAAGGAGACTTAGGGGGACCTTCTCACTCTCCCCCACTCCCTGACAGGAAGGTGGAGCTAGGAGAGGGTCAGGCTCTACTCCCAGGAAAAAAGCAATAGGACGAGAGGACATGGTCTTAAGCTGTATCAGGGGATGTTTAGGTCGGACATTAGGAAGAATTTTTTCATAGAAAGGGTGATTTGATATTGGAATGGGCTGCCCAAGCAGGTGGTGGGATCATTGTCCCTGGAGGAGTTTGAGGAAAGACTGGATGTGGCACATGGTGCCATGGTCTGGGTGACAGGGCAGGGGTCCGTCACAGGTTGGACTGGATGATCTCAGAGGTTTTTTCCAGCCTCAGTGGTTCTGTGATTCTGTGATTCAGTGATTCTGTGGCTTCCCTGTCAAAGCTCAGAAAATCTGCAGGTCAGGAAACTTCATCAGAGGAACAAACTGGCCATGGCCAGACAAGAGGCCTGATGAGATCAACAAGCTCCCTCCAAGACCTAAAGGGGAAAAGGAGAAGAGAAGAGAAAAGAAAAGAGGAAAAAAAAAAAAGAAAAAAACAAAAAAAAAAAATCTTACTCCCGTCCTCTGCAACTTTTCTTTGGAGATTCATTTACTTGCATTCATGCCCAAATTCTGTGAATTTGCACATATTCAGGATTTAAACCCAAACAAACTCTATTTCCACACCCCAATTCCTTTAACCCTAATGAGCCTCAGCGCCCACAGACCCCCCCTGCCCTTTTCCTCACTCCGTTCTGCCAGGGACACATGCTGGGATCAACCCTGACCCACCTTGCTTGCCTCAGTTGTGCCAGAGATTCCCATTAAAGGGAAGGGAATCCTGCTTTTCCATTGCTCCCCAAAAATTGGTCAAAAGAGGAAAAAAAAAAAGGATTTTTCTTCTTCAGAAGACTTTGTGGGACAGAACTGAAGTCACGGGCTTATGGGCATTTCCCAAAAATCCCAGAGTTCCATTTGATCTGCCAGAATGGATCAACTTTTGGCTTCAGGAAAAGAAGGGCAGGATTGGCCATTATTCCTTTCTTTTGCCTCAGATCCCCTATTTCAGCATCACGTTGGAACATTTCATGTGCTGTGGTGAAAAACCCTGGAATTGTGTTTTGCTTGAAATTCCTTCACTGAAATAACACCTCTGCCAAGTATTTTTCAGTGAAAAGGCCCTGACAGCTGATTAAACTTTCAGTAATTTAAAATATTTAAATCCCAGTAATTTAAAATATTTAACAGATACAGACAAGATGATTCCACAACTCTTTCAGCCACAGTCTTCGTAACCCCAACTCCAATGAGGAGCTAAAGCTCAGCAGCACAACTAAGGAATCCTTCTCATGCTTCACAAAAAATGTGCAGGAATTTTAAAATCTGTGGTAAATAAGGCAAATTCTAAACATTTTCCTCTCCCTATCGGCTGCTCCCATGCAGAGCTCTGAGCCCTGCTGAGGGCTATGATCAGCTGCTTCTACAACTCATGGAAATGCCACTGGATCATTTTAGCTTTAAAATAACTCAGGTATTTTCTTATGGATGAAATTTTTAATCCCCCAATAATGAAAAGAAACAATTTACAAAAATAATTCAATTTACCAGCATGTGGTCACATATTCCCAGACGTGAACTGCTGGTACTGCCACAAGCAGTTTCATGGTTATATATTGCCATTTAACATTTTGTGGCACATGAGAGTCTGAAGGTCACTTAAGGAACCCCCGGCAAAAGCATCAGCAGAAGCAGGTTTAAAATAAAAGCAAAAGCACGACAGAGTTCTTTGGCAAAGCTCACTCTGCTACTCAATGGATAAAGCACACAGAGAGAAAAAAATCTAATATTGGTCAGTGTAAACCTAAAATCACCCCAGCCTGACTTACCCACAACTCTAAAGAATTTAAGGATCCCAGAGGAACATTCCCGCTGCATTCGCTGCAGCGCATCCGCGCTCCCACCCAGAGCCCTGAAGAGTTTGCAGCGGGCAGGGGCCGGCGGTGCGGGCGCAGGGGAGGCACCGCGGCTGTGCAGGCGCACGGGCAGGTTTGCACTGAGAAATCCCGCAGAGCTCAGGGAAGGGTCGCTGCCTCTGCTCTCCCCGAGGGCCGAAGGGCCGAGCCCCGAGCAGCGGGGCAGCAGCCCAGGCTCCGGCGCTGCTTCTCCGAGCACAGCGGACGTGGGGCCCCGCTGCCGGGGGGATGCTGGGCACAGCCCGCCGAGGCGCGGGACAGCTCCAAAGGTCTCAGGACGGCGTCCACAGGTCACAAGAGAGTGGACTTTGGCCACCGTCATTTTCCATCCCAGCTGCAATTTGGGTCAGGGACTTTCTTTGAAAGTTCGATAACGAAAATGTTGTTCCGCTTGGGTTGTTCTCCAGGCAAGAAAAATGAGTTCCCAAGGCTGTTTGTTGAAGCAGGAGCTCGTTAGCCAGCAGCAGTTCCTGGGAGCAGACCGTGTTCCCGGTAACCTCGAGAGGAGCTCGGCGCAGGCGCCGCTCGTTGGGGTCTGACGGCGTTTCTGAGACCACAGAGCAGCGCGAGGCTCGGGGAGAGAGGCACCGCCACCCATTTGTTTATGGAAATACCTGATGTTTCGCTCAGGAAACTCTTTTTTCCTTCAAATCAGGGGATTTTCCCTCTTTAGCCCGCACATCTCCTGGAACTCGCCGCGGAGTTGTGCTTCGGGAATTGTCCACCGGAGGGCAGCAGCGAGCGCGGGGAAACAGCGGCATTGCGCATGCGCCGCCCCGCGGCTGCAGTTCCGGCTACCAACACCAGGCGGCAGCACGAGCTGACGGCGCTGCCGAGCGCCCGCCCCGCCCCAGCCCGGCCCGGGGGCTCTGGGATGGTTCGGGACGGGGCGGCCTCAAAGCCCGTCCAGTGCCACCCGTGCCATGGGCGGGGACACCTTCCCCTGGGCCGGGCTGCTCCAGACCCCGTCCAGCCTGGGCCCGGGGGCTCTGGGATGGTTCGGGACGGGGCGGCCTCAAAGCCCGTCCAGTGTCCTCTCCTGGGGAGCGGTTTCCATGTCACTTACTTCTTTGGGGGCCTCTCCATCCTTGCTTGTTTTCCCCAGCAATCACGGGGTCTTCGTTCTCCTCGGACTTGGATGCCACATCCCAATCAAGCTCTGGTCCCACAGTGAATCCCTGGCCGGACGAGGAGCCTCAGAGCCCTACTCCAAAACGGAGCTGGAGTCTGTGAGCCCTTGGCTGCGGAGCCGAGATGTGGAGGCCCATCCCCAGCAGCCTCTTGGCCTCTCCTTCCCCCCGCTGCCGCTTCCTTCAGGGATTAGAAAGGTTGGACTCCCAGACCGCAGGATAGTCTGGACTGGGAGGGACCTTTAAAGCTGATCTCGTCCAGCCCCCTGCAATGGGCAGGGACATCCTGGCCGAGAGCCCCGTCCAGCCCAGCCTTGGCCACGCTCAGGCCCTGAGCTGCAGCACTCAAGGAAGAAGGTCCCGTGCTTACCCATGGATTTTGGGATGTTTTTCCTTAAACACCAGAGCCTCCGTTGACAGGAGCCCCCAGACAGAACTGCTCAATGGCTGCGCAGCGACCCCTGAAAGCTCGGGGCTGCCAAAGACAGCACCACAACTGCTGTAGACACAGCGCCCTGCTATCCCAACATCCCTGCATCCCAACATCCCAGCCGCCATAGACACAGCATCCCAACATCCCTGCATCCCAACATCCCCACTGCCACAGACACAGCATCCCAACATCCCTGCATCCCAACATCCCAGCCGCCATAGACACAGCATCCCAACATCCCTGCATCCCAGCTGCCACAGACACAGCATCCCTGCATCCCAACATCCCCGGCTGCCACAGACACAGCATCCCTGCATCCCAACATCCCCGCTGCCACAGACACAGCATCCCTGCATCCTGGCCCCCCCCCCCCGCTGCTCTAAACACAGCTCCAGGACACCCCAGCATCCCAACATCGCAGCTGTGCTGACTCAGCATCCCGGCTCTGCTGCAGCCCATGCGATTCCAGCCCAGGCTGAGTTTCCCAGGCTCTGCTGCAGGACATGCCCAAGCTTGGCAGCAGCCCCCAGAGGGAGGCTGGGCTCGGAATTCCCTGCTGCAGTTCCTTGGAGATCATTCTGCTTCGATTTGGATTCCTCAACTAAAAGGATCATTTTCTCCAGACCTCCTGCTGCATCCCAGGTCTGTGGAATTCCTGAGCACGGGCTCAGCTCACAGTTCCTCTGCATCAGGCCTCCCTCCCGGCACCCCCAGCCCCCTCCCTCTGCCAGGAGCCCCCAAGGGTGACACCCCCACCCCGAGTGCCCCCTTGGCTCCATCCCAACCCCTTGGGGCCCATCCTGGAGGGAAGTGGTGGCTCCTGCCCCAAAGGGGCCGCAGGGTCCTGAGCTGAGCGTGGCTGGAGGGAGCTCGGGGCTGGGCAGGGGCACCCACAGCACCTCTTTAAGCCCAGCCCCGCTCCTCAGGGTGCCAGCCTGGGCTGAGGAGGTGCCAAGCTGGGTTGTGGAGATGCCAGTGCAGTGCCAGTCCTATGCCAGCCTGGGCTGAGGAGGTGCCAAGCTGGGTTGTGGAGATGCCAGTGCAGTGCCAGCCTGTTGGAACTCTGGGTTTAAAGAATTTAGGTTTCTGGGATGTAATAATGTCCCTGGATATAATAATAGCCCTGTGCCAGACTGGGCTGAGGAGGTGCCAGCCCTGTCATACAGACACACAGGTGACACCAGCTTGCTTTGTGTTTTTATCCCAACTCCCCAGACACCAGATCCCTGTGCCCGCCCTGGAATGTCCTGGAATGTCCTTTACACACAGCTACAAAAAGCCTGGGAGGCAGAGGGGGCAGGGCCAGTCCCCGGAGTAGAGCTTGGCCAATTCCTTGGAACAGAGTTGGGTGGATTCCTCGGACTGGAGTTTGGCCGAGCACCGGGATCAGACTTGGACCAATTCCCAGATGCCAAGCTCAGCTGGGCCCTGAGACCAGAGATGGACCAATTCCCTGGATCCAAGCTCAGCTGGGCCCTGGGACCAGAGTTGGACCAATTCCCTGGATCCAAGCTCAGCTGGGCCCTGGGACTAGAGTTGGACCAATTCCCTGGAACCAAGCTCAGCTGGGCCCTGGGACCAGAGTTGGGCCCATTCCCCAGATCCAAGCCCAGCCATGGGATGCAGTTCATGCTGAGAGGTCGCTGTTGTCGAACCTCTCCTGGTCGTAGACCTCGGCCACCACCTTCCTGCCCGCGAACCAGCGCCCGTTGAGCGCCTGGATGGCCTTGTGAGTCTCTGAGGCCATGGAGAATTCCACGAAGATCTTGACGATGATTTCGGCATCCTCCTCCTCCCCCTGCTTCTCCTGGTAGATGATGACCCTGTTCACAGCCCCGAACTTCCCGCACTCCTCCGTCACTTCTCCTTCCAGGTCGTCATCGATGTCCTTGGGATCCACCATGTTCCGCAGCACCATCACCGTGGACTGCAAGGGAAGGGACGGAGGAATTAACGCCTGGAGACACAGAGGAGACACCCAAGCACCCTGGCCATTCCAGGCACGCTCCATGGGACTGATGGCTCAGCTTCCCAGGGATAATTACTGAGTTTCCAGGTCTGTTTGCTGCTGGCTGTGAGGGGCTGGCCCCTGGATCAGGAATTCCCGTGGGCTGGGAATGCTGTGTGTCATCCCCGGGATTTCCTGGGATACACTCTGGAACCACAAGGAGCCTTGGGCACTACTCTCATTTTCCCTGTGCTGCTGCAGGTGTCCCCGAGTCCCCTGAGCTCAGAGGTACTGTGGGTGTTCCTGAGCCCCCCCAGCGTGCAGAGCCCACCCTGGGACACACGAGGCAGCTGTGACCTGCTTGGACTCACCTCCTGCTTGCGGAGCAGCTTCTGCATGACCATGTGCCGGGCGCTGCTCCCGGAAATGCTCATGTGCTCCTGCTCGCTCAGCATCTCCGGCCGCTCCGACTCCTGGAACACCTCCTCCTCCTCCTTCTCCTTCTTGACCTCCACCAGCCCCAGGGCCGGGGGGCTGGCCAGGATGGGATTCACAACCCCCACCTGTGGGATGGTCACTGGGATGGGCGGCCGGGCAGGGGTCACACCTGGGAGGGCACAGGACAGGAAGATGGTCAGTGACCTCTGGGTGATGGTCAGTGACATCTGGGCAATGCCCACTTGGGCAGTGGTCAGTGACACTGGACAATGGTGATACCTGGGAAACATTCAGTGATACCCAGGCCATGGTCAGTGACACCTGGGCAATGGTCAGTGACACCAGTGCCAATTATCCAGCTTTTCCCCCCATGCCAGGTGTTCCTGCTGGGAACCCATGGCCTGTCCCATCTATGGGACACCAAAATTAATCCATAAAACATCTGAGTTCTTGCCCAGGCAGGGCCAGGAGCAGATTCTGGCTCCAAGTGGACCCCAGGTACAGAGTCCCATCTGTGGAAAAGGGACATGGGTGACAAGAGGCAGAGCATACACAGGTGACAGGAGCAAGGGGACACACAGAGGTGACAAGGGAAGAGCACACGTGGGCGACAGGACGAGGGGACAGACAGATGCAGGTGACAGGAGGACAAGCACACAGGTGACAAGAGCACACATACATGACAGAACAAAGAGGACACAGAGGTGATGGGAGGAAGGGGACACATACAAGTGCCAGGAGAAAGGGACACAGGTGACAGAATGGGACACAGGTGACAGAAGGGGACACACAGAGGTGACAGCAGAAAATGGACACAGGTGGCAGGAGGAGGGGTCCCACCTGTGATGACACCAGGGGCCTGCGCTGCCATCACGGCCTGGGGCAGAGCCCCCAGGGGCTGGGCCAGGGTCAGGGCAGGGGACACAAGCCCTGGTGTCGCCAGCGTGCCCAGCACTGCAGCTCCTGCCACGGCTTCCTGTGGGGGACACAGAAAACCTCGGGTTAGCCCTGCCCCAGGGCACGTGCAGAGCACCCAGCCAGGCTCAGCTCTCCTACACCTGGCATGTGCCAGATGCTCCCATTCCCAGGAGCTCCCAGTGCTGCTGGGGAAGGGAAAGGTGTCACCCAGCCCAGCAGGGAAACAGACTCTGAAGCACCTTGGAAAAAAAACTTCCTCTTGGAACTCACATCCCAATAAACACCCCAACTCCAGGTGCCCAGAATTCCAACAACATTTGGGAGGAACATGCAGTTTAACAATAAACACTTCCATGGAAGTACGGAAAACAATGTGCCTAAAACACACTCCAGGACCCCAATGTTTTTGGTTGTTGTTGCTTCCCAGGCCACTGTAGTCCTGATTTAATTGCTGACATCCTTCTCTTCCTTGTATTCTCAGGGCTCCTGTAATCCCTGATGTGGCACAGCAGGAGATCCCAAGGTTTTGTCCCTCCACTCCCACATGTTCATGGATCTGCGACTCAAAGCTGCTGCAATATCCCAGCTCTCCTCTACATAAAACACCCAAACTCTGGGATCCAACCCATCCCATCAGGGCTCTGCTCCCAGTGCCCACAAGGCCACTCCTATTTCCACTGGAGATGAAGCTCCTAATGAAGGGGAATGGGAAAGTGCTGGAACAAAACCACTGGAATTTCTGGCTACACTGGTTACCAGCTGCCCCCACTTCTCACTGAAATGGCTAAAAAACTTCTCCCAACACTTTTGATTCCTTCACTTCCTTGCAAGCCTGACTTTTCCTACCTCTGGTAGACAGGGATGACCTTTGCTCCACTCTCTTTAGTGCCACTCTCCTCACAGAACAGATCCCGCAGTTTCTTGACAAACAGCAGGATTTATCCGTATCTGTATCACATCTCTACCATTTCACTTAAGAAGAGTCCATAGTTCTTTCCCAAAGTGATTTTGATCCAAGTAATTCCAGCCATGTCTCAGCTTCATCCCTCCCTTGACTGCAGAGGTTTCCAGACCTGTGGAATCTTTCCTGGGGACCTGCGAGTTCCATGCAAGGGGCAGCTCCTCCCACTCCTGCCTCCACCTTTGACTCAGGGAAACATTCCCCAAAAAGCCTCTTCTAACCCCAGCTCTGCTGCAGCAGCACCAGGGACTGCACTGACCAGCAATTCCTGCCTGAGAAAATCCCAAAACCCAACAGTGCTGGAATTTTCTTTCTCCATGGGCTACAGTGCCATGGGGGGATCCTGCTGCCCAAGGCAGGGATGGGGGCACAGCCATGGGAATCTGTGTCCACTGTTCCCACCCAGGAGCTCCTGGTACTTCAGGAAAACTACATCAGAGAAGTCAAGTTCTGTATCAATATCCAACCCACCCCACCACTGCCTCTCCTGTCTCCCAACATCCTAAACCATTCCAGGCCTGTTCCACTCTACTACAGGTGGGACCTTTCACCAGAGTGCTGCTCACACAACTGCTCCTACCCTCATCCCTCTGCCTCTTCCATGTCCTTCCCTGCTTTCTTTCAGCCTCTTCTGCAAACATTTCCCTCACTGCTGGTTTGATTTCCAGACTAGGAATTCTCTCCAACCTTCCCCACCAGTTCTGTGCCAGATCATTCCAAGATCTGGTGTCTCAGATTCCCCAGGTGCCAGGGATAAGCTTCCATGTGTGAAATCCTGGGACAGAGCATGATCCGGAATTATGACATCCTGGAATGGTTTGTGTTGGAAAGGACCTTAAAGCTCATCCAGCGCCACCCCCTGCCATGGGCAGGGACACCTTCCCCTACCCCAGGTTGCTCCAGGCCCCATCCAACCTGGCCTTGGACACTTCCAGGGATGATGGGGCAGCCACAGCTTCTCTGGGCAACCTGTGCTGTGCCCTGAGCTGTCCCTGTGCCTCACCTGAGCTGTGCCCTGAGCTGTGCCTGTGCCTCACCTGTGCTGTCCCTGTTCTGTCCCCGTGTCTCACCTGAGCTGTGCCCTGAGCTGTGCCCGTGCCTCATCTGAGCCGTCCCTGTGCCTCCCCTGAGCCCTCCCCACGTCTCACCTGTGCCGTGATCTTGGCAGTGGCGGCGGCAGCAGCAACAGCAGCCGCGGGTGGGAGTCCTCCAGGTGTGGCCGGGGTCAGGAGTGGCATCGGGGGCGTCACGGCCTTGCCCACCCGCAGGTACTGACCCCCCAGGTCAAAGAGGTTCATGGAGGAGACGGCATCCTGGGAGGACTGGGCCTTCTCGTATTCTGCAGGAAGAGATCATTCACAAATGAGCCTTCTGTTGTTCAATCATGGAATTATGGAATGGTCTGGGTGGGAAGGGACCTTCAAGACCATCCAGTCCCACTCCCTGCCACCTTCCATAGGCAGGGCCCCCTTCCACTGGACCAGATTGCTCCAAGCTCCATCCAACCAGGCCTTGGACACTTACAGGGATGGGGCAGCCACAGCTTCTCTGGGCAGCCTGTGCCAGGGCCTCACCACCCTCACAGCTGCTATAAATTATATTCCTAAATCCAGCCCTGACCAGCTCCCAATTTATTCCTATCACTTAACAAAATTCCTTCACTAGAGTGGAAAACCCAACCCCAAAGCCACCCCCAAGAGCAGAGGACACTCCCGCCCCTGCCCCAGCTCCACCCGGCTGTACCAATGAAGCCGTAGCCTTTGTGCTTCCCTGTCGTGGGGTCCCTGGCCAAGGTGCAGGATTTGATCTTCCCAAAGGCTTCAAACACGCTCTTGATGTCGTCGTCAGACAGGTCCTGGTGCACGGAGGCCACGTAGATGCGGTTGAAGGCCCGGGCCTCCTCTGCCAGCTGGTCAATGATGGGCTGAGCCTGCCCGATGTTGCTGGGCCTCCCCACCTGCAGGGATAGGGATGGGAATGGAGTTGGGAAGGGCCTGGAGCACCAGGTGCAGCTGAGGGAGCTGGGGGCCTCACCCTGGAGAAAAGGAGGCTTAGGGGGAACCTTCTGCCTCTGAGGTAGGAGTGGGCAGCCGGGGTGGTTGGGCTTTGCTCCCAAGGAACAGGAGACAGGACAAGAGGAAACGGCCTTGAGCTGTGCCAGGGGAGGCTCAGGCTGGACATCGGGAGGAATTTCTTCAAGGAAAGGGTGGTCAGGCATTGGAAGGGGCTGCCCAGGGAGGTGGTGGAATCCCCATCCCTGGAGGTGTCAAAGGAACGCCTGGACATGGCACTCAGTGCTCTGGGCTGGGTGACAGGTTGGCCTCGATGAGCTGGGAGGGGTTTTCCCATGGGAACAGTTCCATTATTCTGTGACATGGACAGTCCATGGAGCAGGGCAGCACTTGGTCCCTTCCTGCCTGTGCAAACCACAGGACACCTCAAAGGGCTATCACCAACAGAGGGACAGCTCCAGGAACAGCTGGCACTACCAGGATCTGGGCTCTGCTCCCTCCTCCCGGTACCTCTCCCATTTACCTTCCCTGACCCACCAAACACCAACCTCCAGGGATTGAGAAGGATTCTGCAAGCAAATCACAGTGCTCCTACCCCTTTTTTTCAGGGTCTCCTAAACCCCCTGGGCCATGGGACCCTGCACACCCTCAGGGCATGTCAGAGACATCATATAAGATATAATCACCTTTACTTTGTCTTCAAGAGAATTCTATGTGTGTGTGGGAAAACCTGAGTCAAGTCCCTGGAGCTAATCTCAGGTGGGACTCGCAGGCCGGCGGTTTCTCCTCGGAGAGGAGGGACCCAGAGCCGCCGTGTGCCCCATGTTGGACATCAAGGTCCATCAGGGAACAGCTTTTAGGTTCCTTCCCCCATCACAGTGCTGTGGGGAGCATTTCCAGGCATGAAACAATTATTCCCAGGAAAAGAGAAGCAGGAATTTTCAGAGCAGGCATGTAACTCACCTTGATGTTCCTTCCCCCCAGCATGACAGAATTCATCTGCTCCAGGGCCAGCTGGGCGGCTTCAGGAACCTCGTATTCCACAAAGGCAAAGCCCTGGGATAGGAGGAGACACCTGTCAATCACTCCAGCTGTGCCAATCTAACGCAGCCAAGGTTTCCCATGGAGCAGATCCCTACAGGTGAAATTGATTCCCACCCCACTGATTCCTGCTCATGGCCCAAGAAGATTCCTTAGAGAATGGCAGAAAATGGCCTGCAGAGGTGCCACCAAGGGCACCTGATTCTGGAGCCTCTCGGTCTCTGAGGTCCCACAGCAAAACCCCATCTCACTCAGGGCTGCTGCCTTGTCAGCACTTCAGCAGAGCTTCAGGTTGGACATCAGGAGGAATTTCTTCATTGAAAGGGTGGTCAGGCATTGGAACAGGCTGCCCAGGGAGGCATCCCTGGTGATGTCCGAGGAATGACTGAATGTGGTGCTCATTCAAGTGCTCTTGTCCAACCTCAATGACTCCGTGATTCCATGCACTTCACCCCACACACCCCTGGCTCCCACACAGACTCCTGCCCTACGCAGATCAGGGAGCTGCAAACATTCGTCCCCAGTGCTAAAAGGAACCTGCTCTTCACAAGGATAGAGGCCCCTTCCTCTCCTGGCTGCATCTGGAAAGCCTTGAAGAGAGGAGGATGTTCCTTGAGGGCTGGGAATCATAGAATCATGGAAAGGTTTGTGTTGTAGGGACCTTAGAGCCCATCCAGTTCCACACCTTCCACTAGACCAGGTTGCTCCAAACCCCATCCAGCCTGACCTTGGACACTTCCAGGGATGGGGCAGCCACAGATTCTCTGGGCAACCTGTGCCAGGGCTTCACTACCCTCACAGGGAGGAATTGCTTCCCAGTATCTCATCCAATTCAATAACCAGCAAAGCTGGTTATTTTGTGTTTAGGACACATGGCTGAAAGAAATATCCTTGCAGAAGACTCCAAAATGCCTCATCACTGCGGCATCAGCACCAGCTCTCGCTGCCCCCAAGGAATTCCACTCCTTCCCAGGACAGCTCACCTGCTCTTTGCCAGACCCAGGCAATCCCGCAATGGTTTGGGTGGGACAGGACCTTAAAGCTCATCCAGTTCCACCCCGTGCCATGGGCAGGGAACCTCCCACCAGCCTGGAAGCCCCATCCCACCTTGTGCTTCATGGTGACAGAGTCCCAGGACATGTCGATGCTCTTGATGGGCCCGAAGGGGGCGAAGGCCTGGCGGATGGTGTCCTCCCCCAGCTCGTAGTAGATGGAGCCCACGTAGACCCGGCACATGATGGCGAGTGCCCGCTGCCTCTGAGCCGCCATCTGTAGCGAGACAAGGACTGGCTGGTCAGTGCTGGGCTGGCCGTGGCCACTGGGGCCTCCTCCCCCTCCTGCTTCCCTCCCGGGAGCCACCCCCGGCGGCAGCTCTGGCACAGCCTGGATCAGAAGGATTTCCCTGCTCGCTGCACAGGGCGCTGGAGCGGATCCATCCGGCTCAGTCCCGGATAAAGTCCGGCTCATCCTGGGGCAGACACATTCCGGTCCCTCTGGCCGGGTGCCCCCCAGCCTGATCTCATCTCCAGCCACACCTGCAGGAGGAGGGAATCCCTTCACTCTAGGGCAGCTTCCCCCTCCAGGCAGCAAAGGGCTCAGCTCTGGGCACTGGGAGAATCCCTCCCGCTCCCCCCCGACAGCAGAGATCCATCGGCACTCCCACCCCCGCCCCATCCTCCCTGGCAGCAAAGGGTCTGGAACTGGGAACCTCCCCCCGCTCCCTCTGGCTCCAGAGCCTCCCCCCACCCCCAGCAGTCCAAGATCCAGTACTGGGCACCACTTCCACAGCTCAACAGCAAAGCCAAACACTCCCGTGGCCCAGTGGGACTCCTGGGAAGCGTGTGGTGCCAGTACTCATCCCTGCCTGGCGGCACTGGCTCTACTGGTGCAGCCCCAACACAGCTGCACAGAGGATTTCTGCTACTGTGTCCTAAGTCTGCCTGGAAACCTGTTCTCAAGACAAATCCAGCCATTCCTTACAGGAGGGATCCCAAAAGCAGAGCACAGTGTGTCCTTCGTGTCTGTAACCCCCAGAGCAGCTCTAGAGCTGCTAAGGGACGTGTGGCCCTGGAGATGTGGCCACACCATGGGGTCTGGAGGAGTCACTGCCTGCATGTGAGGGGATGGCTCTGGGACAGGTGGGACACACCTGGGGCAGGAAGAGGCTGGTGCAGAGCACGTGCAGCAGTAGGTGATGCCTCTGACCCTGCCCAGCACCATAGCAGGGAGCTCTGAGCACCCCCATGGCAGAGGGGCTGCAACCAGGACCTTGAGGAGGACGATTTTTGGGGTGCCCTAATGAGCAGAGGAGCTCTGCCATGCCTGGGGACCCCTGGGGCAGAGGGAAAGCACTCAGGGCCTTCTTGAGGCTGATTTCTGGGGTGCCCTAATGAGCACAGGAGCTCTGCCTGGAGATGCTGCAACCCAAAAGGAGGGAGAGCTCATCTGTGACAGGCACAGCACCACAGACACAGCCTGTACCCGAGGGGCTCCTGCTCCCTACAGCACCTGTCTGGGACTACCACTGGCCACAGGAGAAAACAACCTAGGAGGGTTTAACTCCTGCCACTCCATACAGGACACTGCAAACAGGGACGGCTCTCACCCCAGACTCTGCCCCTGAGGTGACATCAAACCCCAACTGCTGCTCCTGAGGTGACACCAAGCCCCAGCTGTTTCTCCTGTGGTGACATTAAACCCCAACTGCTGCTCCTGTGGTGACATCCAGCCCAGACTCTGCCCCTGAGGTGACATCCAGCCCCAACTGCTGCTCCTGTGGTGACATCCAGCTTGCCCCTTGCCTGGCTTAAGGATTTCCCAGCATGGCTGGGCCATGGCTCTCTTTACTCTGCAGGCTGTGACCAGCAGGACTATGGCACGTACACATGCAGGACAGTGGCTGGGTGGTCTCCCAGGTGCTCCAGCACATCCCCAGCTTTGGTGCAGGAAAGCCCCTCTGCAGCGTGTCCGTTTGGGGGTCACAGCCATCACCAGTGTCACCCCGGGTGTCCCAGGGAGAGGCCTCTCCCAAGAAGCCTCCGCAGGAGGAAATCCCCACCTTGCCCTGCCACAGGACCCTAAAGGAGAGGGGGGGAGTGAGGAGGACTCAGGATTTTCCGATGGCAGAATTCCTTCCTGGAAAGGGTGGTCAGACATTGGAAGAGGCTGCCCAGGGAGGTGTGGAGTCCCCATCCCTGGAGGTGTCCAGGGAACACCTGGACATGGCACTCAGTGCTCTGGGCTGGTGACAAGGTGGGGATAAGGCACAGGTTGGACTCGATGACCTTGGAGGTCTTTTCCAGCCTTAATGACCCTGGGATTTTGGACCTGCAAAAGGCAGAGCTGAGGTGGGCTGTGCTGACTCTGGTGTCTGTGGGTCACCAACAGGAGCATCCAGGTGGGGGATATGCCCTGGGCACCTGAGCTCAGCACAGGTCAGTGTCAGGGCCTCCTGCCTGGACATCTCACTGCTCTCACCAGGCCCCACACTGGTTTCACTGCCCCTGTGCCTCCTTCTCCTCGGGTAACATGGAAAAGCACCTGCAGCCTCAGCCAGGCAGCAGCCCCCAACTGATGCTGCTCTAAAGGGATTTGGGAGGTTTTTTTAAGGACAGGCCAAAACCTCACCGTGGGGTGCTCTTATATCAAAGCAGGCGATGCACAACCCTGAGCACAAGCATCAGTCATGACACAATGACACCAGAGGATGGTGAAGGGACGTGGGAATCTTACACTGTGACATGTGGAGGGAGGACTGAGCCCACGGGAAGCTGTAACTTGGGCCCTGAGACCCAGAGCTCAGGGAGTTCAGGCTGTGTTCCACGGAGGAACTGGGGAACCCTGGCAACAGGAAAAGTGCTGGACAGGGGGCTGTTTGCACTTTGTGCATTCACAATGGGATCTGGGATGAAGCATCTGGCAAGAATGGGATATCCTGACTGCTCTGAACTGTACCAGGCTCCTGCTCCTGGGCTGTGTCCGCCTGTGACTCCCAAGGGAGGAATAGCTGAGGAAAAGGGGTCACAGCCCAGTGCCTGGGGGTCATAAGCCATTAAAACTTTTCTGTGCCACCAACTCAGCTGTGCCCAGCTGGGTAGAATGAGCCAAAAGTCATTTAAGCCAAATTGCTGGAGTTCCACTGTCAGGCAGCAGCCCCAGGGATGGGAGGAATTCCCAGGCATGAGGGCTCCGACACCGTCTCTGCCAAATCCACACCAAGATGGTTGCTCTGTTCCATTCCAAACTTACCCCTGTCCCAGAACATCCATTCTCGCTCCCCACTGACACACCACCCACTGCCAAAGGAGGGAGAGTGGGGATTTCACTTCAGTGCCCTTTTTCTTGGAGTTCAAACCTCCGGTTGTGTTTTACACTAGGCACAAATCTCATATTCCAGCAAGACTGAAAGGTATTTACAAACATGCAAAGGAATTTACAAATGAACCTTTGGGTGCAGAGACGAGTCATAGGACACTTTGTCCAGCACATCTAGGAAAAAGGAGGGGATGGATCATGCCACGTCGCTCAGCTCTTTGTGGCCTCTGATTAGAACGGGCACAAAGGCTCACACAAGTTCTCTGATCAGTCCTGCAGTTCTGTCCCTTCCATCCTGCTTTTGCTGCACTTGGAACGTGCCATATTCCCCTGGTCTGGACCATACATAGTAAAGAGCATCTGAGCCTGGGCTACACCATGTTCTGCCAACCTCCGGCGCCCCGGCCCTCCCCAGCACCGGCCGGCTCTGGGTGCTGGGAGGTCGTTCCACAAGAAATCGCCCCTTGGTGAGTTACCTTGGCCGTTAGTTTTAGGTCGGGACCTCAGAACTGTAGCATCCCTAGAAATGCAGCTCCCACAATTTCACGGGTGTGTTCAGAACTGGTGGAAATCTAAAGCTGTCTTTGCCCCCGAGTGGCAGTGTCCCCGCAGACTGCACAGCCTGGGGTCTTCTCGGGGCAGTGACACCTCGCTCTGCTCCTGGGCGTGTCCAGTACAGGTGGGGATGTGGGAGGGCTGTGCTGGGCGCGGACAAGAGCATTGGCACCACTACGAACGTCCCCACGCTAGGCCCTGACTAAGACAAGTGCCCCAGAAGAAGTGAATATGTCTATTGACCGATTGTAAAGGTGAGAGAGGATCTCCAAAGCCCATTGTCACTGCTGCCATCTGAAAGACAGTAAAGACAGAGTTCAGTCTGTTGGAGCTGAGCATACTACGGCTGTTTGTACAAACTCAAGCAGAGCGGCGGCACAGGGGCACCTGCGGAGAGGCCTCTCCTTCCTCGGCCCTCACTGCCTGGTCCCCAGGACTGTCCGGCGCCAGGACCCTGCCGAGTCCAGTCCCACCAGGCCAGGGTGGGGTTGTGCTGCTGCCGCTGCCTCGGGAAGCAGGGTGGGATCCCAGGGGGGGACTCAAGGCAATAGTAACCTCTGCAACCACTGTCGTTGATTCACCCCCAGCATTTAAAAGGAGCCCCTCAACTAGAGCAGACCCTCAGAACCAGGCACAGCCCCAAACGGCCTCAGCTGCCGGGCAAGGAGAGCACATCCACAGGGATTCCTCAGGCAAAGCCCTTGTTTTGGGCTTCCTGACTTCAAGTAAAGGCAGTGAGACATGTTCCAGAAACATCTGAAGCAGGGGAGGTCAAACCCCAGTTAAGGGTTCTCCCAGTATGGACATTCCAGTACAAGCAGGAACAGCCAACAGAACTTCTCCAAAATTGAGAGCACCTGGGTGCAGGGGAGGGAAATGGGCCAGCACTGGGACACGGGGATGCAGGGACCCTCCCTCAGGCAGAGGAGATGGTGACAGGACATCGTTCCCAGGATCACTTCTGCCTTCACCACCTTAAACATAGCTCAGAAGCAAAACCCACGGCAAAGTCTTTGGCTTCTTCTATCTCATGGAGGGACGTCCAACAGGACAGGAATTTTTAACCATTTCCTCTTGGAATCAAAGAGATTTGCGGGCAATTTGTGAGGTCAGTTGGGGTGCCTGGGCGAGCTGCAGGCTCAGGGCTGTGCTCTGGTTCCGAGGGCCCTGAGAACTCCACCGTGTCGGGGGGAGCACGAGGCAGAAGGAGCAGCTCGGAGGGGGGTCTCACCTGGAGGTTGGTGAGCTGCTGCTGCTGGTGGGCGATGGTTTGTTTCACCAGCACGCTCTTGATGCTCTGCTCCATCGCGTACTTCTTGGCCTGGAAGGAAAACAGGGGCTGTAGGGGCAGTACAACACAGTGGGGCAGGGAGCGACGCCTGGTTCCGCACCACAGCTCCCAGAACCTTCCAGTCTCCATCCCTAAGCACCACGGCACTGCCCACAGCTCCCCAGCACCTCGAGGCCCTGGGACACAGCGGGATGTTGTGAGGGGCAGCGCAGGGAAGCAGCATGCACCAGGAGCTCGGCATTCCCCTCTTCCGCCCTCACATCCCACCACAGCCCCTTACCTGCAGGGCCCAGGGTGGGGCACGGCCTCCTTCAGTCCTCTCCTCTCAGAGAGCGTCTGCACAGACAGGTGCTACAGGAGGGAAGGGCCTCCACCTCCCCATGGCCACCCCTGGGCTGGGCTCTCCCCTCTCAGCACACCCGGCCTGCTCTGGATCTGCTCCCAAAACACACCAGCTCTTCCCTGGCTCTGCTCCCTAAATGCCCCAGTTCACCTCTGGCTCTGCCTGCACACAACAAGGCTCCTTTGGGGTTTCTCTCAGTCCTCTCCAATTTTGGCAAAGCCAGAGATTCCAGCCGTGCCGCACGGAGGCTCTGTGCCAAGGCAAACCTCATCCCCACACCTGTGCACATTCCCCGGGACACACACACAGCCACCCCCCTGGGCACCTGGTCTCCATGGCTGTGGTTTGGGAGCTGCCAGGGAATGGGAGGATCTAACCCAAGGGATTTGAGCTTAGGAAACCTGGAAATGGACAAGGAGGTTTGCATCCAGAGGCTCTGGAGAAGCCAGAGGGAATGAGGCTGGGAGCCAACCACCATACACAGAGGGACAGCTGTGACAGCACAGGCACATCCACATGGAGCCTCGTGAGGACAGAGCTCTCTATCCTTGTCATCCCGAGGACAGGGATGTTCTGGGATGCATTCTGGTGTGGACAGTGACAGGCCAGCTAGAGCAGATCCCAACCCCAGTCCTTGTGGAGAAGCAGCTGCTCCTCAGTGACTTTGTGGCACCCATACCCCAGCTCAGAATTCCCATCTGACTTAGGATGCCATTTTTCTGAACTTAATTACTTTTAAATCAAACCTGCTATCACCCACCCCAACAGCAACTCCCCATCATGATCCCAAAAAGTGTCTATGAACTCTAAACCAAAACAAGTAATTCCTGGGCCCAAATGTGCCTGTGGGACCCTCCAGCATGGCTGCGATCCCAGAGATCTGGTGCTGAGTTCCCTTTGGCCCCACCAGAGACAGAGGCTCATTAAAAACCCAAACAACACCACCCCCCCAAACAGCAAACTCCCATCAGTTTTACTCACTTTCTGGAGAGCTTCCTGCTGCTCTGGGGTGAGAGGGGGCAGCCCCAGCTTTGCTGCTGTGCTTTGCCCATTTTCCATCTTAATGGACTCCGTACCCTAAGGAAACAGAAAATGCTCATGGAAAACTGTTCTCACAGGAGTGACCTGTCTCTTCCTTCCCAGAAAACCAAAGCACTTCATGTCAGAACATCACAGTTGGCTAAAAACCCTTTCCAAACCCTGTATGTCAGAAAAACCATATTCCCAGCATTCCCTGTGGGAAGAGCCATCCCAGCAATTTTACAAACCCAGGGATGTATTGGACACTTACAGAGTTCTCCAACCATGTTTTCCACGAACAGACAATCAGATAATCCTCAATCCTTGCTCACATCATCTCCATCCCCTCAATAGATCCCATGTCTGATGTCCCCATCAGTGTTCTCATCCCACCTCTCCCTCCCGGCTCTGTTGACCCAACTTTCTCAAGTTCTCGTTTTAAAACCTTCTCTGAAACTTTCCCAAATCACAGAATCATGGAATGCTTTGGAGGGACCTTAATGCTCACGCAGTCCCACACCCTGCCATGGGCAGGGACACCTTCCACTAGACCAGGTTGCTCCAAGCCCTGTCCAACCTGACCTGGAACACTTCCAGGGATGGGGCAGCCACAGCTTCCCTGGACAACCTGTGCCAGGGCCTCCCCACCCTCACAGGGAAGGATTTCTTCCCAATGTCCCATCTAATCCTGCCCTCTGGCAGTGGGAAGCCATTCCCCTTGTTCTGTCACTCCAAGCCCTTGTCTAAAGTCCCTCTCCAGCTCTCTGGAACTATGACTCCAGCACAGCAATCCCACTGCTGGAACCATGAATCATACTGCTGGGACTGTGACTGACTCTAGCACAGTGATCCCACTGCCAGGACTGTGACTCCAGGATGGTGATCCCACTGCTGGAACTGTGATTCCAGCACAGCGATGCCACTACTGGAACCATGACTGATTCCAGCAATTCAGCAACCCAATGACTGCACTGCTGGAACCACAATTCCAGCATGGTGATCTCACTGCTGGGACCCTTTGCTCAGCCCCCAGCAGCAGATGTGGCCCTGCCTTCAGTGCTCATGTGGGTTCTGGCAGCACCATCCATCAAAACAGAACTGGTTCCTTCTCTCGACTCCACATTTCCCATCAACCGCCCAAAAACCAAAGGGGACAAACTCCAGCCTGTGGTCCTGGACACGCTCCTGTGGGAAGATTCTGCTCCCAGTACAAGTAGCACGGAAAAACCTCTCTTCAGAGCAGGAACCAGGACTTGAAGCTTTTCCTTTACCAACTGCAAAGCTTCTCCTGGATTGTCACAGAACCATGGAATGGCTTGGGTTGGAGGGACTTTAAAGCTCATCCCATTCTACCCCCTGCCATAGGCAGGGACACCTTCCACTAGAACAGGTTGCTCCAAGCCTCATCCAACCTGGCCTTGGACACCTCCAGGGATGGGGCAGCCACAGCTTCCCTTCCCACCCCAACCATTCCAGGACATACCCTCAAATCATCTGACTTATTTTACAGCAAGAAGGAGACTCCTGGTTTTGTGCAGCCTCCAGCTCCCTGGGGGGTGTTGTGAGCATTTTCTAGGATCAGTGAACATGGAGCAAACAGGAGACAAACCCTCCCAGCACAAAATTCTGTTCTCCAGGTGTCTGGACAGTATCCAGAGCTGCAGGTGTTTCCCCAGTCCCTTCAGAAGTTCATGGCTGGACAGAACACCAGCCATGGATGATGGGAACACCAGGGCACCAACAGGGAGCTGACGTGGGAACAGAGGCGGCTGGAGCTGCAAACTGGCAAACTCCAGTGCACAAAGCCACGACTGCACAGGCCACACCCAAACTGGAAACAAGACCAGCAAAGTGATGTGGTGTCATGGAATTGTTGAGATTGGAAAAGCCCTCACAGCCCACCAAGTCCAACTGTCCCCAGCACTGCCAATGCCAGCAGTGACCATGTCCTCAAATGCCATCTCCACCCAACCACAAACACAACCCAGAAATGCTGATCTGTTTATAAAAGAAGGCTCCCTCATCTCCAAGATTCATTTTGATTGTGGAACATCCAAGAAATTAATTAAAAAAACCCTTCTTGTCCTTTCCCACCTGGCTGAAGCCCTGTTTGTCACCAGCTGCCCCTGTTCCCTCCCACATCTCTGCCATTGGACACTCAGGCCCAGTGTTCTCCCCAGCCAATCTCAAAGCCTGCAAATCCTTTTCTCACTGCTCCTCCCATCTCCTCCAGCTTAAAAAACTTAATTATTCCAATTTAGGAACTGTCATGGGTTAGCAAGCATAGTCCCGGAAGTGATTTTCTTGCAAAGAGGTGCTTACAGCTTCCTCTGTGACCTGACAGAACCTATCAGCTGGCCAGTTTGAATATGGACAATTTTTTAAGCCACTTAGAATTTTGACTGCCTCTGTGGTCCACATTTAAGAACGGACAAACCCCGGGAAGCTCTCTGTCCCGTTTCCAGTGCTGGGACATGCAGCTGCAGGGCCCGGGTCAGGCCCTGCTCAGGCCGAGCTGGGCCACAGCCATCCTGGAGCCATCCTGGAGCCATCCTGGAGCCATCCTGGAGCCGTGCAGCCCCGTTCCACCTGCGGCCCCCCCAGCCCTGCTACGGCCGAAGATGAAGATTCAGCTGAAGCTGCCTGGCAAAGATAATGTGACCAACAGCAATAAGAGAAATTCCAGCTGTGAGGCCCAGGTGAGATTAACCCTTTTAGTGCTGTGAAGAGCTGAAAACCTGAGGGAGGAGAAAGAGGAGATGCTTAAAGGTGAAAATCTGTTGTAAAGCTATGGTGGTGATGGACTATGATACATCAGAGTACCCGTTGTGATTTCATGAAGGCATGTGGGGTGGAGCGTTCAAACTGCACTTGTGAGCAAAGGCACCTGTGCTGGAATAAGCAAATGCTGAAGCAGCTGTAATTTGATCAGAAGTTTGAAAAGGGAGAGATGGAAGTGATGAGGACTCTTGCTCCAATTGGAAGGAGAAGACCTCAGTTCCTAGAGATGCTCCCAGAGATAGTCCTAGAGATGAAGATGCTTTTTTTTCTCCCAGGAAAGGAGGAGGGCCTCTATTCTCAGAGATGGAAATGCTCCCAGAGATGGGTGAAGAGAACTTTTGTTTCTGAATGGCTCAACCTTAAAACTGTACCCCAGTAATTCAAGAGTGGACCCTCGAAAGCAGTTGTGGGAAAAGCTGCAAGTCGGGGAAGGGACTCACATGCGAGCAGAGAACCAACCCGGGCGGCTGTCTCATTGTGATAATGTCTCCATAGCATGAGCAAGAGAGACTCCACTTCCTAAATGAATTGAACAAGGAAGTGGTAAACAGACTGAACATCTCAAGGGTTGTCTTTTCACATCGTCAGTGGGAGAAGGGGGAAAGGCGGGGGGAGGAGAAGTGTTCTGAAGGTGTGGTCTGATTTCTTTTTTTTTTTCTTCTTTTAGGTCTATTAATAAACTTCTTTATATTCTTTCAAGTTTGGTGCCTGCTTTGCTTTTCTCCTAATTCTTATCTCACAGAAGGTAAAAAGGAATGAGTATTTTGGACCAAACCACTACAGGAGCTCTGAGATGTGGGGGGAGAAGAACAGAGTGAAGGGCTGCCGAATGTAACTATTCAGAATAAGAAAGCCAGGAGCCCAATCTGTTGTGATTCTTCCAAACCCAGCCCACTGCAGGACTGAGGTTAATATAATTTACGTATTTGGGCTCATTAACAGGAACAGCTTCCAAAAACTGCTCCAGAACATCCCAGCTCTGACACAGAGGATGAAGCCGAGGCTGAAAGGACCCAGCAGTGCCTAGGAGCACCAGGCACTGCTGGCTCCAGGCTCCCTGCCACCACACATCCCTCTGGGAAGAACTCACAGATCCAGGGGTGATCTCTGCTGACCAATGGCATGGCTCCAACAGGAATTCCTGAGCATATATCCCTCACCATGGAACACTCCCCAAGGATCATCATCACCCTGTCACTCCAGGCTCCCTGGAAAGCAGCACATTGTGCAAACCCATCCCAGCCTCCATCCTCATACTCAAGAGAGCCTGGACTGCTGATTTCCTCTTTCCAGGCACCTTGGGATAACCCTGCTTCCAGGAACAGGCCCAGCTCAGTTCCCTGGGGCCAAACAACAGCATCTAGCAAGGAGCAGCTGGGGCTTTGTGCTCAGGCTCCTCCCCTGAAACCTTATTCCCACATCCGTTTTTTTTTAACAGCCATCTGGAGCGAGGAAAGAGGGAAAAAAACTCGGGAAAAGCTGGTAGAGGAAGCAAGAGAACAGGAGCTTCTTTGGAGAGAAATAGATATGGGACCCAGACTCCTGCTGCTATTCTGGTGTCTGAGCATGGCTGAGCCCTTTTAGGGGGTTTGAACTCCAAGAGTTCAGAAATATTCCTGTAAATTTGTTACAGGGTTGAGAACTTCTCTGAAGTATAAACACACAAAAAGGACAAAAACCACAGAATCCCGTTCATTTAGGAACCACAAGCATCAAACCACGCGGATATTCAAGGAGACACAAGTGCAAAAAGGAAGGATGAAGCACATGGCCAGGGCGTGTGGCTCCATCCCTGCTCCACCTCCTCGCCAAGACATGGAACAGGAATTCAGCTGAGTACTTTCACACTGCCCACAGCAGAGAGGCTGGAAGAGCATCACCTGAGCCTGTCAGGAGCAGCAGCCTGAGCAGCACAGAATCCCAGGATCACAGAGGTTGGAAAAGATGCCAAGATCATGGAGTCCAACCTGTGACTGATCCCCACCTTATCACCAGATCAGAGTACTGAGTGCCATGTCCAGTCGTTCCTTGGACACCTCCAAGCAAGGGGACTTCCAACCTCAAGCAGCAGCCCCTTCCAGTGGCCTGACCACCGTTTCCAGAAACAAACTCCTCTACAACAGGCAAGTGTCCAGGAAAGGCCCTTCCTGGCAGATAACCACATCTCAGTAGTTTGTCCCTATTTACCATCAAAGCCCTTGAGGATTCCATTGGAACTCTGGAAGCCCTTGTGGGCACCGTAACCTTTAGGACTCCTCAGCTGCTTTAGCAACTCCTTTCCCACAGCCCATGGAATGCTCTTTCCCAACTGGGAACAGCAGTGCTGGCAGTTACTGCTGGCACATGCAGAATCCAGAGCATGGGGCACATCCAAAGCTTCTCCGCTACTTCCCAGGTGTGTTCCTAGAGATTGGCAGGAATCAAAACCTCCCAAAACGGGCCATTTCTGCAGCACCTCATGAGCAAATGGCTCCCACAATGGCAGACGTGGCCAGTGACACAGAATCATGGAATGGTTTGGGTGGGAAGGGGCCTCACGGCTCATCCAGTCCCACACCCCTGCATGGGCAGGGACACCTCCCCCTATCCCAGGTTGCTCCAAGCTCTGTTCAACCTGGCCTTGAATGCTCCCAGGGATGGGGCAGGGGGTGAAACCAGATGAGATTTAAGACTGCTCCCATTCCAAAGCAGGCTGTGATTCCATGATTCCGTGGCTGACCCTATCAGGCTCCCAAATGACTTTTGCCAAACTGCACAGCTCAGCCAAGGGAATGGAACTGAGGCTCATAAAACTGATGTCACTGAAGTCCCGAATGGAGACCACACATTCCTGCAGGGCAGGACCACCCACCCAACCCAGACGGGATTCAGGAATGCAGAAGGAAGTCAGGCACTGGCAGAGGAGTTGATGTGAGGGCATGAGGGCTGATAGTGATAGGGAATGCTCCAAAATCCCTCCACAGAGGTTTTGTTCTCCCAAATGGTATCGGTGAATATTGTGGCCACTTCCAGGGGTGCAGAGAGCCAAGATTGTCAGGAGAGAGCAAAGGAAAAATACCCAAGGGCCTGGAATATTGTACCCATTTCCAGGGGTGCAGAGAGCCAAGACTGTCAGGAGAGAGCAAAGGAAAAACACCCAAGGGGTGTGGGAAGGTCCCAGCCCAAGAACTGAGGGGAACACTGAACTGGGAGCACTATCACAGCACTGACATGGTGCCACCCAAGGTCCCAGAGCCCCAAGATTCCTTTAGCAAGACAGCAACGCCCAGATCAGCTTCAAGAGGTGATCCCATAGCCACCACTAACACCAAGGTACCATCCAGGGAATGGAGAGATTCCCTGAGAATTCCATGCACAATCCCCTGGGCCCTGCTCTGTCTCACAGCACAGCTCTCCCCTGCCCGGGAAGGATGATCCAGTGCAAACATCACAGCGGTTGTTTTCCAAATCCTTTGGGTCAGAAGGAAGGAGGGAATGTAGAATGGACTTTCACTGGTCCTCCTCAGCCTCCCGCAGAAGTTAATCAGCCGCTCTGGGCTGAGAAAAGGTACCCCAGAAACATCAGAGCTGATTTTGGATCTGAAAGGCAGCCACACACCTGCCTTTGTGTGATTCCCATTGCTCCTGGCATCCTGGAATCACTGAGGTTGGAAAACACCTCCAATACTATCAAATCCAAGCTATGCCTAATCTACACCTTGTCACTAGCCTGCAGTAGAGTGCCACGTCCAGTCCTTCCTCGGACACCTCCAGGGATGGGGACTCCCTGGGCAGCCCCTTCCAGTGCCTGACCACCCTTTCCTCAAGGGAATTCCTCCTGAAGTCCAACCTGAACCTCCCCTGGCACAGCCTGAGGCCACGTCCTCTTGTCCTGTCACCCCGTGCAGGTGTGTCCACAGGGATTCCCAACACCTGGAAATCCCTGTGCAGGTGTGTCCATAGAGATTCCCAACACCAGGAAATCCCTGTGCAGGTGTGTCCATAGAGATTCCTGACACCTGGAAATCCCTGTGCAGGTGCGTCCATAGAGAGTCCCGACACCTGGAAATCCCTGTGCAGGTGTGTCCACAGGGATTCCCAACACCTGGAAATCCCTGTGCAGGTGCATCCATAGAGATTCCTGACACCTGGAAATCCCTGTGCAGGTGTGTTCACAGGATAAATGGGAACTCTGAGGCCAGGTGTTCGCTTCCCATCCCCTGCGGAATCACAAGGAACCTCACAAAGTAAGACCCGCCCCCCCCTTCCCAGCATTCACCTGGGAAACTTCCTAATCCAACGGATTAAGGAAAGATAAGACAGGAAACAAAGAGAGAATTATTTATATTTACTCCCAAATGAGAGCACCAACACCTGTGAATTCACAAAACAAATTCCAGGACACACAATTCCTTCTGGGATCAGGAGCAGCCCCTTGGAGCAAGGCTGAGCAGCTCTGTAATTGGAGCTATTCCTCAGAGAAATCCTGTATTTTCCATGGAAACAATGATGGGGAAACAGGAGACAAACCTAACAATAAATTCCTGCTGTGCCACAGAGACTGCAGATCCAGCCCAGTACTCCATGAGATCTGGGGATTTGCAAGGGGAGCCCACGGGCACCACAGGTATGCCCAGGCTCCTTCCCTGAGCCCTGGCACCTGCGAGGCTATTTCCATTTCACACAATTCCCAGTGAGCCAAGAACCAGCCCAGCAGGCCCACGGAAGCACTTCCATCACTCTACTCACGGTTAAAACCCAGGAAAACCAACAGCCCGGAAATTCCTGTTCTCTCACACCCTCAACCCATCCAGGAAAGCCCTAAAAATGTCTCAGAACCCATAAAGAACTCCCATAAGACGCAGCCCAGGAGGATTTGGGAATTGGAGCCCAAAACCAGCACTTAAACAAGCGGATTTGGGAAACCCAGCCCCAAACCGAGCATTTAAACAGGCGAACGTGGGAACAGTAGCCCAAAAAGGAGAGTTTAAACAAGTGGATTTGGAAACACCAGCCCAAAACCAGCGACCTGTGCGGTCCCTCGCAGAGTGATGCCCGATCCCATTCCCTGCAGGGCCCAGGATAAGCACTGCCGTCCGTGCAGAGCCCGGGGATCTCACTTCCTGCATGGCCCAGGATAAGCACTGCCGTTCTTGCAGAGCCCGGGGATCTCATTCCCTGCACGGCCCAGGATAAGCACTGCCGTCCGTGCAGAGCCCGGGGATCTCACTTCCTGCACGGCCCAGGATAAGCACTGCCGTTCTTGCAGAGCCCGGGGATCTCATTCCCTGCACGGCCCAGGATAAGCACTGCCGTCCGTGCAGAGCCCGGGGATCTCATTCCCTGCACGGCCCAGGATAAGCACTGCCGTCCGTGCAGAGCCCGGGGATCTCATTCCCTGCACGGCCCAGGATAAGCACTGCCGTCCGTGCAGAGCCCGGGGATCTCATTCCCTGCACGGCCCAGGATAAGCACTGCCGTCCGTGCAGAGCCCGGGGATCTCATTCCCTGCACGGCCCAGGATAAGCACTGCCGTCCGTGCAGAGCCCGGGGATCTCATTCCCTGCACGGCCCAGGATAAGCACTGCCGTCCGTGCAGAGCCCGGGGATCTCATTCCCTGCACGGCCCAGGATAAGCACTGTCGTCCGTGCAGAGCCCGGGGATCTCATTTCCTGCACGGCCTATAGGAGCCATGACCGTTCCACGCAGAGCCCGAGGTCGCCTATTCCCGCTGCAGGCGGGGAGGGAACTGAGGAGAACCGGCTCAGGACCGGGAGGGGAAGCACCGACACCTCCCCCACAGGGAGAAGGCCGGGTCGGGAGCCCAGAACCGGAGGAGAACCGGGGGGAAGCAGCGCCGTCCCCTCAGAACCGCCACCCCTCACCCGCGGTTCCCCCTGGCGGCCGCCCCCAGCTCCGAGAGGAGCCCCGAGGAGCCGAGAGGAGCCGGCCCGGCCTGGTCCCGCCGCCCCATCGCCCCCTCACCAGCGCCATCGTCGTTGTCGCCGCCATCTTGTCCTTCCCGTCTACAGCACGCGGGTCTCGCGAGAGCTCCGCGGCGCGCGCGCGGGAAACGGGCAACAGGAGGTCCTCACGAGAAAAGGTATCGCGAGAGTTCGGGGATGTCATGTGACCCGAGCGGTTGCCAAGATGGCGCCGCCCAGGCGCGGTCACCGGCGGCGCGGCGAAGCACGGCCTGATATGATCCCGGGGGGATCAGGGCCCCAGCTCGGCTGTTGCGCACTTTAGCGCCCCTGGGCTGGTGCTGGGCCGGCAGTGCCCGGTGTCTCGGGAAGGTCCAAAGCTGCTGGTGCCATGGGCAGGGCTGTAACGGGCCGGGCCCTGGATAAGACGGGCTCAAACCGGCTAAATGCACTAAACCTGGGTAAACCCAGCTAAAACGGGACAAAACATGCTAAACCCGAGGGCCCGGCTGGTACCAGGTGGCCCTTGGTCGCAGCCGCGGGGGAAGAGCCGCGGGAACCCCCTCCCGGTACCGGCGGTGGGCCCCGGGAGGTGCTGGACGTGTCATGGGAGGGCGGATCGGGACCGTCTGCCGGGAACTGGAGTGAAATGTCCCTATCCCCATCCCGGTGTCTCTGTTCCCGTCCTGTCCCTTCTCTTGGTTCTGTTCGAGGGGCCCCAATCCCTGGTGTCCAAATTTCAATGCAGAGCCACGGCCAAACCCCGGCACAGGGAACGGAGCCGGGCTGGGAGAGCTGGGAATGTTCATCCGGAAAGGAGAACATTCCGGGGACACCTTAGAGTCCCTTCCAGTGCCTAAAGGGGCTCCAGGAGAGCTGGAGAGGGACTTTAGACAAGGGCTTGGAGGAACAGCACAAGGGGGAATGGCTTCCCGCTGCCAGAGGGCAGGGATAGATGGGATCTTGGGAAGGAATCCTTCCCTGTGAGGGTTGGGAGGCCCTGGCACAGGTTGCCCAGAGAAGCTGTGGCTGCCCCTGGATCCCTGGAAGTGTTCCAGGCCAGGTTGGACAGGGCTTGGAGCAATGGCACTGGTGGGTCTTGAAGGTCCCTTCCCACCCATCCATCCTGGGATTCTGTGTTTCTGTGCCAGGGGATGGAAGGGCAGCTCTGGGATGGCCCCACCTGATGTCCCTCCCCACGTGTGGGTTCTGCCTCAAAGACAAGCAGCCCCAGCAGGACACAGGTGCTGTCACACCCGGCACCTCCAGAGCGGAACTGGCACCAGGATCTTGTACTCCCACTGCAGAAGATACACGAGACTGAGGAAAACCCCCAAGGAATTCACAGAGTCCCCACGTTTTATAAAGGATTTTGGGAGTTTGGGCCGCTAAAGTTCACCAAGGGCAGGGAATTCCAGGGTCAGAGAAGCTGTGTTAGATCCTGTTGAAGCCATGGATTCATGGGAGGGGTGCATTAGGGAAGTGCCAAGGAGGGGCTGGAATGTCTGGGGCCCAGGCCAGGTCTGCTCTGGGGGGATTGGCAATCAGCAGCTGTGAGGTGTTCCCTGAATCCCTCCTCCTTGGTTTCACTGGAGTAAGGAATTACAAGCAGTTTGGTGCAGAGCCCTCCAGTGGGACTGGCTGCTTTATTGATTTGTCAGGTTGGAACATTGGCACAGCTGGGGATGCAGCACAGGCTGGGAATGCAGCCTGAGCGAGCCAGGAATGCAGCCTGGGCCGGGAATGCAGCCCGAGCTGGCAGTGCAGCATCTGAGCACGGATAAAATCCCGGTGGGATGCAGCCAGAGCGACACCACAAAGCGCGAGCAGTGCGGGGCAGGTGGTGCCACACAGAGGTCCAGCAGAGAGTGGAACATCAGCACGAAGCAGGATGCCAGAGGCAGCTTCCCATGGCACAGTGGGAGCAGCAGGAGCAGCACCAGCACAGAGCACTGGCATGGAACACCAGCACGGTGCAGATCACCAGGACAGCACCAGAGCCGGATTCCCACAGCGCAGCAGGAGCAGCACTGGCACAGCACAGAGCAGGATGCCAGAGCTGGATTCCCACAGCACAGCAGGAGCAGCACTGGCACAGCACAGAGCAGGATGCCAGAGCTGGATTCCCACAGCACGGCAGGAGCAGCAGGAGCACCACCGGCACAGAGCACCAGCAGAGAGCAGGATGGCAGAGCCAGCTTCCTGTGGCACACCAAAAGCAGCAGGAGCAGCACTGGCACAGAACACCAGCACAGAGCAGGATGCCAGCGACAGTTCTCCCTGGCACAGCAGGAGCAGCACCAGCACGCAACACCAGCAGGATACCAAAGCCAGTTTTCCCTGCACAGCAGGAGCAGCACTGGCACAGAGCAGTGGCATGGGGCACCAGCGTGGTGCAGATCACCAGGACAGCACCAGAACCGGATTCCCCCAGCACAGTCTGAGCAGAAGGAGCAGCACCAGCACAGCACACAACAGGATGCCAGAGGCAGTTTTCCCTGGCACGGCACAGAGCACTGGCACAGCACAGCGCAGGATGGCAGAGCCGGATTCCTCCAGCACAGCAGGAGCAGCACCAGCACAGAATGCCAGCATGGAACACCAGCATGGTGCAGATCAGCAGGACAGTGCCAGAGCTGGACACCCCCAGTACAGCGGGAGCAGCACTGGCACAGCACAGGATGCCAGAGCCAGTTTTCCCTGGCACAGCGGGAGCAGCAGGAGCAGCACCAGCACAGAGCAGGATGCCAGAGCCAGTTTTCCCTGGCACAGCAGGAGCAGCAGGAGCAGCACTGGCACAGCACAGAGCAGGATGCCAGAGTCAGTTTTCCCTGGCACAGCAGGAGCAGCACTGGCACAGCACAGAGCAAGATATCAGAGCCAGTTTTCTCTGGCACAGTGGGAGCAGCAGGAGCAGCACTGGCACAGCACAGAGCAGGATATCAGAGCCAGTTTTCCCTGGCACAGTGGGAGCAGCAGGAGCAGCACTGGCACAGCACAGAGCAGGATATCAGAGCCAGTTTTCCCTGGCACAGTAGGAGCAGCAGGAGCAGCCCCGCACGACTCTTGGACAGAGAAAATTCCTGTTTGCACTTTTCCCCACGTCAAGGACGTGTCCCTTTGGCAAAGGGCAGCATTGGGGTGGTGACGGTGGCAATTCCCCCATCTCCAGGCTAGGGACTGACATTCCAGTCACTGCAGGAGGAATGGGAGGAAGAGGCACCAGGGCTTTCTCCTGAAGATGCCAAGGGATTTTGGAAGGCTGTAGGAGAAACTGGAGAATGACAAGGATTCTGTGGAGCATCAGCGAGATTCCTGCTGATCCACGTGTGTGGATGCAGGTGGTGGGTCAGGATTTCTGGAATTTCTTCTCAAGCCATATCATGTCCAGTTCACACAGTCCCAGCTCATCGTGAGGATTCTGAGCACAGGCAGCACAGTGGAGACCTTAAACCTGGAGAAACTCAGGATTGAGACTGGAATGTGGCAGATGGGAAGCTACACCAGGGTTTTCCAAGCCTGCTCCTCCCCTCCCCTCAGCAAGGACCATTCCAGATGGCAAAGAGGGAAAAAATAGCTTTGGGACCTGCAGCAAGAAAAGCCGATCATTCCCAGAGGGAAACGGATCCGGTTGGGGGTTCCTGCAGCAGTTTCACAAACCCCACCGGGAAGGGGCTGCTGGGGGGTGCTGCCCACTCCCCCACACCTCCCCTTGGGAGCAGGGACCAGAACATGAGTCCCAACATCCCAGGATGTAATTCCTGGTGTTTGCTGAGTCCTCTGTCAGCTGTTGCCTTCCCAGAGCACGGATTGGGCAAATCCCCCTCGGCCCAAGGCCTGGCCAGGTGAGTCCTGCTGCAGTTCGGTGGGTCGGGAGCCCTGTGGGATCCTCCAGTCCGGCACCTTAATCCCCTGGGAATGGGGCTCCAGTGGGTCCCCGGCACTCACAGGGCTTGGGAGCGGTGCTTGTGGAAGGCGCTCTCCAGGAACATGGCCAGCTTTTCACAGTCGTCCTGAAATCCAAACGTGCCAACAGCTCCCTTTGCTGGGCTATCCCAGGTCCCTCCAGCCTCCCACAGTCCCAATCCCAAGCCATTCCTGGGGCAGGTTTGGGGTCCCCAGGTACAGGACACTGAGGGGCTGGAGCATGTCCAGGGGAGGGAAGAGAGCTGAGGAAAGGAGCGGCTGAGGGAGCCTTGGGGGCTCAGCCAGGAGCAAAGGAGGCTCAGGAGAGACCTTCTGGCTCTCCACAACTCCCTGACAGGAGGGTGCAGCCAGGTGGGGATCGGGCTCTGCTCCCAGGGAATGAGGGGCAGGACAAGAGGAAATGGCCTCAAGCTGTGCCAGGGGAGGTTCAGGAGGGATATTGGGAAAATTCCTCCTGGAAAGGGCTGTGCAGCCCTGGCACAGCTGCCCTGGGCAGTGGTGGAGTTCCCATCCCTGGAAGTGTTCAATAAACGTGTGGATGTGGCACTTGGGGATGTCATCAGGGTGACCTCGCATGTTTGGTCACAGGTTGGAGTCGATAATCTTGGAGGTCTTTTCCAAACCTAACGATTCTGTGATTCTTTAAGTAAGGAATCAGCCTCCTTCCCTGGGGGCTCCCACTCAGAATTATTTAAGGTCCAGCTAATTAACATTGCCGCAACAGGCAGTTCCCCTTGGAGCAGCTCCTGGAGCAGAGTCCGGAGGGAACAGGAATCCAACTCCTGCCTGTGAGGGGCCAGTGCTGGAGGAGCTCTGTGGCTCCAAACTGGGGGACAGCAGGGACTCACCTCGTGGATGAACCCATAATGCACCAGCTCTGTGGCCAAATCCTTGGAGTTATCAGCTGCAGAGACAAGGAGCAGGAGAACATGAACATGGATACAGCTCGTGGAGCTCCTGTACCTGGGAGAGCCACAGCAGGAGCTGCTCATCCTGGGAAAATGGGCCAGGGAGGTGGAACAAGGTTCCCAAGCACCCAGAACACAGCTCAGGACAATGTGTCACTTGGAAAGGTTTTGTATGGCTCAGCAGGGAAAGCCCCAGGACAGTGCCTGCAGCAGAGCCCGCAACGGGCTGGGGAAGGAGCAGCTCCCAGGCACCATTCCCCAGCTTTCTCTGGGGATTTTGTCTGTGAGGCAGCCCTGGGGCTCTGGCTGCATGGCCTTCAGAGGCTCCTGATGTTCTGGGAAGGAGCTGGACCTGCCCCTTTCCTGGGCCCCCTCAGAGGAGGGTCCACCTTTCCATTGCAAAAGTGTTGGGGACACTGTGCCAGTGCTGGGAATGAGAGCAGAGTGCACCACGGGGACCCCAAGAACTGCCCTCTGTGGGTCCTGGTGGGAATGCAGCTCTGGAATGGCCATTGGATCATCCACTCACTGCCCTCCCAACTCTCACTTTATGGGCAGGTGACTCCCTCATGCCAGAGGCACCAGCAAAAGGGCCAGGTGGGAAAGGGCTGGGACCACAAGGGAGAAAGGAAAGAAGAGGAAAAAGGAAAGGATAAAGGAAAGGGGAGGTAAGGAGAGGGAAGGGAAATGAAAGACAAAGAAGGGGAGGGAAGGAGATAGGGAAGGAGAAAGGAAAGGGTAAAGGAGAAGAAGGAGAGAAAGGGAGGGGAAGAAGAGGAGAGGAGAGAGGAGGAAAGGAGAAAGGAAAGGAAGAGAGGAAAGGAAAAGAAAAAAGAGGAGGAAGAGAGGAAAGGAATGGAAAAAGGAGAAGGAGGAGGAGAGAGGAGGAGGAGGTGAAAGGAAGGAAAGGGAAAGGTTGGGAAGCTGTCTGGGAAGCTGGCACATTCCGTGTCCAACAGAGCTTAATCCCAGCAGGGCCACGGGATCCCCCAGCATCCACACCCAGCATTCCCTGCAGGAACGTACTGGGCAGCAGGTCATAGCTGAGCTGTCGGTGCAGTTTGTCCTCCAGGATGAGCAGGAGTGTGAGCTGCAGAGACAGGAGAGAGTCTGCTCATCCCAGCCCCTCCAGAGGCACCCGGAGGTGCTGGGACTGCGGGAATGTGGGAGCTCTCGGGCAGTGCTGGTGCCCTGGAGCAATTCCAGCTCCCTGCAAGTACTGGGCTAGAAAAAATGGGAGTCCAAAGGTGTCTGGAAACACCAGGGACAGAGACATCCAGACACTCAAGGTCTGTGTCCCACAGGCCAGGGGAATTCGTGGCTTCTTTGGGAATTCTTTCATTGTACAGGACAGGAGTGAGTTCTTTGGGTACCACGGAAGCTGGCTGAGACCATTTCCAGTCAGACTTCCCAGTACCATTTCCCAGTCTGATATCCCAGGCAGGTTTCCCTTTCCCATTTTCCAGTCAGATTTCCCAGTCTGATTTTCCAATCCCATTTCCCTGGTCCCATTCCCCAGTCCCATTCCCAATCCCATTCCCAATCCCATTCCCAGCCCCATTCCCAGTCCCATTCCCAGCGGGATGTGCAGGGAGCAGGTCTTTCCCAGCGCCGGGAGTGGGTCAGGATCCGGGTACTCACGTGCCACTGGCTCTTGTCCTCGTTCAGCTCCATGTTGCACTGCATCTGCACCACCTGGAAAAGCCCAGCTGGGGATCAGCTTGGACAGGGCCCCTCTGGCTCTGGGGCCTTCCCAAGCAGGACTTTGGAATTCCCACTGAAACCCTGTAATTCCTCTCCCAGCTCTCACCTGGGCCATGGCTAACAGGAGAGGTGTCCCTGCAGCAGGGATGGAGACCAGTGAGGAGCTGTCCCCACCTGGGTCTGGCCTTACCTTCCTGGTCTCCACATCAAAGGGCTCTGGCGTGGGAGTCTTGGCTTTCTGAGGATCCTCCTGGGGCTGGGACAAGGCACGTGGGAGGGCGTGGGGTCTGGAGACAGCGAAGTTCATCAGGGGGTAAATCCCATTCCTGGCACAGACACAGAGGGAGGACACAGAGCTGATTCCATCCCCTATGGCCCTGGCAGAGCTGGCTCTGGAAGGAGCAGGGGTGGGCAGCTCCCCGAGCCTGGGGACACCACAGGGACGAGGCACCAAGCACAGCTGGGGACAGCACGGACAATCCCCTGTGCCCATCCTGGCTCCACATTCCCTGGGGAGCTGAGGCAGAGCTGGGAGCAGAGCTGGGAGCTCCAACCCACCTGACGTCCTCCAAGAACTTGTCGAGCTCAAGGAAGGAAACCTCCGAGTACCTGGGCAGGGAACAGGACAGGAGGGTTCAGGGGGTGAGGGGCTGCTCCCCACGGCACTGGGATCTCCAGGCTGGATGCTGTGGAATCTCCCCCATCCTCACCTCCACTGTGCCCCGGGCCGACCCTCCCTGCGGATCTCGGCCATCACCATGTTCAGGTCCAGCTCCTTGATCTTCTCCTCCACCACGTTCTCTGGCATCAGATCTGGGGCAGAGGCACAGCGAGTTCAGGGGCTGGGGGATCCTGCAGGGTGGGTCCTGCAGCCCCTACTCCAGGGAGGGGATGGGAGTCACCGCCTCCCTCCCCAGGCTCTGCACATGGAATCACGGGACGGTTTGTGTGGGAGGGACCTTAAATCCCATCCAGTTCTATGCCCCTGCCATGGACAGGGACACCTTCCCCTATCCCAGCCTGCTCCAAACCCTGTCCAACCTGGCCTGGAACACTTCCAGAGATGGGGCAGCCACAGCTTCTCTGGGCAACCTCTGGGCCTCCCCACCCTCACAGGGAAGGATTCTTTCCCATTATCTCATCTATCCCTGCCCTCTGGCAGTGGGAAACAATTCCCCCTTGTGCTGTCACTCCATCACTTGTCCAAAGACCTCTCCAGCTCTCCCTTTAGGCACTGGAAGGGGCTCTGAGGTCTCCTTGGACCCTTCTCTTCTCCATGGTGAACATTCCCAGCTCTCCCTGCCTGGCTCCTTGGGAGAAGATGAGCTCAGAGATCCGGGTGGTCCCGGGCACTCACACTGGTGGTTGATGAAGCAATGGGCTGCCAGCAGCTTCAGGGAATGGACCTCGAAGAGCACCCGGTGGAAGAGGAGGTTGTGGGCGGTCGGGCGCTTGTCCGGGTTCAGGGTCAGGCAGGACAGGATGAACTCCTGGGATCAGAGCAGGGGCACGAGCTGGAACAGAGCGGGACATGCCCCTGCTCCTCTCACAGGAGCATTTCACACAAGCACAGAACCATCACAGGAATCACTAAGGCTGGAAAAGAGCTCCTAGACCATCGAGTCCACCCTGTGCCCGACCCCCACCTTGTCACCAGCCCAGAGCACCGAGTGTCCAAGTCACTCCTTGGACACCTCCAGGGGTGGGGACTCCACACTGTCCTGGGCAGCCCCTCCCAAGGCCTGACCACCCTTTCCTTGAAGAAATTCCTGCTGATGTCCAGCCTGAGCCTCCCCTGGCACAGCCTGAGGCCATTTCCCCTTGTCCTGTCCCTGTTCCTTGGGAGCAGAGCCCAACCACCCCGGCTGCCCCCTCCTGTCACGGAGTTGTGCAGAGCCAGAAGGTCCCCCCTGAGCCTCCTTTGCTCCAGGCTGAGCCCCTTTCCCAGCTCCCTCAGCTGTTCCTGATGCTCCAGACCTTTCCCCAGCTCCATTTCCTTCCCTGGACACGCTCCAGCACCTCAATGTCCTTACCTGGGCACCCCAAACCTGCCCCAGGACTGGAGGGGCCCCAGCAGTGCCAGCACAGGGGTCACTGCCCTAGGCCTGAGGTCACACTATTTTTGATACAATTTCCCAGGAAATGGAACCAAAGGGCTCTTTCTGCAGCAGGAGCCCCAGGACAGGGAGCCACAGCAGAATTCCAGGTGGGCAGAGATGGGAAGTGGGTCCCCACTGGCCCCATCCCGGGTGTGAGCCAACAAAGGCTGCAGGAGAAGGGGCAGGACCAGGATCAGCCCCAAGAGCAGGAATGTGGTGGTGGGAGTGGGGAAAGGGCAGGATGAGCAGCGGAATCCAAGGGATCTGCCCGTTCCTGCTCACTGAGAGCAGAGGAGCCCAATCTTCCGCTGCTCCTGCAGCTCCTGCCGTGCTGCTGACAGGGAATGGGCCAGGATATCTGGGATAGATCCAAAAGTGATCCCAAGGTGGGCACCCCTAGACTGGACCCCTCAGAGCCACCTGCCCCAGAGACCCTCGGGCGTGACTCCAACCACTCCCGGAGCCGATGCTCTGCAGAGGAGACTCCCTGGCTCTCCCGAGTCGTGGGAACTGTGGGATCTAAGGGGCAGGATTTACTGTGGGATGCCTCGAGAAATCCTGTGATCAAACAAGAGAATTTGGGGAATGTACATACTCATTATGGGATGTCTTGGAGACTGCCAAAGGAAGAGGAAGGGGGGTTGAGTGGGTCAGGGAGGATGGACGGGTATCAAAGGTTCCGGCTGTTCCATGCCTTCCTCTGGCTGAGCCCGAATCCCAACTACCCCCCCAAACTGCCCTGTCTCCTTATTAAACTCTGTTCCCAAATATTTGTGGGGCAGCTTGTTCTCTGTTCCCTGGGATCCATGTGGGCCTCCTGAGGAGGTGAGGAGTGAGATGGAGCTTGGGAAGGGGGCACAGATACTCAGGAGACCATAGCTCTGAGGGAAAACGGGCACTCATGGTACAGGGCCAGACCCCACCTGCACCTACTGGGAACTGGCTGGATTTGCATCCAGGAGGGGTACGACAGGGATTTACCCCCAGGAAGGATGCAGGGTGGGATTTACATCCCAGGAGTGGTGCAGGACAGGGATTTACCCCCAGCAGGCTCCTCCAGCTGCACTCACCCGCATGTTGGGATCATCCAGGGAATGCCGGGCCCGCGCGATGGCCTCCTCCGAGACCCGCGTGTCCCCGTTGGTCTGGATCTCCAGCACGGCCATCTGCGAGAGGAAGCACGGCCAGTCCATGGGGGCTTCCCAAAGGACACCCCCGGACAGGGCAGGGACAAGGGACACCCTGGACAAGGGACACCCCTGGACAAAGGACACCCCTGGACAAAGGACACCTCCCAACAAGGGCCACCCCTGGACAAGGGACACCTCCCATCAAGGGACAGCCCCGGACAAAGGACACCCCGGACAAGGGCCAGGGTCCCACCATTCCCAGGGTCCATCCCGCTCCGCACCTCCAGCGCACACATCCCGAAGGAGAAGATGTCCACGGCTGTCCCATCTGCCTTCTCTGGAACACGGACCAGGACACATCAGGACAGAGCCTCAGGCCTGGACCCCCACCTGGAGACCCCCGCCCCATGCCATCCCTGTAGACACTTCCTCCTGCCCTCCCCTGTTCTTCCCTGCCCGTGCCCGACCCCCCATGTCCCCCTTTTCCCCCGTCCCAGCCCCCACTCACGGCCATATTCCGGAGGGAAGAAGTGCAGGTTCCGCAGCTCCTCCCGCTCGATCCGGATGGGGCTGCGGAGATCGTCCGGGAGCGCTGGGGGGGTGAGACGAGGCAGGGTCTGAGGGAGGTCTGTGTGTGCCCACCCGTGGGGGTCTGAGGGGATGAGGGGGGATCTGTGTGTGCCCCTGCCCACCCCATCCCAGGAGACCCCTCCGCTCCCAACCCAGGAGCAGCAATTCCTAGAGGGATGAAGGTCCCCCCCTCCCCTGTGTCCGGTGCCCCACTGGTGGGGGCTCAGGGGCCACAGGGGGGTGTCCCCAGGGCAGGGGACATGCTGGAAGGTGGCCATGGGTCACTCACCATTGGCAAACACCCGGTGCCAGACTGCCGGGCAGCGCCAGAGGGAGCCGGGCATTGGGGAGGCAGGAGGGGACAGAGAAGAACAGGTAATGCCAAGGTTGGCACCCCAAAAGGGACCCCACAACTCTTGGGGCTCCTGCCCGGCTAGGACCCCCCCCACACCCCACATGACCCCTGCCCCCTTCCTCCTGCCAACCCCCTTGGACCCCTCAGACCCCCTGGCCCCCTCAGACCCCCTGGGCCCTCATGGACCATCTTGAACCCCTGGACCTCCCAGACCCCCTTGGACCCCTCAGACCCATTGGACCCCTCGGACCCCCTCAGACCCCCTTGGACCATCTCAGACCCCCCAGACCCCCTTGGACCCCTCAGACCCCTTGGACCCCTCGGACCCCCTCAGACCCCCTTGGACCCCTCAGACCCCCTTGGACCATCTCAGACCCCTCAGACCCCTTTGGATCCCTCAGACCCCCTTGAACCCCTCTGACACCCCCAGACCCCTCCGGACCCCTGGGGTGGGGCCGGCGCTGCCCCACCGGAGCCGATCTTGATGAGCCCGTTGTGCTGGATGAAGATGGTGTCACTGGTGAGGTTGCCGTGGATGATGGGGGGCTCACAGGAGTGCAGGAAGCTGGGGGGACACAGGGGTGTCCCGAGCACAGCCCACACCCCCCGGGACCCTGCGGGGCAGGGCAGGGAGCCAGGGGAGCCTCACCTGAGAGCCGAGAGGATTTGGGTGCACCAGCGCTTCCAGGCCTAGGGCAGGGACAGAGCTCCGTCAGCCAGGACACACCAGCACCTACGGCCAGGCCAGGGCTTCCCACTCCCTCCCAGCGACAGGGACATCCCCCTGTGCCCTGCCAAGGCTCAGGGTCCTTCCCACCCCTTTCCAACGACAGGGACATCCCCCTGTGCCCTGCCAAGGCTCAGGGTCCTTCCCACCCCTTCCCAGTGACAGGGACATCCCCCTGTGCCCTGCCAAGGCTCAGGGTCCTTCCCACCCCTTCCCAGCGACAGGGACATCCCACTAGGCCCGACTAAGGCTCAGGGGTGTGTCCCACACTGTCCCACAAAAGCAGCCCCTGTTCCCTGCTCAAATGACTCCAGCAAATGGCTCAAGGCTGCAGGAGAGCTGGGAGGGACTTTGGACAAGAGATCGAGGGACAGGACAAAGGGAAAAGGCTTCCCACTGCCAGAGGGCAGGGATGGATGGGATATTGGGAAGGAATTGTTCCCTGTGAGGGTGGTGAGGCCCTGGCACAGGGTGCCCAGAGCAGCTGTGGCTGCCCCTGGATCCCTGGCAGTGTCCAAGGCCAGGTTGGACACTGGGGCTTGGAGCAGCCTGGGACAGTGGGAGGTGTCCCTGCACACGGTAGGGGTGGCTCTGGATCATCCCACAGGTCCCTCACACCAGCCCTGGGCAGTGGCTTTGCAGGGGATGCTGGTCCCTTGTCCCCAGGTGCCAGCCCTGGGCAGTGTCACCCACTGCAGCCACTCCCACCTTGGAGCCAGTGGGATCCAGTTTGGGCTCCCCTGGGGTCCAGCAGGGTCCCCATGTGACCCAGGGAACAGCAACCCCCACCTGCTCTGCCCTGTAAGATCCCAGAGACCCTCCTGGGACACGGCCAGAGCCACCCGCTCCAGCTGGACCCCCTGTCGTGCTCCCGGGAACTCACCCGGGCATTCATGGCCTTGTGGTTCTTCTTGGTTTTCTTCAGGAACTGCTTTAGGCTCCCTGAGGACACGTACTCCGTGATGAAGATGACCTAGCAGGGGACAGGGGGTCAGCTCCCCCCAGCCCGGCCCCACATGGGGAAGGGAGGCCCAGGAGCAGGATGAGGAGCAGAGCTGGGATCCCACCTGCTTCCCCTGTGCCCCCCCAGACCCCCTACCCGTGCCTTCAAGTCCTTCACATCCAGCCAGTACTTGTGGAGCTTCACAATGTTGGGGTGATCCACCAGCACCAGCTGCTCAAACATGGTCTTGATCTTCTCCTGGGGGCCCACAGAGCACAAGGGAGGTGTGGGTCCTGGGATGGGGCAGGACAGGGGAGGTGGTGGGTTCTGGGATGGGGCAGGACAGGGAAGGTGTGGGTTCTGGGATGGGGCAGGGCATCCCAAGGGCTGGGGACATCACAGGGACACTGGTCTGCGGTGCAGAGGACACTGGAGCTGCCTTTGAGGGAGCAGCCAAGGAAGGCCCAGGCCCATCCTGCCAGGCTATGCCCCACCCAGGAAGGTGTGGGGGGTCTCAGGGTCTCACCTCGTGTGCTTTGAAGGCCTTCTTGTCAGTGAAGAGCAGCTCGTTCCACACCACCTCCACGCCCTCCTCCGTGTCCATGGCCAGGAAGGTGCTCTGGATGCCGGGCATGTTCCCCTGGTTCACCTGGGGGAAGGGAAGGCTTGAGGAACGCACTGAGGGGACGGGGGTGGCCTGGGGGAGGATGGCACCACCTGCTCCACAGGCAACTCACAAAAGAAAAAAAAAAAAATCCATTTTCTTTTGTCTGTGGCACAGGAACAGCTCATCCTGGCCTGATCAGCCAGATCTTACTGGTTTATCTGACTGGTTTATCCACGGCCCCAGCTCCAGCCACTTCTGGGAATTCAGAGGTTTTCTGACCACATGAACCCACCCCTTGGGTGAGTACCTTGTGACTACAGCTTTGTTGTGCAATCCCCTCTGTGTCACTGGCAGAGCAGTGGCACGTCCAGAGTGATTGATACTGACACTTCCCAGAGTAAAAGCATAAATAAATAAATACAAAATAATAAATAAATCAGCCTGAAACCCGATTCCTGCTCAGGAAAAGCAGAGCCTCCATGCTCTTACAACACTCCCTGCCATGGCAACATGGGACTGTCTTACAAATAAAGCTTTTTTGGAATTAAGGTGCCTGGAGTGGCCGCAGAAGAGGCTCTGGCTGGGAACTGGAGCGTGGAGCAAATCTCCAGCTGGTGCCTGTCCTTTGGGAGCTCTGGGCCAGGAGGGAGCAGGAGAACCAGCCCTTCGAGCAGGTCCCAAGCTGGCCCCTCTGGCTTTTCACTGGGGGTGACAGTCACGGGCCCCACTCCTGCATACAGGTGGGGACCTGCCCTGCCCCCCCAGCCCAGAAGCCGTGGGGGAGCCACCCGTACCTGCACTGTCCAGGGAAAATCAGAAGGTGTGGTCAAACCAAAGCCACCACATCATCTCTGAGCATCCTGAGGAGCCTGCATACAGCCCCCAGATCTGTCCAAGCACTTCCTATCCCCAGAGGTCACAGATCCCCATCCTAGGACCCCATGCAGAGCAGCTCTGTGGGTGTCACCTCCACAGGTGACATCCTGCAAGGACCCTCCTGGTCCCCAGACCAGCCACGACCACCAGGACCCACCTCCAGCCCAGGTAAAACCCACTCCAAGGCACCTGGCTCAGACTCCCACCCCAGGACAGGGCTCCTGCCTCCCAGCAGTGGTGCCTGCTGCATCCTGACCCGCTGCATCCTGACCCACTGCCTACCCCAAAGCATCCCTGGGGAGTGGGACTGCAGCCCCACCTGCTCCTGCCCCTTCCTGTGGGGTCGGGGGCACTTCAGGGCTGGGGCTGTGCCCCCATCAGGCCGAGCAGGGGCACAGTGCCCACTCCATCTGCCACGCCACGGGAAGCCAGAGAGAAAAGGGGGATTGTCCTGCTGCTCCCGGGGCAGGTACTGGCGTGCTGATGGTGGGGCTTGGGGCTCAGCCCACGGCTGGGGCTCAGGGCTCATCCTGCTGCCAGGGCTTGTCCTGATGCCAGAGCTGCTCCCACTGCTGGGGCTCATCCCACTGCCCGGGTTCGGGGCTCGTCCTGCTGCCAGGGCTGGTCCCTGCGGGGCTCGGGGCAGCCGTAGGCGCTCAGCACCCCCAGCTCATTAGCAGGGCACGCCCAGGCAGTTCGTGGCCCAGTTCGTGCTGCGGCCACACAAAGCACCTCTGTTCCTTGTTCTGCCCGGCACAGGCTCCACGTGCTCCGCAAAAAGCCCAGCACGGACCGCCAAGGACTCAGCCACAGCCTTCCCAGTGATCCCAGTGATCCCACTGCACTCACAGCCAGAGTGGAAATCACAGAATCGTCTTGGAACCACAGACTTTGGGTTGGAGGGACCTTAAAGCCCATCCTCCCTGGTGACGCACAGCAGGAGCCCGGGGGTCCCTCACAGCTCCGAACAAGCTGCTTTCAGAGCCTGAGGGGCATCCCGGTGCTCAGGGCGCGGGCAGTGGATCTACCGGGCTCCGGGAGGCTCTGGAACGTGACGGAGAGGAGGAACCTTCCCCGCTCCGTGCGGACACGAACGTGTTCCGTCTTGAGCTGAGTGGGAGCAAAGCTGATCCCCACCAGCTGCTCCCGCTCCGAGCTCCGGCCCGGCCTCCATAAATAAATAAACGCGGCATTTTCCGCACAGCCTGACTGGGGCAAAAGGCAGCGGCGAGGGTCTCCGTGGTTATCCCGCGTGGTTATCCCCCCGTGGTTATCCTCCGTGGTTGTCCTCCGTGGTTATCCCCCCGTGGTTATCCCTCCGTGGTTATCCCCCCGTGGTTATCCTCCGTGGTTATCCCCCCGTGGCTATCCTCCGTGGTTGTCCCCCGTGGTTATTCCCCCGTGGTTGTCCCCCGTGGTTATCCCCCGTGGTTATCCCCCCGTGGTTATCCCCCCGTGGTTATCCCCCCGTGGTTATCCTCTGTGGTTATCCCCCCGTGGTTATCCCCCCGTGGTTATCCCCCCGTGGTTGTCCCCCCGTGGTTGTCCCCCGTGGTTGTCCGGGGCTCCCGGCAGCTCCGTGCGCTGCTCGTGGTGAGCACCAGCGGAACCGGCGGCTCTCCAGCGCCGGGCTGGGACAGCCCCCGCTGCCAGAAAGGCTCGACCGGCGCCCGGAGCGATCGCTGGGGACAGGGCAGGGCGGGTTTACCAAAGATCAGGTTGCAGCTTCCACTCAATCGCTCCCTTCTGAGGTTTTCTCGTCAACGAGGGCTGAGACAGGCACGGGAACGGGCTCGGGGATGCAGCTCTGGGGCCTGCGAGAGCAGCTGGTGGATGGGGCTGGGAATAACGGCGAGAGGAGGTTTTGCTCCCATGGCAGGGCGGTCTGTAAGGTCCCTTCCCACCCGAACCATTCCACGATTCCCCGCTCACTCCTTGTGCCACCCCGACATTTGGTGCCGGGAACGGGTGGGATTTGCCGGCCCTCGGGGCTGAGCAGTGAACGCGGCGTGCCTGGAAAACCTCTGCAGAGTGAATCCCAACCTGGCCTGTCCACCCCAGCGTCCCGGGAGCTGGGTGACAGGGAGGGCCGTGTCCGGCTCCTCGTGGGACACGGGAGCAGGGAGTGCCGGGCACGGGGACACCCCGCGGGCAGCAGGGAAGGGGGGGAGTCCCTGCGGGGGCTGCTGGCGCTGAGCCACCCCTGCCCCCCCAAACCTCGTGTCCCCTGGCCCTGACCGAGGCTGTGCCCCGCCGTCCCCGGCTGTGGCCCCAGGCAGGGCAGGGGTGGCTGTTGCAACATAGAAATCGCTTCAGAAAACATGGGAAAGGAAAAAAATGAGCTGAGAGGGCTGAGGCCCCAGTCAGGGACACCTGAGCTGTATCCTGAAGGTCCCCAAAGGTCCCCACAGGGACCCCTCTGTGCCCTTGCCGTGCCCCTCTCCCGAGCTGGGAACACATTCCAGGCTCCCAGGCTCTGCTCCCAGCTCCCAGCTCCTGCTTCAGGGGCCCCATTCAACACCAGAAGGGCCACCTGCAGCCCCTCTGTCCCCAGGGAGGGAACTGGGACCAGCAGCAGCCCTGGGCAATGACAGATCCACCTATCCATCAGCTGGCAGGAGCACTCAGGGCTGGGGACACCCACGGGCCCTGCGGCTCTGCCAAGGAATCCGCGGTGCCAGACAAACCTGTTCTGTCCGTGAGATCCTGTTACACAACGAGCAGGTGAAGGGAATGCACGAGATGGAAAATACTTTGATTCCAGTACAGCATTTGATCCTGTCTCTCACAAACCCATGATCTCAACACTAATTCAGCCCTGTGCCCGACGGGCTGAGGAGCCCCAGCTGAGGGCAGGGAGGCACGGGGTGAGCTCTGCCACCGGCACAGCTCACCCCATGCCACCTGGTGCCACAGGCAGGTACTGGTGACCAGTTCCATCCTGGAGCCTCGAAGAAGGAGCAGAGCTGGGGCACAAAGCAGCAGGGCCACTCAGTCAACCAGAAAAACCACCCCAGTGCGGGGCTGTGCTCCCGGCCTGGGAGAGCGGGCAGGGACAGAGTCAGGGACAACCTCGCAGGATGGGCAGTGGCAGAGCTGCCCCACCCAGGGCAGGAGGGTCTTTCCCAGGAACTCTCCCTGTCACAGAATTATCAAAGTCCAGTCCAGTGGGTAGGAAGAGACCTTAAAGCTCATCTCCTTTCACCCCCTGCCATGGGCAGGGACACCTTCCACTAGCCCAGGTTGCTCCAAGCCCTGTCTGACCCGGCCTTGGACACTTCCAGGGATCCAGGGGCAGCCACAGCTTCTCTGGGAAATCCATTGCAGCACCTCACCACCCTCACAGGGAGGAATTCCTTCCCAATATCCCACCTAACCGTGCCCTCTGGCAGTGGGAGGCCACTGTCCATTCACAGGAGATTCCTGCTGCACAGGGGTCCCTGTGTAATCCCACGGACAGGGATCCTGCCTCTCCCAGCGGGATCTTGAGCAGGGCTCCTCGGGAACACAGCTGGAGGGTGCCCCAGCCCATGGGTGGGAGGGCTGGAAGCCTTTGCTTCCCTCCATGCCTACAGCTGCCCTTCCCTCCTGCCCAGCAGCTGCTGGAGCAAACACTGTGATCCCTGTTCTCTGGCCACTGCTGCAGGAAAGGGACAGAGGAGTATTTTTCCACTGCCCAGACCAGAGCCAGGAGAGATCCTGCATGGGGCAGTACCAGGGTTGTTATTTCCTGGGAGAAGCCATTCCCTGCGCACGCCTGGAGCCTGGAGCAATGTTTGCTTTACCCCCAGGCCCTGCATGGCCCCGGGAGGGGACACAAACCTGGGGTCAGCCCCAGCCCAGCACTGCCCAGCCCTGGGAGGTGAGACAAGCCCAGCACCCTCTCCCAGGAAATGGGGCTGGCAGTGGTACAGGGCTCTGCAGGATCCAGGAGGAAAGGGAGAGGATCCCAGTGCCAGCCTGCACTGGGCAAATGGAACCCAGAGGGGTTGGGGCAGAAAGTGGGAGCAGGGGATGCCCAAGGGGAGGATGAGCAGGTGGTACCCCATCCCTGGGCATCCTGTATCCCATCCCTGTGGACATGCAGTGCCCCATCCCATAGGCTTCCTGTGCCCTACCCATGGGCTTCCTGCACCCCATCCCGTGGTTATGCTGTGCCCCATTCCATGGGAATGCCATACTCCATCCCACTGCACAGGCCCCCAGTGCCCACCAGTCCAGCCCGGGGATAAACACCCAGGGAGCCTTTGCAGTGCTCAGCCAGGATACACCAGAGTGTGCTGGATGAGCATCCGAACCCAGCGGGAAGCTGCAGCCAGCAGCCTCTGTGGGCCGGGCAGGAGCAGTGACCAGCAGGAATCAGCCCAGCTCAGAGGAATTTGGTCTGATTTCCCTGGTTTTGCCCGGCTAACCAGCTCAGCCATCAGCAAAGCAGCTCCAGGAAAGCCAAGGAAACCCTTGGTGACCAGTCTGTCATCTCTGCAGGAAGCTCTGCCACAGGTTTGCTGTCCAACTGCTCAGTGAGGAGCTAACCCGCAGCACTCCAGCAGCTTCATCCGTGCTGTAACACGGCCTGGGACACCCCCAGGCCCAGCAGTGGAATACAAAACCCTCTGGGACTGCGAGAGGTCTCCGGTTACAGCAGAGGAAAAGCAGGAAAGAGCCAAGGGGCACAGAGGGGGCTCAAGCCTGCAGGACTCGGCTGCGACATCTGGGCACTGCAAACAAAACCACCCCCTTGGGAAAGCGAGGGAAAGGGCCAAAAAAGCTTGGATAAAGACAGGAAAGGGAAGAAAACATGGCAAATGCCAGTAATTGTAACAGTTCGGGTGGGGGGAGCACAGAAGGAACGGTCTGGGAGCTGAGGAGCTGCATCCGTTTGGGAAACGGAGGAGAGTCAGGACACAGGGACTGCCTTGGAGCAGGCAGAGAGCACCGGGCTGCAGCCAGGAGTTCCTGTACAGCACAGGGATGGGATAAAGGAGCTGCAGCCAGGAGTTCCTGTACAGCACAGGGATTGGATAAAGGCACTGCAGCCAGGAATTCCCTTGCAGGATAGGAATGGGATAAAGGAGCTGCAGCCCGGAGTTCCTGTACAGCACAGGGATGGGATAAAGGAGATGCAGCCAGGAGTTCCTGTGCAGCACAGGGATGGGATAAAGGCACTGCAGCCAGGAATTCCTGTACAGGATAGGAATGGGATAAAGCAGCTGCAGCCAGGAGTTCCTGTACAGGATAGGAATGGGATAAAGGAGCTGCAGCCAGGAGTTCCTGTACAGCACAGGGATGGGATAAAGGAGCTGCAGCCAGGAATTCCTGTGCAGGATAGGAATGGGATAAAGGAGCTGCAGCTAGGAATTCCCGTGCACAATATGGATGGGGATAAAGGAGCTGCAACCAGGCATTCCTTGCAGAATATAGATGGGGATAAAGGAGCTGCAACCAGGCATTCCTTGCAGAATATGGATGGGGATAAAGGAGCGTGCTCCTGCATGAAAAACCACAAGTTCCTGCACTGAAGCCTCACTGCGGGCTGACGTCAACTCCCTCCCCAGCAGCGAGAACAAGGCACAGGATTGTTGTGGCCGGGTAAGATCCCGAAGGATTAAAGGCTCCGTGAAATGGAGAATGTGGCACGGGGAGAGCGGCCCCGAGGCACCATCCAGAACAGGCCCCGCACCGCCCACACGAGCTTGGAGGGTGATGGGGAGGACTCTAAATCTGGCACAGCCAAGGCTTGTTCCCTGCCAGACCCCCGGAACACGTGCTGGGGACAGAACTCCACTGTCTGCTTCCAGCAACATTTATCTACTGGTGAGTTTTCCACTAGAATTCCATTTCCTCTTGGTTTATCCTCAGCTAGAAGCCTCTGGGGTGCCCCAAAACCTCTGTTCAGAGCACAGTCAGGGTGAAGCCTTCACTGTCCTAAAGGTTGGATATTAACCCCAAATTCTTGGCTATTAACCCTAAAGTTTTGGATCTTAGCCTAAATTCTTGGACATTAACCCTAAATTCTTGGATATTAACCCAAAAGTCTCAGAAGTTCACCTGCGAGATCAGCTGAGCTCGGCAGTCACCCCAAACTCACCCTGCAGAGTTCACCCGCAGCAAACAAAAGCTGCAGAAGCAGAAAGAGGCAGGAACAAAAGAGATGGCAGGAAAAGAAGGAGCCAAGTCCTCCAGCTGATCCCCCCCGTGCTGGAAAAGCTCCTCACAGCTCCGCATGCTCCGAGCCCAGATCCCTGGGGACGGCTGGCAACAAAGCAGCTTTTAAAAATAACCCTGTGGCAGATATTGCATAGTTGGAGCCTTCCCAAATCATCCACCATGGAACCGGCGATCCCGCTGCCAACTGCAAACCTCATTAATGCCTAAAAATGGGAACCCCCTGCACCTCACGGGATTCCAGCACTTACACTATTTTTCCATGTTTTGTTTTTGTTTTCTGATCTCTGGGAACCTACAGCAACACCCCAAAACCTCCCTCTCTTGCTGATTTTTCCTTAAATCACTTTATTTTCCTCAAATTCTGCTTTCTTCTCTGCATTTGAACTGTCGTTTCCCTCTTTCCCTTCTTTCATCCTGCTGGATGAATTAAAGCTCATAGTTGGAATTGTAGAATCCCAGGATGGAGTGGGCAGGAAGGGATCTTCAAGACCCCCAGTGCCAGCCCGTGCCATGGACAGGGACACCTTCCACTGTCTCAGGACGCTCCAAGCCCTGTCCAGCCTGGCCCGGAAAACTTCCAGGCATGGGGCAGACACAGCTTCTCTGTGCCAGGGCCTCCTCACCCTCAGAGCCAGGAATTCCTTCCCAATATCCCTGCCCTCTGGCAGTGGGAAGACATTCCCTGTGTCCTGTCCCTCCATCCCTTGTCCCCAAGTCCCTCTCCAGGTCTCCTGGAGCCCCTTTAGGCCCTGGAAGGGGCTCTGAGCTCTCCTCAGAGCTTCTCTTCTCCTGGTGAACACCCCCAGCTCCCCCAGTCTGGCTCCAGAGCAGAGGGGCTCCAGCCCTGGAGCAGCTCCAGGGCCTCTCTGGACTCTCCAGCAGCTCCACGTGCTCCTGATGTTGCTCCCCAGGGCTGGGGCAGCTCTGCAGGTGGAGCCTCACCTGAGCAGGGCAGAGCGGCAGAATTCCCCCTTCCCTGATGCCCACGCTGGGGGGTCAGCCCAGGGCACAGGGGGTTTGGGATCCCAGTGCATGTGGCTGGGGCATGTCCAGCCTTTCCTAGCACCCCCAGGTCCTTCTCCCCAGGGACTCTCTCCAGCCAATTCCCCCATCCTGTGTCTGTGCTGGGACCCAACCCAGATGCGGGAACTTCCCTTGCCCTTGTTGGACTTCACGAGGTTCCCTCGGTCCCACCTCCCCAGCCTGCCCAGGTCCCTCTGGATGCCCCATCCCTTCCCTCACCGGAGTCCAAGGGCGCTCCAAAACAAATCCCACACTGGAAGCAGCAGCAGAATTATGAGCAAGAGACAGCTCTGGGGTTGCTTAGAGGAATAAATTACAGGAACAACTCCACAGTTCCATCCATGAACCACAGCTGAGCTTTGCCACAGCACACACCACTCTCATCCCAAGGGGAAGGCCCTCAGGAACCCAGAGCATGAGGGCATTCCCACAGGGAGCACAACGGGCAGGACTGACAGGCGCCGATGGGTGGGAGAGATGAGGGGGAGGATGTGGAAATCACGGCCTGAACCCAGAAAATGTGACAGATGAGCATGGTGGGACCAGCACTCGTGACCAGCAAACACCTGCTGGTCACAAGCCCCCCCCACCCCCCCTTTCTGGGTGGATTGAGGGTTTGGGAACGCAAACCAGCAGGGATAAACCAGACTCATCCCAGCACGAGGTGCTGGGGCTCGGCCACAACCCCTGCTCAGACCAGCAAAGGTGCAAAACTTTTCACAGGAGCAGAAAACCAAGTTTCTTCTCCCTTCTGCTCATATTCCCCAGGGTGGGTGGGAAAAGCAAATGAGGTCATCAAAGCAAGGCTGAAAGAGCCCCGGTGTTCCCACGTGGAAAATTCTGCGCCAGCAGCAGTTCACAAACAACAGGAGAGCACTGAGAGGGGCAGGGCAGGGCAGGGCTGGGGCTGTGACACCGCGAGGGCCACAGCACTGCTTCTCGTCACACCTTGTCCGAGTGCTGCTGTTCCCTGAGCTGCTCGCAGCAACCTGTGACTTCACATCCCTGAGGAATAAATGATCACAAACAGGCAAAGGAGGTTGGGAGGGGAGCTGGTTCATTCCGGGGGGGGGCAGGGCAGGCCCAGCACAGCCCTGTGTGTGAAAACAAGGTGCAGTCCTTGTGCCCACACCATCAGTGAACAATACTGTTAATATATCGGACACTGCCTTTCAGTCTGCAGAACCATGGAACCATGGAGTGGGTTGGGTTGCAAAAGCCTCTGAGCCCACTGAGTCCATCCATTCCCCAAGGCCACCACTGACCCACGTCCCCAAGTGCCACATCCACAGGGATGTTAAATCTCCCCGGGGGTGGGGACTCCACCACTGCCCTGGGCAGTGCTGGGCAGCCCTTTCCAGGAGGAATTTTCCCAATATCCCACCTAAACCTCCGCTGGTACAACTCGAGGCTGTTTGCCCTTGTCCTGTCCCTTGTTCCCTGGGATGAGCCTGACCCCACCTGGCTGCACCCTCCTGTCAGGGAGTTGTGGAGAGGGAGAAGGTCCCCCCTGAGCCTCCTTTTCACCCCGGGTCAAGCAGGGCACCTGCCCCTGCTCTGTTGGCATTCCAGCTTCAAGCTCTGCCCACCAGGACGCTCCCACCCTGATGGCCCTGCTCTCCAAACCAGAGATCGGGCATAGCTCCGGAGGTCCTACACAGGGCTCGACTCTTCTCACAAAACCAGATTAGGGAAATAAATGATTACAATGACTCTTCAGGAGAGTGAGGGAAGCTCCCTATGGGTACAAATCCCGGGAGTGCTGAGGGCAGTGAGAGGAGAGCAGATCGGCAGCACTCAGCCCCTTCCTGCACGTCATGAAGCATCTGTGAATTTGCACAAACACGGCTCTTCCACAAAGCTTCCTCCACTTGGCAATCAAGGAGCCTTCCTGCCACTCCAGCTCTCCTGGAAGAGCTGTCCTGCCCTTGGAAAGGCCAACCCACCCCTCCCACTGCTCCGGCTGGAAAATCCCTGTGGATCGAGAGCACGGCACAGAGACAGCAACCCAAAGCACTCGTGTGGAGATGGCACGGGGGGGTTTCCACTACTCCCACGCCTGCACAGGAAGATGAACCCCCTGGGCCAGATCTGAGCATGGCGGCACCGCTCCAGAGAGCTCCTGCACAAAATTAGTGTTGAAATCCTCATCGTTAAACACCACTGTTTGGCCAGAACAGACGGAAGGAATTTTCCCATTATCCCACCTGAGCCTCCCCTGGCACAGCTCGAGGCCGTTCCCTCTTGTCCTGTCGCTGTTCCCTGAGAGCAGAGTCCAACCCCCCCCGCTGCCCCCTCATGTCAGGGAGTTGTGCAGAGCCACAAGGTTCCTCCTGAGCCTCCTTTTCTCCAGGCTGAGGCTCCCAGCTCCCTCAGCTACTCCAGACCCTTCACAGTTCCATTCCTGTGTCTGCACGTGCTCCAGCTCCTCAATGTCCTTCTCTTCACCAGTGTCAGGGTCAGGATTAGGCACCCTGGTGTGGGGAAGGTGTCTTCCAGAGAGGAGGAGGGAGCAGGAATGGGGGGAGGGGGCTGTGTGGGTGTGGAAGCACCTGGCAGCACCGAGGGATGGAAGGGCAGGTGCTGACGGCGCTGGCAGGAGCAGGTTATCAGCCAGGAGCAGGTTATCAGCCAGGAGCAGGTTATCAAGATCTCAGCAAAGCCCAGACTAGGAATTCAGGCTGGGAGATGCAGCCGCAGGCAGAGCTGAACGCTGGGGCCGGGTCCTTAACCGTGGAGAGGGGAGATAACGGGAAGAGAAGCAGTTCGGCCTTGGATGGGCCTTTTCCCCTTCGGGTGCTGGCAGTGCCTGACGTGTCTCTCCCTCGGTGCTGTCCCGCCCCTGCTGGGGTCAGGATTCACCCACTGACTCTGGTCCCCGCTCCTGGGTGCCCTGACAGAGACAGGGTGATTCCAGCCCCATTTTTCGGGAGATGGTCCCGATGCTGTGCCCTGGCCTAGGAAGATGAGCTGAAGTGAACTAACCCCCTTCTCTGGAGAGGAGGAACCGGATTCTCCGGCCCTGAGGGTGGGCTGTGAGGGCCGGCCCCGACACCCCACCATTGACCCGGCCAGTCCCCGTCCCCGCAGGAGCTCCGGGCCAGCGCCCAGGGGTCACCATCCTGCGACCTGTGTCGCAGTCACCGGGCACCGCTCAAGGACCCAGACCAGCAAAACCCTCCAGGACACCCCAGCAGCCCCGCGGGACGGCTGTCGGCAGCCCAGCACGGCTGGTCCCGCGGGCATCGAAGCCCTGCGCTGCGGAACGTGCCCGGGACTGCCCCGGGGCACACCGCGGCTTCCCACACAAGGGCATGGCGAGCCCAGCCCCTGGGCCCTCCCAGTGGGGCACAATGAGCCCGGCTTCGGGCATCTGGCACCGTGCACTGGGACGCGATGAGCCCGACTCCTTGCTCCAGACACCCCAGACCAGGGCACGGAGAAACCCGGCTCCTTGCACGGAGCACCCCCCACCAGCAGCCGCACCGGGGCACGATGAGATCGGCTCCCCACGCAAGGGCATGGCGAGCCCGGTCCCCGCGCACCTGGGCACAATGAGCCCGCTCCCCGCACCGGGCTCCCCGCACCGAGACAAGGCGAGCCCGGCTTTCCACACCGGCACACCCCGACCCGGGCATGACCGAGCCCGGCTCCCCGCGCCTCCGGCCGCCCCCGGGGACTCGCTCCCCGCGGAACCGCTCCCCGCATCGCCCTCCGGCCGCGGCCATCGCCGTGCCCTGGGCACCTGCGGGCTCTGCCCGCGCCCGGGGACTGCGGCCGCCCCGGCCCCCGCGATGGGCGAGGGGTCGCGCTGGGCGCCCCGCACAGCCCGGGGCCCCGCAGGGCCCGGCGGCGGCGTCCCCATCCCCATTCCCCGGCATCCACATCCCGTCTCCCGGCGTCCCCCTGCCCGGCATTCCCATGGCCGCCCTCCGGCGTTCCCGTCCCGCCGCGCCCGGCTCCCACCTGCTCGCGGCGCTTCTGCCAGCGGCCGCAGGGACTCTCCTCCAGCACCTCGCTCTCCTCCTCGCTCTCCTCCTCCTTCTCCTGCGCCAGCCGCGCGTCCGGCTCCGGCACCGCCATCCCCGCCGCGAACCGCGCTGTGCAGGCTGTGCCGAGCTGTGCCGGGCGGTGCCGAACCGTGCCGAGCCGAGCTGTGCCAAGCTACACCGAAATGTGCCGGGCTGTGCCGAGCTCTAGTCCGATCCGATCCGATCCGCTTTAATCCGACACGAGCCGCTCCGAATCACGTCGAGCCGAGCTGATGCGCGCCGAACCGAAGCGAAGCGAAGCGAACGGAACAAAGCTGAAGGGAACGAAACGGAGCCGAGCCGAGCCGCACCGACCCCAGCGGCACCGCACGGATCTGCACCGTCGTGAGCCCCACCGCGCTCTGCCGGTGCCGCGCGGGGCCGGCCCGGTCTCGTCCCGCCCCGCTCCGGACGTGCGGCCGCGCACGCCCCGCCCCGCCGGGAGGGGCCCCCGCACCCCGCACACCGCCGGCACCCCCGGCACCTCCCGCACCCCGCACCGGGATGCGCCGTCAGCCTCGACCCTCCCCGGGGCCGCCCAGAGCGTGTCCGTGTCCTCCCCCCGCTCCCCGCAGGACTCAGCGCCGCCCCGGCCAGCGCCCGCCGGTTGCCCCCGCCCGGGGCCCCGGGGCTTGTTCCACCCCTCGGAGCCGCGTTCCATGCCGGTGGTGCCGCCTTGCCCAGCCTCTCCCCGGTCGCTGCCCCCTCCAGCCCCGTCTCGGGGGGCTCCCATCCTCCCCGCTTCCCGCAGTCGTCCCTGGACGTGCCAGGGCCACCGCGGCATCTTCCCGAGCAGCCACTGCTCCGCGCGAGTGCCGGGGGCTGGACCCCTGCAGGACCCCCTCGCCGGGCTCTGGGCACCCCGAAACGGCTGGACCAACCCCCACCCAGCGCCCAACAGATGTTTTCATTCTACTGGGAAAGTGTCTGGCTTGTTGGATGTTTCTTTTTCTTTTTCTGGCCGTCTCCAGTTACTCTTAGCCCGACCACGCGTTGTCCCACCCTTCTTCCTTGCTGTACTGGCGCCTGGCTGGGTTTGGGCACGTCCTCCCCCTCCAGCCTGTGGCTGCTCTGGCCGCCGTGGTTAACCGAGGGGACCGCAATGACGGTGGCTCTGGGCGAGGTGACACAGGAAGTGCACACAGGTATGGTACACAACATCCCGCCCCTGACACAGGAGAAGGGACACAGGAGGTGTTTCCTGGTGTGGGCCACCACCAGGTTCTGCTGGGCCACCGACTGGGCTGCTCTGACCGTGCCACCCGGGTATTTGGTGCCTCCAGCTACAGCCCTGTGGCACTGCCATGGGCACTGCCAGGGCCCCGTGGTGGCCCCGTGTCTGAGCCCACCTGGGTGAGTCTGTGCTGTCACTGTCAGTGCAACCCGAAGCTGGCCGTGGTAAAGGCTCCCCCATCATCACCCCCTGGGGCACAGCCACCTCCTGGCACCCATCCAGCCCCGCTGCACCCCTGTGCTCTGTGTCAGTGCCAGGTGCCACAAGCTCCCACGGTGGGTGACCTTGTCCCGTGTGTGCCACACAGGGCTGGAAGGGAAGTCAACCCCTGGTTCTTATCATGGGGAAGTCTGGGAATAAGTTCAAGGACGAGGAATAAAAATGTTGAAACCAAACACAAACCACACACCACACCCAGGCACCTTTCCCGTCTGCTGCATCTTCACAGCCTCCGTAGCACTTCTGTGACCACTTCCCAGCCTCAGCTGGCTCCAGTTCCCAATGGCACTCCTGTGACCACCTCCTGTCCGTGGCTGACTCTGGTTCTCCGTGGAGCTGCCTTTCATCACCTCCAGCACCCCCTGAAAAGGGATGAACAATGAGTTGGCAGAGTTTGCTGATGCCGCTGAAGTTTCTGGGTGGTTCAGCTACAATGCTGGCTCTGGTGGTGCAGGGAGGGGTGGCAGAGGTGTGGACAAGCTTTCGTGTAAAACCAGTTACTCAGCTGGAGAACACTTGAGCTGGGGACATGCAGGGCTGGAGTGTGGGGCCGGCGTGGGCATGGGGAGAGGCTCTTCACCGTTCCACACCTCATTGTCCTTCCACAACTCCCTTTTCCTTTCCTGGGGAACGCACAGCAGGGCACATCTGTCCTGCCTGTTCATTCCAGGCATGTCATTCCACACGGGGAGGCAGCTGGCAAGCCCAATGGGAGCTATGGAGTACATGGAGGAGGGAAATCTTTTACTGTTCCTTGGGGTGAGTGTTCGGTGTGATACGCAGCGGAATTCGTTACCTCAGGGTGTTTGCAGCGGCCCTAGCAGATTTTAAAGGGATTTTAAAAGCCATTAGGCAAATTTGTGGGAGAAAAATTGATTGAAGGCTATTAACCAGAGACGTAGATGCAGCTTCTGGCTCCAGAGGCTCCGCGCTCTGGATTGCCAGGAGCTGCAGCTGATGAAACACAGCTTGGCCCCTGCTCAGGTCCCTGCGCTTTTCCTCTCGGGATCTGCTGTTGGCAATGGGCCAAAATAGGATGCAGGGACATGGTGGGCTCAGGTCTGAGCTGGGGAGCTGCTTCCAACTTTCTGGGGGGAAGTGTTTGGTCTTCAGAGGCACTCTGTGGATCTCCCACATGTTGTCGCTCACATGCAGGACACATCCTTGGCTGGAGATTCCCATGTCCCTGGCCTGGCCCAGCCCAGCAGCTCCTATGGGAATCCTTAAGGTCCTTTGAGGCACATAAATCCCATCCAGCAGCAGTAGCTGGCTGGGCCCTGGATCTCCTCGTTCAAGGTTGGTCACTTTGAGTGCAACATTCCAGGTGTGGGAATCCTTCCGTGGACAGGGGCAGGGGCAGTGGCTGTTCCCGCAGCAGTGACACCTCCTGTGTTACCACTGCTCATCACCCCTGTCCAGACAGCATCCCGATGTCCCACCTCCTCATCCTCAGTGTCCCATCCATGGATTGTTTTTTGCTGGAGGATACACAGCAGCAATACCTGTCCTGCTGTTCCTTTCCAGGCAGGAGGCACACGGTCCTTCCTCCTCTGGTTGTCCCAGCCATCAAATCACCCAAGACAGGAGAAATGGGCTCCGTCCTGGTGAGTGTGACCTCCTGCAGCATCTGCCTCCTGCCGCATCTCCTGCATCAGCCCCTGGCTGCTCCCAGGGCTCCAGCTGGGAATGCTAACAGGGAGCAGGGCCCGAGCAGTGCAGGCAGCCTGTGCTTGACCCCTGCCTGTGACTGCTGTCCCGAGGATATGGGACCCTCAGGCTGCTCCACACCCACATCCAGAGCCCCGGGCTCTGCCTGTCTGGAGCTGAATGCTACAACACAACCCTGCCAGAGTGTTCGGGTGTGCCTGGGTGGGCAGCAGCCTCTGGCTGTTCCAGCCACAGTGTGGCCACAGGCTGAGGGCAGTACCCCCTGTGCTGGCACTGCTGAGGCACCTCGTCCTGGGGCAGTTTTGTCCCTCTCTCTCATGAAAAGAAGGACATTGAAGGGCTGGAGCATGTCCAGAGACAGGAATGGAACTGAGAAGGGTCTGGAGCACCAGGAGAGGCTGAGGGAGCTGGGGGCACTGCAGGAAAGGAGGCTCGAGGGGAGGGAACTTCTCAGTCCCTAGAACTTCCTGACAGGAGGGTGGAACCAGGTGGGGGTCGGGCTCTGCTCCAAGGGCAGGGGGGACAGGACAAGAGGAAATGGCCTCATGTTGGGCCAGGGGAGGTTCAGGAGGGATATTGGGAAAATTCTTCCTGGAAAGGGCTGTGCAGCCCTGGCACAGCTACCCAGGGCAGGGGGGAGTCCCCATCCCTGGGGGCATTTAACATCCGTGTGGATGTGGCACCTGGGGACAAGGTCAGTGGTGACCTGGGCAGTGCTGGGGAATAGCTTGACTTGGTGGGCTCAGGGGGCTTTTCCAACCCAAATGATTCCAGGATTCTCATGCCCAGGAGCTGGCTGCATCTCCTTCACCAGCCCCTACAAGGCCATTTCCATTGGGAATCCCCTGGTGTGGGGCAGCTGCAGAGACCTTTAGTCCCAGATTCTGTTCTGTCCCTCTGCCAGCCCCTCTCAGGTTGTCCCTCTGCTCGGTCTCACCTTCTCCCACCACAGTTTGCAGTCAGGGACCCTAGGAAGGTCCAATGCCTCTGGCAGGGCTCCAGGAGGGAATGCTGCTGGCAGAGGAGCTCACCTGGCTGCGCTGCCATCAACCCCTCCTTTCCCCAACTCCTTTCTGGCTGCCCTGAGCACAGGAGCAGGCCAGAGCTCCTGGCTGAGGAGCTTGGGGATCTCAGCAGTGACATTACAGGTCTAAAGGTTCAGGTTTTGGTTTCCACCCAGGATTCTGGTGTGTGGGAGGCCAGGCAGGCAGGATTTGCTGCTGGGGGCGAGTTCTGTCTGCACTGCCCCGGGCGGGCGGCACTCAGAGGGCAGAGCTGGGGCTCCTGTCACCCCTGTCCCCAGGTGCCCTGGGCATGGCTCCCTCCAGGGCTTGGACCAGGACCTCCAGACCCCATGGTGCTGTTGACCCTGGTGGGGCTGGCAGGTGCAGGGGGTCTGAAACGGCTTCCCAGCATGGAGATCTGGAGGGGGTTATCCCACAGGGATGTGCAGCCAGCCTGGAGCTCCTTGCATTATTTGAGGTGGATCCCAGGTATGGATCCCCCTGAGCCAGCTCTGACTGTGAGCTGACAGAATCCGTGGGGGCTTCTGAGCCCCTCTCGGGTCAGTTTGCTTTCATCCCGCTCTGGAACCTCTGCAGGCCCTGGGGTTTGCGGGAACACCCCCAGGCTGGTTCCGTGGGGGCTGGGGAAGCTCCCTGCTTCCCTTCCCCTCTCGCTGCCGGGAGGCCCCTCTTGCTGTGTGTCTATTTTTATCCGTGTGTGATGGATGGGGCCGGGGTGTGATGATGTCATGTGTTGTTGCACAGCTCACTCTGTGTCGAGGTTGAAGGTTTAGGTGCCAAAACATCTTCCCGCTGCTCCGTCTGTCTGAGCACGTTTGTCCGTGCACTCTGGGGGCCAACGTGGCCGGCACAGGACTCCGGAGGATCCATTGGTGGGGCTGAGTTGCACCAGGCTTTAACCTGCCCTGTCCTGCAGCTCCTCACCTGCAGCAGGTGTGGACACGCCGCTGGTGTCAGCAGGTGACTCAGGTGTGTGAATTAGGGGGGTACAGGTCAGCAGGAATCCAACACACGCGATCAGAGCAATCCCGGGAGAGGGGCAGAGCAGTTTTCTGGGACTGCTTCCACATCTGGTGCCGCTGAAAACATCCCCGCCATCCCCCCGGGGCACGGGGCGGGCCTGAGAGCTGGGAGAGGGGCTGCAGCCTTTGGAATGGCTCGTTCTGCTCGTTCCAGCCCTGCCTGTGTTCCTGCTGGGCAGGAAACACGTCTCCAGCTCTTCCTTAAGTGCTTCCAGAAGCGGGAAGGGAGCCAGCGCCTGTGTGGAGGTGAGGCTGACCACGGGAGCCGTGGGCGCTGCTTGGATGAGGGCATTGGCTGGAGCTGACCGCGGCTAAAAATGGGAATTTTGGTCTGAAGCCACTCGGGAAGGCTCACCCACCCTTGGAGTGGGGGGTGCAGGGAATGGCAGCCGAGGGGCAGAACGGGGGCAGAGGCTGAGCCGTGAGTGGGGCAGGGGATGGGTCACGGCAGGTGGGAGAGCATAGCCATGGGATTTGGGACAGACCACGGGACAGGCCACGGGCTGAGGGACAAGCTCCTGGAAAGGGCTGTGCAGCCCTGGCACAGCTGCCCAGGGCAGGGGGGAGTCCCCATCCCTGGGGGGATTTAACATCCCCGTGGATTTGGCACTTGGGGACATGGGTTGGTGGTGGCCTGGGCTGTGCTGGGCGGATGGTTGGACTCAGTGGGCCCAGAGGGGTTTTCCAACCTCAGCAATTCCATGATTCAGTGATTCTCAGGGCAGAGATAACAAAGGGAGTTGGGGGTCAGGGCCCTGAGAGCACTGTCAGCAGCTGCTCGCACCGGAGCTGGCTGGTTGTGTTTTGGAGGACAATTATAGTTGGGAGCAGGCCAGCTGGATTTTGGAGCAGAGTGATTGTATTTGGGAACAGGCCAGTTGGATTTGGGAGCAGAGCAATTGCATTTTGGAGCAGGCTGGCTAGATTTGGGAGCAGAGGGATTGTATTTGGGAGCAGAGTAATTGTACTTTTGGAGCAGGCTGGTTGGATTTGGGAGACAGTTGTATTTTGGGGCAGAGGGGATGTATTTTGGAGCAGGCTGATTGTATTTGGGAGCAGAGGGATTGTATTTGGGAGCAGAGTAATTGTATTTTTGGAGCAGGCTGGTTGGATTTGGGAGACAGTTGTATTCTGGAGCAGAGGGATTGGATTTTGGAGCAGGCTGGTTGGATTTGGGAGCAGGCTGGTTGTATTTTGGAGACAGAAAGTTGTATTTTGGAGCAGAGGTGATGTATTTTGGAGCAGGCTGGCTGGGTTTTGGAGACAGAAAGTTGTATTTTGGAGCAGAGGGGATGTATTTTGGAGCAGGCTGGCTGGGTTTTGGAGGCAGCTGTTGGACTTTGCCCATTGTCTGTAGCTGGTCATGCACAAAGGGCACCTGGTTTGTGTCAGCCCCTGCTGGCCCTCAGCAGCTCCTGGGAGAATTCACTGCTGCTCCTCAGGGCCCCGGTCAGGGTTTCCTGACTCCTGGCCCCACTCACAAGGGTGGCAGCTGAGCTGGTGGAGCTCCTGGTGGGGATGGTGCGGGCACACCTGGTGCTGAGTGTGGCTGAGACCCCGACCCCAGAGTCTCCATGTCCTGAACCCTGTGCTTGGCTGATGGGGAATTCCCTGCTTCTCCAGGCTGTGGTTTCACTTTGAAATCTCTGCTGGTTCCTTCAGCCCCCATCCCTCTGTGATCCCACTGCTGTCCAGGATCCTCCCCAGGACCCCCAAAGGAGCCCCGTCCCCAGGCAGAGTTGGCCGAGGCCCCTGTCCCACTCCCCATGCTGAGGGGACACTGGTGGATGTTGGGGGATGGGATGGGCAGTTCCTGGTGAGGCGAGGAGGGGACAGCCCATGTCACACTTTTGGCAGAACCTCTCCCACCCAGGGAGGATGAGGAGGGAGGACATCGTGACCCCACGAGGACTTTGGGCTGCAGGACCATCTCCTGGCTGTCATGGAGGGAGGAGTTCGGTCATGTCACAGCTGGGGAGTTCCCTGTCCCAACAACCTTTAACACTTTTCTGAGCTTTGATTAAAGCAAAGATGTGGAACCAGTTGAGTGGAAAATTGGACAAAGCTTCATCGTAACAGTTTGGTTTGTTCCTTTTTACCTTCCAGGTCAAACCTTTCATGAGGAGAAACGTAACAGATGGAGCTGGTGCCAGGTGTGACCTCTGGAGTTGGGGAGAAGATGCTGGGGACCCCAGGGCTCCATTGCTGAGCCCTCTCTTTGTGCTGTTGGGACAAACCAGGACAATTTGCATTCCCCAGCAGATCTCAGCAGCAGCAAAGCCAAAAAGGAAACTTCTGTCCCCTGTGACAGCCTGGCTGCTGCACAGGTGGGAGAGAGACACGAGCAGTGCCCTGTCTGCCCCAGAGACTGGAGTGTGCTGGAAGGGGAGTTGTAAGGGGGAACATGGGCTCTCAGAGCCAAATTAATTTCATATTTTTATCAGCAGCTTTGTCAATAAACACCAGGTGCGGTGAGCAGGCTGAGTTGAGGGAGTACAGAGGGCCGGGACAGGTGACATTGAAGCTGGAGGAACAGTCATGGGACCATCAGGAATGGGCCCGAATGCAGAGTCATGCCCTGGAGTCACTGAACAAACAGTTACGCCATGAAGTGTAGGACACAGGGGTGATTAAAGAGGAAAAGGCCTGTGTGGGCTCAGCAGCCTCAGGAGGGACGTGGGCTCAGGGTAATGAGGCCATGGCATGTTCTCAGCTGCCCCGGGAGGTGTTTCCAGAGGGGCAGATGGTGCCGGCGGCTAGACAGGGCTCCGTGTGCAGCCCGAGCACCAGCCATGCCAAAAACCCACGGATTCGCTGCGGAAAAGGGGCAGAGACACAACTGAGGGAGGAACGCAGAGCAGGAGCAGCTCTGGCAGGACAGATGTGCTGGGAGATAAAACTGCCCAGGGCAGCCTTATCAGGGACAAACAGGGGGCCAGAGTGGGTCTGCTTCAGCTGATGGAGGGGTTTGCATGTGAGGAGATTGGGCTGGATACTCAGAGAACATTTGTGGCTGCTGGAAAAGGAAGGGCAGAGCCTGCCTGTTCCGCATGAAGGTTCCTGGGGAAGGTGCTGCCATCGGAACCTGGCCTGGGAGTGCCCTGCCAGCCCCCTGGGCTGTGTCCAGGTGGGCTGGGGCCTCCAGGGGGGCAATGGGCCAGGCTGGCACCACATCCCACACTCGAAGGCACCGCTGCAGGGGTGTGTGCCCCTGTGGGTCCCAGCAGAGGGACTTTTCACAAGGGCCTGCAGTGACAGGGGACAAGGGGGAACAGCTTTGTGCTGAAAAAGAGTAGATTTAGATTGGATATTGGGAAGAAATCCTTCCCTGTGAGCATGGTGAGGCCCTGGCACAGGTTGCCCAGAGCAGCTGTGGCTGCCCCTGGATCCCTGGAAGTGTTCCAGGCCAGGCTGGACGGGGCTTGGAGCAACCTGGGATACTGGAAGGTGTCCCTGCCCAGGGCAGGGGGTGGAACGGGATGAGCTTTAACGTTCCTTCTCACCAAACCATTCCATGTGTCCGTGATTCTGTGATCAGACTGCAGGGAAAGCTGCTGTGGGTACTGCCCCTGCTTTCCCACTCACGCCCGTGGGCACAGCGAGGGATTTGTTGGTTTCCCGTTCCTTTTCCGGCAGGTCAGGTCCCGTCCTGGAGCTTTTTCTGTCCCCCACCTCTTCTCCCACAGCACTGAGGCGTTTCCCGGTGCATCCGCTGTGGTGCGACATTCCCGCAGGGATGGAGCTCCCGCTGCCCGACCCTTCATTTCTCCCCCGTGCCCCCGGGAGCGCTCGGAGACTGCTCCGATTCGTCCCGTTATGCAACGAGCTTTTAGCTATGCAAATGTATTCAGCGCTCCCCTCGCACAACCTCCTGTTTTCTTTCAGCTGCTTTTTTGGAAATCCAGCACTTCCTGTGGGAGTGCAACCCGAGTCCCCGGAGCCGTCTGGAGCTCTCCCAACCCCAGCTCCCCGGGCAGGCTGAAGCTGGCGCCGGGTCCCTGCAGATCCTACCCCATCCTGGCTGCGAGCCCTCCCTAGCCATCCGACACCACCCCAGCCCCCGGCGTGTCCCGGTGCCAGAGGCACAGGCTGGTGTCCAGCCCCTGCCGGGAACAGGGACGCGGGGGGGCTGCAGTGTCACCTCTATCCCGTCCATGGCATCAGCTGCCAGCCGGTGGGTGGGACATGGTGAGGGGACGTGGTGTGGGGAAAAGGCACGGACATGGCAGCACCGCCCCAGTGTCCCCACGGTGTTGGTGGCTCTGGGAATGACCGAAACAGCCACCTCTCCTCTTGGCTAGCAGCCCTGATGGGTTTTCCTCCATGACTTACTCCAAATGCTGTGTGAGTCCACGGGAACTTTTAGCTCCCAGGACATCCTGCACGGGAAGTTCCTCAGCCTAGCCACCCCGAGTGTGCAGAATTCCTTCCCTCAGCCTCAGCTGGTCTCATGCTGGACTGGGAATAACCCACGATCCTTGGGCTGGAGAGGACATGGAGCACATGGCTGCTGTGCCATCCACCCTGGGCATTTCTCCATCCCAGGAGTCCACTCATCCTCCCTCTCCTTCCCAGTGCCTCATCATTCTTGTGCTTCTCTGAGTCTTCACGAGGTGGGACAGTGGGATGGGACAAATGGATGGGATGGGATGGGACAAAGGGATGGGATGGGACAAAGGGATGGGATGGGATCGATGAGATGGGACAAACGGATGGGATGGAACAATGGGATGGGACAACGGGATGGGATGAGATGGGACAACGAGATGGGACAACGAGATGGGACAACGAGATGGGACAACGAGATGGGACAACGAGATGGGACAACGAGATGGGATGGGATGAGATGGAACAATGGGATATGACAATGAGATGGGACGATGGGATGGGATCGATGAGATGGGACAAAGGGATGGGATGAGACAATGAAATGGGACAATGAGATCAGATGGGATGGGACAA